>NC_042618.1:115329702-115644962 GCF_901001135.1 Rhinatrema bivittatum | reverse complement strand
CTAGCAGGCTTTTGGAGGCCTCTGGCCACGCCCCGGACCGCCCCCACCCCGCCCCCTTTTTCAAGCCCCGGGGCATACGCGTGTCGCCGAGCCTATGCAAAATAGGCTCAGTGGGTGTAACCCCCCTATGCACGTAAATCCAGCGCACAGGGCTTTTAAAATCTGCCCCATGGTGCGTAAAGCTAATACCCTCTGTCACTTGATCAAAAACAATCTACATCTTTGCTGGGTAGTTCTGGCAACATCAAGAAAAACAGATACTTTACCACCTAAAAAGAAACAAGATTCAATATGAAAATACTTTTTTAAAGTCCATTCTTCATCAGGTTTAAAAAATAAATCACTAACAGAATGGCACCAATCTCGCTGACAATTTTCCAAAAAGGCAGTTAAATCCACATCTCCTTCTAATTCCCAGAATCTGAATCATTACCCTTAACATCTAATGCCCTTCTAATTTTATTTGGAAGCTAATGCCCTTCTAATTTTATTTGGATACCCTTAACATCTAATGCCCTTCTAATTTTATTTGGAGCACTGGCTGGCCGGCGCCATCTTTAAAGATGACCGCCGCCATCGTAAAGATGGCCGCCGCCATATTTAAAGATGGCTGCCACCGTCGTAAAGATGGCCGCCGCCATCTTTAAAGATGGTGCCGGCCATCCAGTGCTCCTACCATGTGACAGGAGCCGGCCAATGGCACAGATACCCTGTCACATGGTAAGGGCAAAGAGCCATCGGCGCCATCTTTATGAGTGGCAGCCGACGGCCCGAGAACGGGAGATCGCTCCCGGGACCACCACTAGACCACCAGGTAATTTTAAAATGTTTTGGGGGGCTCGGGAGGATGGGGGAAGCTAAGGGGTTGTTTTTAAAGGGTCAGGTGGGTTGTTTTTTTTATTGGGCCATCGGCGCCATTTTTGAGTGGCAGCCAAAATGGCGCTGATGGCCCGAGTGCGGGAGATCAGTCCCCGCACCCCCACTGCACCACCAAGTAATCATAAAACGTTTTGGGGGGGGTGTTCGGGAGGGTGGGGGAAGGTAAGGGGTCAATTTTAAAGGGTCGGGCCTTACTAAAAAAAAAATAACAATGTGAATCGGAACCTATTCCGATTCACATCACCACCGATCAGATTTCTTTCCCCCTCTAGCCGAACCCGATCGTTAAGACGATCGGGCACACGATTCACATCCTTACTACCAACCTTGTTTCCCAGCCTCATGCATACACAGCTGAGCAAACATTACATGCCCTAGATTGCAGAAGAGCCTTGTTGCTTTACCTAGAGAGAACAAAAACACTCAGGTCTTCAATCCAGTTGTTCATTTCTTATGACACAACTAAGAAGGGAACAGCAGTTAATAAAATAATTATTAAGATGGTTAACACAATACATTTCATATTGCCACACAAGCTCAAACATAGAAGTGCCTACTGCAGTAAAGGTGCACCAGGTGAGAGCAATGGGCACATCAATGATCCTTCACAATATGACATCACTCCAAGAAATATGTAGAACCACCACATGGTTACCATGTACACATTCTTGAAACATTACTGTCTTGATAAAGACCCATGCAAAGTTCATTTGTACAAGTAGTACTCAAGAATATTTTTAAATAAATAACACAAACGTCCTACAATGTACCAACCTTTCAAACTAAAACCTAGTTCAAGTAACCCTCAGTTGCGTAGTCCAGTCCATGTGGCTACTTGGGATGCTTTTCCATGGAGAAAGCAAAGTTGCTTATTTGTAACAGGTGTTCTCTATGGACAGCATAACAAATAGTCATACAATCCCTCTCTCCTCCCCAGGAAATTCACAAAGCTTTGAAAGAGACTGAGACTAGAGTGAGGACACTAGCATGGAAAGGAGTGTGCATGCTCAGATAGCAAAACTCATACTTTCTGAGCTAAGAGAGAGAAACAGTTGACTCGGTGCCATCAAATGACATCACCCGTCTATGCAGCAGTTTGTTATGCTGTACACAAAGAACACCTGTTACAGGCATGCTAGTTCACTATATTTTATATCTCTTCTTATTGTACCACTCCATTCTGTCACTGCATATTCATATTTGGCAAATCATCAGAAAAAAAAATGGTGCAAAAATCAAGAATTTTTTTTTCTGTTTACTCACAGAATCGACAGGAAAAAGGATAAAACTGAAAGAAAAATTTTGGACAGTCAAGAGAGGGGCTTCTGGGATGTGCACCGACCAGTGGTGAAGTTTACATTTTTCATGCACTATACGGCTAAAAGTCACATTTTGTACATTGTTAGCTGACCCATAAGGACCATAAGTGAAGGGAAACCAAATGATCCAGCATAATATTGTATGGTTGAAAACAATTAAGTCTGAAGCAGTAAGGCCAGCAACTTTCAAAAAGCTATGTCCACTTGCTGACTTCCCAGAGATAAGCAAAAGAAGCAAAATCTGCGCACTTAAGCAAAGTAAAATATATTTAATTGTTACAAATCAAAGTGCTTGCCCTTAAATCCAGTGACACTAACATTTCAAACAGGATGATTTTTAAACTGAATGCAGATACAATACAATTTTTCTGTTTGAATATTTATCATTCAAAAAAAAATACAAACACCCCTTTTTCTCCCTCAAAGACCTTAGATTTGTTACTTAAAGTTTTCTTGATTTTTCTATAAAATTAAATTCCTGAAGCATTCTTGCTCCACTTCAAAGCACTATTGGCTCTGCTGTGTCTGCAGTTCAGTTGACTCCATCTAGGATGAAAGCAGTTATAGCATGAGTCCTGAAACCCACTGAGGTTCTCAGGCGTGTAGCTTACCTGGCTCATGATCTCAAGTCTGCTGCCTTTACCTTCAGAGTCTTAACAGGACTACATAAACCCTATAAGTAGTTGTCTCTTGCAATTTTGTTTGCACTGAGCATGTGCAAAGTCTCTCAACATGGCTCCCTGCCTCCATTGCCACAACTGCATTTCGTATAAGTACTGTGCCCCTCACTGTTAGTTCCTCTTAAAGGGGAATTCACCAATGCTGACAAAGTGAATGAAAATTATACAAAGTCTGCAGGTAAAAAGTACTCTGGGCAGTTTGAAAACTGATCTCCAAACTACTATCCCGCAACCAATCACCATCATACTTATTATTCAAAGAAACCACTACAATGTTTGGATAAATGCCTAATGGGAGTACCAGCTAGATTTCATCAGTATATATACTGGGTATATATAGTATATATCCAGAAAGACCAAGGCTCTTAATAACTTTCCTCAGTGGTGACATGAAGATATTAAATAGGAAATGGGAAAGAACAGAGCCCTGGAGGACCCTACAGCAGATTTCACTTAGAAATGACATAACAATTATTTAGACACCAACTCTGTTTGCCCCACACTATTTTTTCTGCACTGTTTCACAACGTGCATACTTTTGGCTGCTGAAGGGAAGGCAATTGTAAGGCAGGGGAACTTGCTCCTTAGTTATTTTTATTGTTCAAACATATATCGGAATAAATACAGTATAGTATGCTGAAATCCTCAAAATATCCAGAGCATGTTTAATTACATTCCCCTTTAAAAAGCTTTTTGTCTCATATAGATCCATCTTACCAGAGCAAAGAAAAAAGAGTCAGTTAAAACATAGCATGTTGTTGATTTGTAATTTAAAGCTATACTTTTGCTCTGGTACTTCTGTATATGTAAAGGGGGTAATATACTCTATGGTAAGATATGAATGTAAATAGTAATCCGGTAAATGTCTCTTCTTCAGCCGGGTTGTGTGAACACAACAGAAATGGACATCAGAAAGTGCCGTCGGATGAAAAATCCCCAGAAGATCAAAAAGGTCAGTTTAGATCAAAGTAAATTAGAAATATACAAACATTGATGTCTCCTAATTATTTTTGTATATAGGTAGGTAGATAGATTAAAAACTGCCAAACTCGCTCATCCGACTTAGTATTCTGTCTTTGATAGTGTACAGCAATAGGTGATTAACGGAAGTACAGTATATATATCTATTTCTTTCTTTCTTTCTTTAACAATACTTATATACTGCCTTCTTAGTCATAAAAAATGTCCAGTCATAAAATGCAAACATAATAAGAAAAAAACAGTGGGGCGGATTTTAAAAGGGTTACATGTGTAACATATGCGAGTAACCCTTTAAAACCCCTCCTGCGCGCGCCGAGCCTATTTACATAGGCTCAGTGACGCGCACAAGCCCCGGGACGCGCGTACGTCCCGGGGCTTGAAAAAATGGGCGGGGAGTGGGCGAGGCGGGGGTGGGTCCGAGGCCTCTGGCACAGCGGTTGTGCCGGGGGCTCGCACTCCGGCACTTGGCCGGCGAGCGCAACCTACGCCTGCTCAGAGGCAGGCACAACTTTGTCAACAAAGGTCAGGGGGGGTTTAGATAGGGCTGGGGGGTGGGTTAGGTAGGGGAACGGAGGGGAAGATGGGGGGGCGGAGGGAACAGGGAAAGCCATCAGGGCTCCCCTAGGGCTCGGTGCACGCAAGGTGCACAAGTGTTGCACCCCTTGCGTGCGCCGACCCCAAATTTTATAACATGCACATGTAGATTTGTGTGCGCCAGGTTGCACGCACAAATCTACGCCCGCGCGTAGGTTTAAAAATCTGGCCCAGTGTGTGTAGAATTATCCAATTTGTTATACCTTCCAGTATCTAGCAATTGTGGTTAAGAAAGCACTGAACTCGGAGTGGCATACAGACATACATAATTTAATTTTTAAATTCCTTGCTTCATCAAAATTTGGCTATAAATAATTTTTTACTTTCAAAATTAATGTTTAAGTGAACTCTTGAAAAGGATCCATTCAAACTTTTCTTTCATAAAGCAGATACATTTTAATACTCCTGATAATAACCAGTAAAGTAGGTATTAAAGCAGCTATATTAACAAAAATTATTTAAATTAATTCTTTCAAAAGTTAAAACCTCTTAATTAGCAGCTTCCAACATTATGGAGTGAATTTTTAAAGAAATTATGTACTTAAAGGTAATATATAGCAATTTTCAAAAGCCCATTTACGTGTGTAAAATCCATTCTAGTGTAAAACCTTTTGAAAATTCAGTGAAATTCCAAAGAAGTTATGCAAGTAAAGAGGATAGCTTTCTAACAGTTATGTGCACCCTCATATATGTGGATACATGGGTGCATGAAAATCTACTCCTGTATTTTATAACCTGCGTGTATATGATGCACGAAGGTTATAAAATACATGTAAATCTACCCTGCAAACATGCACATGCATGTAAAAATACACGCAAACAAACCAAAGAAATAGAGAGGAAATATCTCATTTATTATCCAACCTATTAATATCTAATTACTACCATGAAAACAACATCATCAGAAATAAGTGCAGATCTAATTTAATCCACTGCCTCTCACCACACAATGGGCCGCAGGCAATATCAGCAGTTTGTCAATCACTGTATTATAATCATTTGATGTTGTTTCCCATCTAATCCCACTATTTTTATTTAATCCACTTAAAAGCTTTATTTTCTTTAAACCCAAAACCCCAAAACTTTCATTAAATCTAATTTCTATTTAATGAAGCATTATTCACACTAAAAATTATACTTAGCTCCCACTGTAGTTCATGTTATTTTAACACTGTCCCGACATGGGCCATGTTTCGACTGTTTCCAGTCTTCATCAGGGGATGCCTTGTATCATAATTTTATATCTGCCTTTCCAACGCTCAAGTCAATCAATTCCAGAATTATTTCGTATGTAGTGATACTTTCTGAAGGTTGTATCCTTAATCTGGGCACGTGTACAAGCATGTACACGCACCCTTCCCAGCTTCTTAAAATTTGCATGCATATGTGGCTGTTTTTGAGCAAGCAACACTTCTAAAAGCAATGCATTTAGTCAGTCTATATTGGGGTAATTGAAATCTTCCTTTATTACTGTGCTGCCACATTTTTTAGTTTCCCTAATGTCAATTAGCATTTCATCATCCGTCTGTTCATTTTGACCAGATGGATGGTATGTTCTCTCACCGCTACACTCTTGCTCATTGTAAATGGGATTTCCACCCACAAGGATTCTACTGTGCATTTAGGGGCAGATTTTAAAAAGTACGCACGCGTGTTCTTTTGTTCGCGCACCCAACGCAAACAAGAGTACGCCAGATTTTAATAGATATGCGCGTAGCCACGCATATCTTTTAAAATCCGGGGTCGGTGCACGCAAGGCTGCGCAAAATCGGCAGCCTGCGTGCACCGAGCCGCACAGCCTGCCTCCATTCCCTCCGAGGCCGCTCCAAAATCAGAGCAGCCACGGAAGGAACTTTCTTTCCGGTGCCCCCACGTCCCTTTCCTTCCCCTAACTAATTCCCCCCCCCCCCCCATTTTTATTTCAAAAGGTATGCCTGCCCGGGCCGGCTGCCAGCGCGCCATGTTCTGGTCTGGGGGCTGGTCTGGAGGATGTGGCCACGTCCCCCGGAACGCCCCCTGATGACGTGCCGGCTGTGACACCCCCCGACACGCCCCCCCAGGAAAAGCCCTGGGACTTATGAGCGTCCCGGGGCTTGCGCGCGCCGCTGAGCCTATGCAACATAGGCTCGGCGCACGCAGGGGGTGGAAGGGGCAGCTTTTCGGGGGTTGCACGAGTATTTTACGCACATATCCCTTTGAAAATCTGCCTCTTAGTCTCCTGCAGGATCTTTATCCTGTTGGACTCTATGCTTCCCCTTATATAAAGTGCAATCCCCACCAGGTTGATCCATCCTATCATTATGATATAATTTGTACCCTGGTACAGCAGTGTCAAATTGGTTATCCTCCTTCCAATTATGTCTAACTCTTCAGCAGGTGCTAACTGTTCCATCTTACTTTTAGATTTCTCACATTAGTATCCAGACATTTCAAAGTATGTTTTTTATTGGTGTTAACAATCTACTTATCACTTGACAGGAGTATTTTGGAATCTTTTAACTCAGGTAGTTCTTTACCTATAGGCACGTGAATTACTATTGCTTTTATTGGAACTTCTCTATAGGGATGCCCTAACTCTTCTTTGATTTTAGTATCCTTTGAAGATACTTTCCTCTGAACCATGCACGATAAATGACTGTCAGCTTTCCCCCATGTTTTAGTTTAAAAGCTTCTCAGTCTTCTTTTTGAAGGTTAGCACCAGCAGCCTGGTTCCACGCTACTTAAGTTGGAGCCTATCCCTTTAGATAGGCTCCCCTTTCCCCAAAATGTTGCCCAGTTCCTAATAAACCTAAGGTTCCCTTCCTTGAAAAACCATCTCATTCACACTGGAGCTCTGCCTATCAATGGGGTCCTGTGCATGGAACAGGGAGCATTTCAGAGAATGCTACTATCGAGGTTCTGGATTTCAACTTTCTCCCTAAGAGCCTAAATTTGGCTTCCAGAACCTCCCTCCCACATTTTCCTGTGTTGTTGGGATCCCGGCAGCTGCGTCTTCCTTTGCACTAAAATCTTATTTAAGTCACGTGTGAGGCTTCCATCTTTGCACCAGGCAGGCAAGTTACCCAGTGGTCCACACATCCACCAGTCACCCAGCTATCTACATTCCCAGTAATCCAATCACCAGCTATGACAGCCGACCTAACTGTTCCCTCCTGGGCACTAGTCCTTGGAGACACATTATCAGTGCAAAATGATAATATTGATGGGGAGGGGGACAGGTATTTTCATTTTTCTATGGGTGGAAAAAAGTTAAAAATAAAAACAAAAAATGCCTCCTAGAGGCCCTCCAAATCTCCTCCTGCTCCAAGAAAAGCACAGAGCCTGAGCCATGTCGAGCTGGGGCCTTACCAAGTACCTCCAAACTTCCTCTCTCCTGCTACAAAATAACTTAGGGCCCAGGACTGCTAAACAGGGCAGGAACAATACCCACTAGCTCCTGCCCAGTCGCAGGCTCTTATTAAATGGCACCAGCCCTCTTGAATGGAACCAAAGTGATGTCACTTTGGCACCTGTCTCAAGTGCATTTAGCACCATGTATAAAAGTATGACCATACAACATAGTACCCGCTACATGTGAGACAGGCCCTAAAGTGACATCGCTTTGGTGTCACCCAGAAAGGCCAGTGCCTCCATTTGTAAAGAGACCGCAACAGGACAGGAGTGAGTGAGTATGACTCCTTCCCTTTACAACCATGGAAAGGGTAAATGTGGTCCTGGGAGGTGCCTGTCCCTAGCCCTATTTTTGGAAGGGGAAGGAAGGGAGTTAAAAAGCCCAACTAGGTCGGAGGGGCCTGGAGACACCCCCAGCTGCGCACAGCCAAGTTCCTAAGGCTTTTGTTGGGGTGGAAGTGGATTTGAAGAACCTCTTGGAAACCTGTTTTGATTTATTTTTTTTGTTTTGAGGTTATTTTGTTTTTAACAACATTCATATGAACTAAAAAAATACCCCCCCCCACCACACACCCCTGAAACAAAATAAAAGAACCAAAACAAAAATCTTGAATGTATTAACATAATATAGACAGCTGAAGAGTGACCTCAAGGGTTGATAAAAAAAAAGAGAGATTGACCATAAGAACATGTGACAAAGCCTAAAGAATTAAAATATCTTTAGAAAAAAGGAAAATGAGATTTAAAAATAAGATCAAAAGAGATCAATACAGCCAAATAATGGATTCATACTTTGAGAGCCATAGTCAGTTCGTTGTGCATCTGTATAGTGTTACATATCAGTCAGAAGTCAATGTGGAAGTGAGGTAAACAAATATAACCCCTGGCTACTTCTTACCCAAAAAGAATAACCAGAAGCTAAACTGTCAAATATTGAACATGCTAAATTGAAGCATCATTGGGTGGGAGATATATACTACGCTTCTTCAATTAAATTAAATCTGTCTAATATACATACATCACTTTTCCTTTGTTTAATGCCTCTGTTTTATACAACATTCAAAATGGTACGGGAATGATATCATACAATTAAATCTGTCTCATATATGTATATCACTTTCAGCTCAAGTGGTTGTGGCAGTTTTAATAGAAAAGTGGATCTCTTTTCATTTAATTAAAAGTGTCTATGATCGTAAAGGTCATTTTATTTTGTTACGGGGTACTTTATTGGGTAAATATTACTTAGCAAAACCCGTATTGCTATGTAATATTTATGACCCCAATAGTTACTTACTAGCATGTTTTTTTCAATATATAACTCATCTTATAAGTAATTTTGGAATTTCTACTATTTTGATAGAGGGTGGTTTTAATTGTGTGCATGAAGAATCAATGGATAGAACCATTACTACAAGGAGGAGTAAACGATGTAAACTCCAAGGTGTTGCTTATCTTAGTCACGCAATAGAGCTTATAAATACTAAGAGAGCTCTTCATCCTTTAGAAATGGACTATACCCATGTTTCATGTGCACATGGTAGTTCCTCATGGATTGATTATCTTTTTATATCTCGATCTTTGTTTACAATAAAAGAGACATGATATCTGAAGTTGAATTAATAAGTTTCCCAGACTTATCTCTCATGGAAGTAATATAACGAGAAACCTCCCCCCCCCCCCCCCCCATGACTTACTTGCTTTATTACTGAACTTGCTTTATTACATCTTACTTGCTTTATTACTGAACTGAAAAAAATCTAAATTTATAATACATTCAATTTTTTAATACATTCAATATAATACATTCAGTTTTAAAGGTTGAGATAGGTCCCATTGTTATTTATGATCATTTTCTTGTGTGGTTATCTCTGGGACATTTTGATAATATACCTATTTGACTGACTTGGCGTTTTCCTTTTTTTTTCATGATAAACAGTTTCACTCTTACTTGGATCAGAAATGGAAGGATTATGATTTATATAATCATCAACACTGGCAGAATCTTTCTCTCTATGGGAAAACTGTGAAAGCTGATCTTAGAGGAGAAGTTATTAGTTATGTAGCAAAGAAATGAAAAGAACTGGATAACTCTATTCTCTCTCTAGAGAAGCAATTGTGTATTAAAAAAGCTAATTTTGCAAGATACTCCAACTGTGCCAATTGAGAGAAATTTTTCACTACCCAAGCTATACTAAATTTACTGATTCAAAAATGCACCAAAAAAAATTGAATGTATTATAAATTTAGATTTTTTTCAGTTCAGTAATAAAGCAAATAAGATGTAATAAAGCAAGTTCAGTAATAAAGCAAGTAAGTCATGGGGAGGTGGAGGTTTCTCGTTATATTACTTCCATGAGAGATAAGTCTGGGAAACTTATTAATTCCACTTCAGATATCATGTCTCTTTTTGCATGATATTACAAATAATTATTATTCCTCTAATTCAACTCCCATATCTTCTATACAACATTATCTCTCGTCAATCTGCTTACCTGTTGTTTCCACAACAGTTAATGTTTTTAATTGAGTCTCTTAAACTTACTGAGATCACTGGAGTTCTTGCTTGCATGGAATTGAATAAAGCCCCAGGACTAGATGGATTAACCACAGAATTTTATAAAATTCTTATTCAATCTATAGCTGAACCATTATTATTATATTATCAGGATTTAGTTGCTGCTGGTAAATTTAGGTATGGTGTTGTTAAAGCTATTATTAGTGTTATTCCAAAACCAGGTAAAGACTCATTGCAAACTATTCTTACAGACCAATTTCTTTGTTGAACCTGGGCATGAAAGTTCTAGCAAAAATAATGGATGACAGATTGTCTCATGCCCTTCTTGATTTGGTTCATGATTCCCAGGTGGGATTTGTTTAAAGGACATCTTGTGGTGCTAAATGTCTGTAAAATTATAGGATCCATTGAAATATCTAGGAATATGCAATGAGAATCTTTATTAATCAGCTTTGATGACAAAAAGGCATTTGATAAGGTTAATTGGGATTTTTTATTCATGGTGTTAGGCCAATATGGGATTGCAGGTTTTTTCACTCAAGTTTCCCTGTTGGAGTACACTCGGAACAATTCCCAGTTAGTAGGGGTAACAGACAGGGTTGTCCTCATTCTCCTTTATTGTTTTTGCTATCTTTAGATCCTTTTATACATTCTATTCAAAATAATCAAGATAGTCCAGGTATCCCTCTGGAAAATTCGGTTTTTAAAATAGCATTTGCAGATGACCTATTATTGCATATTCTGTGTCCCACTCAGGTTTTACTATTACTGCTTTCCAAATTTCAGAAATATGGAAATGTTTCAGGTCTTACTTTAATCCTCGATAAATCTGAAGTAATGCCTGTTAGATTTTTTACTCCTTTGCAATGGAGGGGGTATTTTCCTCTAAAACACGCAACTGATTCCTTTAAATATTTAGGTGTATTTCTTGCTAATAATCCCACTACCATTTTGGATATGAATTTATCTCATCTCCTTCAAATTTTGGTGATACTCTGAAGACTTGTGTTGAGAATAGCCTCGAAAGGCCTTGCATTCTGTTACGTAAGGGTGTTTTAGTGTGCCCATGGGCCTCAGCCTGACCCCAGATGGATCCAGGACCGAACCGAGGGTTGACGGCGTGTTCCACCATGGCTGACGGTCTTACCCTCCGCCAAGCTCCCATGGCCAACAACAGATGATGTTGGAATGTGAATGGTCCTCCAACCATTCCGAGCCCTTTTGGACCTGCCGCTTGGATCGGCATGGAGCAGCAGGCCTGGCCTGAGGTCGAGGGCAGACGGGCCTTGACACGAAGACATGACACCAGGATCGATGCAACGGCGTCACAGACAAAGACTTGACACCAAAGCTGATGCGAAGACATCACAGACCAGTGGTCGATGCGACGGCATCCCAGACCAGGGTCGATGCGACGACATCAGGAACAAGACATGATACCAAGAGTGATGCAACGGCATCCAGGACGAGACGAGGAACTGACGAAGTCCAGATGAGACGAGAAGCTGGGCGGAGGACATTGGCACTGTCTCTCAGGGTGCCCTACTCAGCCCACCCAAGGGACTGAGTCGCGGACCACCCTGTCCCACTGCGCGCCCTACACAGCCCGAGGAGGCTGGTCATGGACCATGCTGGGAGTGGACAAACGCAGGGAAGGATCCAGTTGAAGCAGAACTCCAACAACGGAGCCGATGTCATCCAATGCTCCGACGGCTGGCAGGACATGACAGCTCAGGAGCACAGGACACCAGTCCACCTGCAGGCTAGTCCCCACTCGGGAAAGACGTCATCCGAGGGACTACCGGCCTACAGGACCAAAAGGCTCAGAAGCGTTGACGAAACAGCAAAGGGCAGAACATCAAGGAACCTGGGATATCAGGAAACAGAACATCAAGACGAGACACCAGGACACCTGGACGGGGACCTCAGGCACGAAGACATAACTTGACATGGCGTGACAACAAGAACTCCATGGAGAAGACGAAGAAGACCTGATGGAGCTCTGGCAGGCAGGAGCCTCCAGAGTGAAGCAACTCCGATGCAAGGCAAAGACTGACTGACAGAGCAGCCCTTTTATAGGGCTGAAGCAGGAAGTCCACTCCCTAGATGGGGCCAGCACACTTTCCTGTGCCTGGCCCTTTAAAACCAGCAGAGAATCGCGGCCGGGGGCGGCTCCAGCCGCCACTCCAGCCCGGGGATGCGGCCTTCGCGCCACGAAGATGAGCAAGACGTCGGAGGTGTTCCCGGCCGCGCTGAAGAGGGCAAAAAGGCCCGCGGCTCCGGCCGCGATGGAGGGAGACCCAATGGGCGGCCTCCGGGCCGCAGGGGAGCGCAAAGTCCATGGCTCCGGCCGTGTGGGAAGGCCGACGGTGGCGTCCTGCCGCGTCGGCAAAGAAGGAAAGCAGCGGCAGCATGGGGTGAGTGAGCCTGCTCGCGAGGGGACTCGCGGGCAGCGTTCATAACAACTTGGCTTTCTTTCCCCATTTCTTTGGTGGAAAAGATACATCTTTTTAAGATGATTTTGCTTCCTAAGTGACAGTATGTTTTTTCTATGATACCTATTTTCCTTTCCTGTAACACTGAATGGTTTCTTTTTAAATTATTCAGAAAATACCTTTGGCCGACAGGAAAACCCCATATTGCAGGAAAATACCAAGGGGGTTTGGGGTTTCCAAATAGAGCTGCTCTTTTACGACATGTTGAGGACTGGATGATGTCTTCTTCCTATTATACTCCAATTTCTGTAGAATCTGCTTTAGTGAAGCCCATCTCTTTACATTTTGCTTTACATGCATATAAAGGGCTCCTTTCGAAAGAGGCTATAAATAGTATTTTGATCTTTCTTGTGCTTAAAACATGGTGATGGCTTTGCTCACGTTTACATCTTAAATATTCTGTTTCTCCTTTTATGCCTTTTATTGGTAATTTGCATTTTTTGCCAAGATTGCAGCAAAAGGTTTTTTCACTATTGCCTACTAAGGGTGTACTGACTCTTTTGCTCAGTTGTTTGATGATACTGATAAGATTTGTTCATTTAATTTCCTTCGAAATGAGTATAATCTTACAAGTGTGAATTTTTTTAGATATCTGCAGGCCAGACATTATATACAAAGTATACCTTCTATGGTATTGCTGACTAATCATTGGAAGTTATTGTTGGATTTGTTTGATTTTCCAGACCCCTCATGACACACATTATCAGGTCTTTATAAATTTATACAATGTACAGAGACTCACTTTGATTTTCAATCTTTGTTGCACTCCTGGCAACGGGACCTGTAATTTATACTATAATTGAAGTTTATTTCTTGTTTCTCTTCTGTTAACTCTTTGTCTATGAATTTCATACTATGTGAACCCCATTATAAGTTTCTTATCAGATTCTATATGTCTCAACATAGGGCTTTTTTGGCCCATTTAACAGATAATGATTTATGTTTAAAATGTGTTGTTTTCAGGAACATTGGGTCACATGTGATGGTCCTGTATTGTTACTCAAAATTTCTGGTCTCATAATCGTACATACATGACAAATGTAGTGGACTTCATGATACACAAGGATCTGGCTTTAATTCTATTGAGGATTTCTCCTCCATTCCTTTCTGTAACAGTTGACTCTTGTGAATTTATATTATAAATTGTTCTATTATCTGACTTGGAATGAGGTTTTAAGAGTCAATCACTTCATGCCTTTTGTTCAATTTATCTTTTTAATAAATATAATTAAACATAAAAAAGAATAGCCAGCTTGTTAACATGGGGAACAGTTTATCTTCAGGATGATCCAGTGAATAGTAGACACTTTAAACCACTTGTTTTCACTTAAACTATCACAACACAAGATATGTAGTTTCCAAAACAAAGTGTTTTCACTTGATGAAAGTGGCAAGAGAAAATATTGATAACAGAACAGTTTCTTTAGATTTCTGATTGTCTTAACTTAAAGGGATATTACTTCAGAAGGAAAAGCATTCCCTTTTTCCAATAAAACTTAATAACTGATGCAGTTTACTCCAAAGACAGCCCTCATATCAAGGGACCTCTGCATCCATTATTGTTACAATAAAATTACACAGCTTACCTCTCCTTCTCTCTCCTTCGTTACATAGTCTGGATCTATTCCAGGAGTGAGGATGGATCTCTTCTTCTCTCTTACTGGAAATTGCAAAGGCTGAACTCTCCTGTGCCAGGACAAGCTCCAGCTCCTTCACAGATTTTTTTTTTCTGAAAGAGCAAATCCCTTTCTCCCAGGACAAGCAGGGTGGTAATCCTCACATGTGGGTGACGTCACTGGTCGGAGCCCTATCACAGAAAACTTTTCTGTCAAAGTTTCTAGAACTTTTGACTGGCACACTGAGCATGCCCAGCATGCCATAATCCCTGTAGCCACAGGGGTCTCCCTTCAGTCTCTTTTTTTCCACGCTGCAGTTTGCCTCACGGTTAGGAGCTCTGTGAGAATTCTCTCACTCAATTTTCCTCAGGGAAAAAACTTGAAGATTACTTCATTAAAAGTTCCCTCATAGGGGTCTCCCATCGCAATAATGTTTTTCATCGCTCGGTGAGTAAAGTTCACTGTCCCCGGTCAGTTCCTGCCCCTATATTTTTTGGTGTTCGTAGGCCATTGACCGTTTTTGGGCTTCAACCTCTGCCATCATGGCAACTGGTTTCCAAAAATGTACGGAATGTCCCCGTACCATGTCGATTTCCACCCCCATGATGTCTGTGTGCTGTGCCTCGGCTCATCACACAATGTTTCTCACTGCCCAAGTTGTGCCCAAGTTCGTGACTCTGAAGGGTAGATGGGCTCGCCTCGATAAGATGGAGACTCTGTTTAAAATCAAGCTGACTCCATCGACATCCACCCAATCGTCACCAGCAGGAGCATCGAAGAAATTAGTCATCAAACCTCACCGGAGCACCAGGGCAGCAGTGACCATCCATTACCGACTCCTTCTAAGGCATCGGTATCATCTTCTTTGGTGCTGGAGAAAGACCAGACCGAGCACCAAGGGAAGCACCAACACTGGCACTGATGCGAGTCTACCCCCAGTGACGGCACTGACACCACATCGGCCTCGATGGCTATTGAGCTGCTTGCGAAGAGGACATGGGTAGAGGAGCCCTTAACACCCTCTCCACCCGAAAAACCAAGGTGATCCCCACCGATATCGGTGCCGAGTACTGAGCTCCCACAAGTCTCTGTGAAGGTGCCAGTAGAACCTAGCCTGCCTCCCCCTGTAGCTGCGATATCTACACCAGCTTTCAGGGAGGATCTGGACGGTTTCATCCACCAGGCAGTGCTCAATGCTCTCTGAGACTTACAGCCATTGATGCCAGCCCCCATCCCGACACCGGAGCCATTGATATTTACTAGAGATGTGAATCGTGTGATCGATCGTCTTAACGATCGATTTCGGCTGGGAGGGGGAGGGAATCGGATCGTCGCAGTTTGGGTTTTTTAAATATCTTGTAAATCGTGTAAATCGAAAACCGGCACACTAAAACATCCCTAAAACCCACCCCGACCCTTTAAAATAAATCCCCCACCCTCCCGAACCCCCCCAAAATGCCTTAAATTACCTGGGGTCCAGAGGAAGGGTCCCGCTGTGATCTTTTACTCTTGGACCTCCGGTGCGTTGTAGAAATGGCGCCGGTGCTACCTTTGCCTTGTCATATGACAGGTCAAAGGTAGCGCCGGCGCAATTTTGTTTTTTGTCCCCCGATGTCAGGAGCGTAGGAGATCGCTCCCGGACCCCCATGGACTTTTGGCCAGCTTGGGGGGGCCTCCTGACCCCCACAAGACTTGCCAAAAGTCCAGCGGGGGTCCGGGAATGACTTCCTGCACGCGAATCATTTTCCGTACGGAAAATGGCGCCGGCCATACGCCGTATGGCGGCGCCATTTTCCATATGGAAAAATGATTTGCGGTAGGAGATCGCTCCCGGACCCCCGCTGGACCCCCAGGGACTTTTGGCCAGCTTGGGGGGGCCTCCTGACCCCCACAAGACTTGCCAAAAGTCCAGCGGGGGTCCGGAATGACCTCCTGCAGTCGAATCGTGTTGCCGTACGGCCGGCACCATTTTGAAGAGCCAATCCAAGCAAACAGTTCTCGATGCCCTCAAGCTCACTATCAATCTGCTACACTCGTTGGGATTTCCCATCAACTACCAAAAATCCCATCTGACTCCATCTCACCTTCTGACTTTCATCGGAGCAGATTTGGACACCATAGTGGCAAAGGCCTTCCTGCCCAATGGTCGTGCAGACACACTTTCCAAGCTAGGTATGTCTCTGCGCACGAAACACACAGCTTCAGCCCATCAATTCCTAACATTGCTGGACCACATGGCTTCCAAGGTCCACATCACTCCTATGGCCAGATTTGCCATGAGAATAACTCAATGGACTTTGAAGTCTCAGTGGCTCCAAGCCACTTAACCTCTGTCAACACAGGTTTATGTAACCCACCAGCTATGTTAATCACTTCTCTGGTGGACAAACAACTTGTTACAGGTCTACACTTCCAGCAACCAGTTACACAAGTGACCTTAACCACGGATGCCTCCGACTTGGGTTGGGGAGTTCATGTGAACAATCTTCAGTCTCAAGGTACTTGGACGAAACTCGAAGCAACATTTCAAATCAATTTCCTAGAGCTTCGAGCTATATGTTATGCCCTATATATGTTCAAGGACTCCTTTTCACACAAGTTTGTTCTCATACAAATGGACAACACAGTTGCAATGTGGTACTTGAACAAGCAAAGCGGCACAGGCTCTTATCTCCTCTGCCAAGAAACCGCGCAGATCTGGGCCTGGGCCCTTGCACACTCCATGTATCTCTGGGCCACTTATCTGGCAGGCATACAGAACGTAGTAGCAGATCGCCTCAGCCGACAGTTCCATCCCCACGAGTGGTCTCTGGATCATGTGGTAATGACCAGAATCTTCCAACGCTGGGGTCAACCAACAATAGACCTCTTTGCATCCGAACTATATCACAAAGTGGACAGATTCTGCTCCCTGTACAAGCAACAAAACAAGTTAATCATGGACGCCTTCGCTCGCCCCTGGAACACAGGCCTCCTATACGCATATCCCCTGATGCTGCTGATAGCCAAAACTCTAGTGAAGCTACAACAGGACAAAGGGTCAATGATACTCATAGCCCCGTATTGGCCTCGACAAGTATGGTTTCTAGAGATGTGAATCGGAACCGGTATCGGTTCAGATTCCGGTTCCGATTCACATCATGAAATTTTTATCTTGCAGTCCGATCAGGTTTTTTTTATTGGCTGCGCCCGAGCCGATAACCAAAAAATACAGCCGTCTCTTTAAAATGAGTTTGTTAGTATCCCCCCACCCTCCGGACCCCCCCAAAAATGTTTAAATACCTGATGGTCCAGTGGGGGTCCCGGGAGCATTCTCCCGCGCTCGGGCCGTTGACTGCCAGTAAACAAAATGGCGCCGATGGCCCTTTGCCCTTAGCATGTGACAGGGTATCCGTGCCATTGGCCAGTCCTTGTCACATGGTAGGAGCAATGGACGGTCAGTGCCATCTTTAAAAATTGCGCGGGCCATCCAGTGCACCTACCATGTGACAGGGGCTGACCAATGGCACCGATAGCCCCTGTTACATGGTAAGAGCAAAGGGCTATCAACGCCATTTTGATTAGTGGCAGCCGACAGCTCGAGCACGGGAGAATGCTCCCGGGACCCCCGCTGGACCACCAAGTATTTAAAAATTTTTGGGGGGGGGGGGTTCTGGAGGGTGGGGGGATACTAACAAACTCATTTTAAAGGGTCAGGTTATGTTTTTAGGTTGTGTCCTTTCTTCCCGCTCCCCCCCCCCCCCATAACGATAAGAAAAACCACTAAATTAATCATGGGGTTTCCTATCGCTATCGGGGACCCCCCCGATATCTGACAATATTGAAAATATCAGACGATATTTTCAATCGTCAGGTAAACGATTCACATCCCTAATGGTTTCCCATACTTCTCGACCTCTCGATCAGAGAACCCATTCACCTGTGTACAGCGCGCACTCTCATAACTCAGAACCAAGGCATGTTATGCCATCCAAACCTTCAGACCCTATCCCTCACAGCCTGGATATTGAAAGCTTGATCCTGCAATCGCTCAACCTTTCAACTGATGTCTCTCAAGTGCTTGTAGCTTCACGAAAGCTTTCCACAAGGAAATCTTATTGTTCTAAGTGGAATAAGTTTACCATATGGTGCACACAAAAAGGTATCGACCCCCTTTTCCTGCCCCACTTCGTCTCTATTAGACTATCTCTGGCACCTTTCAGACTCTGGTCTCCAGACTTCTGCGGTGAGGATACACCTGAGTGCCATCTCAGCGTACCACAAGGGAGTAGGGGATGCCCCGGTTACAGCGCAACCCCTTGTGAGTCAGTTTATGAGGGGCCTGCTACAACTTAAGCCCCCTCTATGGCCACCAGTCACCGAATGGGACCTAAACTTAGTACTTGCAAGACTCATGAACTCCCCGTTTGAGCCTTTGCACTTCTGTGATGTTAAATTTCTTACATGGAAAGTCCTCTTCCTAATAGCCATTACATCTGCTAGAAGGGTTAGTGAGTTACAAGCACTTGTAAGTTGTCACATACCCTATACAACGTTCCTACATGACCGAGTGATCCTCTGTACTCACCCTAAATTCCTTCCCAAGGTAGTTACTGACTTCCACTTGAATCAGTCTACAGTCTTGCCCACATTTTTCCCAAGACCCCACTCTCACCAGGGCGAGAGAGTTTTACACACTTTGGACTGTAAACGTGCACTTGCATTTTACCTATACCGCACTGCAGTCCATAGGAAATCCACTCAACTTTTTGTTTCTTGCAATAAAAACAAACCAGGAGTTGCTGTGGGCAAACAAACTCTCTCCAATTGGCTAGCAGACTATATTGAATTCTGCTATGACAAAGCAGGCCTTCCTCTCCAGGGACAAGTGAAGGCACACTCAGTGAGAGCCATGGCAGCCTCAGTAGCACACTATCGTTCAGTACCGATTGCTGAGATTTGTAAAGCCGCAACATGGAGCTCTCTTCACACATTTGCAGCACATTACTGCCTGTACAAGGAAGGATGCCAAGACTCTGCCTTTGGCCAATCCGTCTTGAAGAACTTATTTCCAGTATAATCCCAACTCCTTCCACATCCAATCAGCTGTGATTTTCAGGCTGCCTCATTTTTATCAACAGTATGCCAGTTGTTATGTCTATTGCTCAAGTTGTATGCTGTTGGTCCAAACAAATATGAGTCAGCCTATAGCTTGCTAATCACCCACATTTGAGGAATACCATCCTGCTTGTCCTGGGAGAAAGCAGAGTTGCTTACTTGTAACAGGTGTTCTCACAGCAGGATGTAGTCCTCACGAAACTCACCCACCTCCCGAGGAGTTGGGTCCAAAACGTTTTATTACTTTACAAGCCGTAAAGCCCGTTAAAACGGGCTACATCCCTCTGTCTCTCACCTCCCCCTCATTCTCTCTCCCCTCACTCTTCACCACCCCCCTCCCCCACCCACTCCTCTCCACCCTCCCTCTCCTCTCACTCAGTACCCCCTCTCCCTCACTCCCTCCCACTCAGTCCCCCTCTCCCTCCCTCCCACTCAGTCCCTCCCTTCACCCACCTCCATTTCCTCCCGGCGCCGTAAGCGCGACTTCCCGCAACCCTCACCCGGCTCCATTGACTCCTCCCGCTCCTGCCGGCAGATCTCGGGGGGGGGGGGGGGTGTCACTCCCGCGCGCGTGGCAGTGACCCCCGCGAGATCTGCCGGCAGATCTGGGGAGGAGAAGTAGCGGCACCGCGCGCGCGCGGCGCCGCTGCTTCTCCTCCCGCTCCTGCCGGCAGATCTCGGGGGCGCGGGAGTGACACCCTCCCCCCCCCGAGATCTGCCGGCAGATCTGGGGAGGAGAAGCAGCGGCACCACGCGCGCGCGGCGCCGCTGCTTCTCCTCCCGCTCCTGCGGCCCCACCGCCATTTTTTTTTTCTGATCGACGTCCTTGCCCGCACATGCGCAGTAGAGCTGCGCTCTACTGCGCATTTGCGGGCCGTCGGTCACAGGCCATTTATAAGGTAGATTTTTTCGCTCGCACCTTTTGCTACAAACAAGACTGAAGGGAGACCCCTGTGGCTACAGGGATTATGGCATCTGGACATGCTCAGTGTGCCAGTCAAAAGTTCTAGAAACTTTGACAGAAAAGTTTTCCGTGATAGGGCTCCGTCCAGTGACATCACCCACATGTGAGGACTACATCCTGCTGTCCTGGGAGAACAACTGTTACAGGTAAGCAACTCTGCTTTCCCATAGGAATCTATACTTAAGGTTTAGTTTCTCTTCTAAACCAAGGGAATAATCAGGCAAGAATCCCCTTCTTCTTGAGAGCTCAAACTCTTGAGTCTCTGCACCTGTATTTCTCCTCAGATAAATGCAAAACTTGGCTTCCTCATTTAGGGCAGGCCCAAGACTCCTCTCCGTGCCCTCTTCCAGGGAAGAGGTCGATAACTGCTTCCTTCCACTAAAACAAGCATCTCACAATTTAACTCATGCTCTCTTCACTCCCTCTACTGGCAGAAACAGATTGCTGCACTCCCAAAGGGGAAGGTGCAAATCTAAAACACTCTTTACCAGGGAATATACTCCGTAGTAAGGCCAAAGAGTCCTTGTACAAGTATCATTGAATCCTTAACATTTTCAGTTACTTGTTCCATTAGGTTATAAAGCTTCATAAAATAGAATTATTTTTATTTTACAACTATAGGAATTTCTTTCTTGTGAGGAATGACCTCATTTTATGTTCTGGAGTTTTGAATTGAAGTACTATATATTGTAAGGAAAAAATACTGTTATTATTTATATTATGATACTTGTTTGCTAATGTTGGTCCCATATAAGCACAAAGATGTAGAAATGACAGTAAAGAAGCTGTTAGCATTTTAATGTTTTATTTGTAGTAAGAGCCAGGATCCCAAAGAGGAAAATGAAGCATGCATAGCATATGTGTTTTTCTATATTAGCATGTGCAATAAGATAGTAACTTTGAAATGTGCACGCACGCACCCATATGTGCATATATGTGGATGTGCACCACATATGCATGCATCTTATATTGTCCATGCAAGTGTGCGTGTATTATATAAAATATGTCTAACTGCTAGTCACACATTTTCCTTAGGAATTGTCAGCTTTTACACACGCAAGTGAGCTCATTTTAAAATATATGCACATGAAGGAAATGATCAGTTTTACCAATTAGTCCATCAGTCCACCTAGTCTATCACTAGATCATCAAGACCCCTGGTTCTTTAGCCTGCACTCCTCCCAGTTTATCCAGACCCCTTACAAAATTGGTATTTGGCTATAAATAGTTTTATTCAGACTTACACTTGATAAATGAGCACATAGGCACCCATATATATGCATATGTGCAAGATCACACATATGCAGGATTTTAAAATCATTATTCACATATCTTCCTTAGGAATTTGTCAGCTTCTAAGCAGATTTTAAAATGTGCACAAGAAGGAAATAGCCAGTTTGACCAATCAGTCCACCAGTTTGCCCAGTCTACCACTAGGTCATCCAGACCCCTGTGATTCTTCAGCTTGCTCTCCCCCCAGTTTAACCAGGCAACTCAGCCAGTTATTTCAAGCCTAAAACAAGTTTTCTTCAAAATTACACCTCATTAAAAGCAGAAGTAATAAGTATAGGTAACTGCACAACATGCGCAAAAGCACTCGGGTGCAGCATTTAAAATCCATATTTATGCGCATAAATGTTCGCCCCACCCTGGATTGTCCCTGACATGCCCTAACTCTGCCCATTTTTACACATATAAATAGGCTGTTTTAAAATATGAGATGCTCGGGCTCGGCCCAGATACTCATGTATGTGGACCTTTTAACACGAGCAATTGCTTAAAAAAATTCAACCTAATATGTGCCATTACGAACCATTTGCGCACTGCATTTGCAGAATATAAAATAGCCACTTATGCCCATATATATTGGCCCCACAGCATAACTCCCGTGTACTGCCCCAAATCTGCACCTTTTTTATGCCATGAAAGATATTTGCGCATCAGTACTTGTGCACGTATGTGCAAGGAGTATAAAATAGCCCCAGCGTGAATAAGTGCTACTTGCACATGCAGTCACCATTTTATGTGCATGCATCTCTTTTAAAATTCACCTTTAAAAGTTTCAACAAGGCACCTAATAGGCAATGTATGCAAGCAATTTTCAGCCCACACAAACTAAACTGATTTTCAAACCCAAGGTACCATCATAAAAGAGATAATTTTCAAAGAGATACAGAGGGTTTGTGCACATAAGGGTGAATTTTCAAAAGATGTGCGCATAAAAGATAGCACATGCATGCCCTAAAATAGTTATACGCTATTTTAAAAACACAATATATGCATGTAAATCAAGGTCTGCGAGTAAATTCCACATGTAAAAAAAGGGGAGGGCCATGGGCGTTCTGGGGAGTGGCCAACATTTGCACGCATAAGTTATTTTACAACATGCCAAAATGATGCGCCTAAGTCTTTTACTTGTGTATATTTATACCTGATCATTATCTGGCATAAGTGATCATAAACATCTTGAACATGAAAAATGACTGGGTGGGGGGGGTCTTGGTGAAATGGCGGGACTTCAGGCTGAAGAGCCAAAAGGTCTTCACGAGCTACAGATGGACTGGGCGAACTGGTAGACTAATTTGTAAAACTGGTTATTTCACTGCCGCGCACATGTTAGAAAATCCCCTGACTTATGGGTTTAAAAGACGACTTATGGGGGCAAATGCATGCAAGTATAATCTATTCATATATCCCTCTAAAATTCAAAGTACGGTATCTGGTGGGAGGAGTCAAAATGGCCGCTTGTTAGCAGCACATCTCAGCAGCCCCCATTAAGGTTTCTACATTGAATGCTTTTTTACTTTAAACTATGCCTCCCAAGTGAAAAGGGAAAGTAAGGGTTTTCCCCAACAGGACAGTGGACCAGCGTGGAATGCGCTCAACTTTACCCGAAGGAGAGGCCTCTCTCCGCTGACGAGTCTGGCAAGGAAGCCACCATCTTGCCTGGGGAACTTTCATTGAACCCTCCAATACTAAGGTCTCCACAGGCGATATCCTCATCTCTGCCGCCAGAATCTGCGATGGAACCACCGAGAATGCTGAGCTCAGAGGAAACCATCGAGGGAGCAGAGGCGAGCAGTGCGACGGGCAGAGAAACATCAGAGCAAGGAGGCATTTCAGTTCTGAGTTCGGCAGATAATTTGAATTTTGATCATCATGGTGGTAAGACTGTTTTGACTATTACTAGAGATGCTGCTTTGTTACCGGGTTCAACACAGTTACAGGAACATCGACCAGAACTAATTTTGCCATCTAAGCCACCATAGGTCACTTTGGACTCATTATGGGAGTTAATGGCCCAGCAGAATTTGGCTCTTCATAGCTGTATTGCACAGATAACTCAGTTATCATTGAGATTGGATATTGTGGCTCAAGTCCACAACACTAAACTAACTGAGCAAGGGAATAAGATACAATTGATGGAAAACCAGCTTAAAGACATCCAAAAAGTACAGTCAGCTACGATTCAATACTGCACTGCTCTTAATAGGAAATCTGAGCTGCAGGAAAATCGTTTAAGACGACTCAATTTAAGATTATTAAATTTCCCCAGGATAGTAGTGTTGTGAAAGGGGTGTTTTAGGGTGCCCTTGGGCCTCAGCCCGACCCCAGATGGATCCAGGACCGGACCGAAGGTTGACGGCGCGTTCCACCATGGCAGAACACAGTCTTACCTTTCGCCAGGCCTGCAAACTCCCAAGGCCAACAACAGGATGATGTTGGAATGTGAATGGTCCTCCGACCATTCCAAGCCCTTTCGGACCTGCCGCTTGGAACGGCATGGAGCAGCAGGCCTGGCCTGAGGATGAGGGCAGATGGGCCTTGACATGAAGACGTGACACTATGACGAAGGTGAAGACGTGACACCAGGGTTCTTGAAGACATGACACCAGGACTATGGAAGACATAACATCAGGGCTGATGCGAGGACATCACGGACCAATGGTCGATGCAATGACATCAGGAACAAGACTCTGAAGTGCAGACATGACGAGGAACTTGAAATCCAAACAAGACAAGATGCAGGATGGAGGACATTGGCACTGTCTCTCAGAGTGCCCTACTCAGTCCACCCGCGGGACTGGTCGCGGACCACCCTGTCCCACTGCGCGCCCTACACAGCCCGAGGAGGCTGGTCACGGACCATGCTGAGAAGGGGACAAGCGCAGGGAAGGATCCAGTCGAAGTGGGAATCCGACGACGAAGCCAATGTCATCCGAAGCACCAACACGGCTGGCAGGATGAGACTGCTCAGGAGCTCAGGACACCAGTCCACCTGCAGGCCTCTCCAACCCGGGAAATACGTCATCCGAGGGAGCAGGACCGAGAGGACCAGAAGGCTCAGGAGCGCAGACGTGAGTACCAAAGAGGGCAGGACACCAGGAGGTGAAACACCAGGAGACGAACACCAGGACACCTGGACGAGAACTTCAGGCACGAAGACATGGCATGACGAGGAACAGATGAAACAAGGAACTCCATGGAGAAGATAGAAGACCTGACGGAGCTCTGGCAGGCAGGAGCCTCCAGAGTGAAGTAACTCCGATGCAAGGTGAAGATTGAAATGACGGAGCAGCCCTTTATAGGGCTGGAGCAAGAAGTCCACTCCCTAGGTGGGGCCAGCACACTTCCTGTGCCTGGCCCTTTAAATTCAGAAGAGAGGCGCGCGCCAGCGCCTAAGAGGAGCAGGAAGCTTGTGCAGGACCGCGGACAGTGGCCTGCACCGATGTCGTCACGTAGGAAGCAGGGCTTGCCTGAGAAGCAGGCCCGATGACGGCAGCGGCTCCAGCCGCTGCAGGGAGGCCTCGGGGGCGGCTCCTGCTGCTAATTCAGGCCGGGGCTTGTGGCCTCTGGCCGCAAAGATCACAGAGATGTCGGTGGCAGCTTCATGCCGTGAAGAGAGGCAAAAAGTCTGCAGCTCCGGCTGCGGTGAAGGCAGGCGATACGGGCGGCCTCCGGGCCGTGAAGAGCAACTCAAGACCGCGGCTCCGGCCGCACTGAAGGACCCGACGGCGGCGTCCGTGCCACGTCGGGTGAAGCATGGGGTGAGTGCCTGCTTGCGGGGGGACCCGCGGGCAGGGTTTCATAACAAGTAGGAGAACTTCCTAGGGTTACTCTTCGCAGATACCTGAGTGAGACTTTACAAATTTCCTTCCTTTAACAAGGTTTAATTTTTGCCTTTTTCTCGCTCAAGAGATAACATGATGCATAACCAGCTAGATCTGGGGAATTTAACTGATCTATTGGAATCATCTATAGAGATAGTGGAAAGAGCTACTCTATTAATCTCATTTATCTATGAGCAAGATATGGGGTTGATTATGAGGAATTATTTTCAGAATATGGGGGCAAATTTTATGGGCCAATTTGTTCAGATCTTTCCTGATCTGGCAAAAGCCACACAGGAGAGAAGGAAGGGGTTTCCTAGCGTTAAGGCAGGAAACAAGATCTTTGGGTGCAACTTATCAACTCAGATACCCATGCAAGTGTGTTATTAAGTTAAATAATAATACTTATATCTTTCTGACTCCTGAACAACTCAAAGTGTGGCTTATTTCCCAGAGAAGGTTGATGAATATTTCATCACCTATTGAGAGTCCAATAAAGGTATACAAGTTATTGGCATTTTCTTTTATATTTTCGAATGTAATAGGATTTCATCTAGGGCTTCCAATATTTCTTTTCTCCTCCTTCACACAGTATATTTTGTGGACTGCTGTGAAAAAATTGTTTCTGGAAAAAATATTATGTGAAATGATCTAATAAGATCTTTTATGATTTGTTTTCTTCTGTTTCTGTGCAAAGATATAAATGCTTTGTAATTATTTGAAAATCTAATAAAAAGACAATTAAAAAAATAAATAAAATTCAAAGTACAAATACATGAGTGTATGATTTGTGCACAAATTAGAACTAATCCGGATAAGCAGCACTTTTTTTAGACTTACCTAGCTATTCTACATACCCGGATAAGTTCAAAAAGTGCTACTTAGATGGACAAGTAGAGCTTTTCAAACATATCCGGCTTCAAAGCTCACATTAAATCCATTTTCAAACATATCCGACTTCAAAGCTCACATTAAATCCATTCTTAAGGGAGGCTTTTACAAACTCCACATCATGAAAAAGCTAAAACCACTGCTCCACACACAAGATTTCCGTCTAGTCTTGCAGACCACTATCCTCTCCAAAGTGGATTACTGCAATTCCCTCCTCATTGGCCTTCCACAGTCGACCATCAAACCCCTACAAATCCTGCAGAACGCGATGGCGAGAATCTTAACGAACACCCGAAAAAGAGACCACATCACCCCCATACTCAAGGACCTCCACTGGTTACCCATCTCTTTCCGTATACAGTATAAAACCCTCACTATACTACACAACCTCCTCTACAAATCCAACCCCTGGCTCAAGGACTCACCGCACTTCCGCATAACCAATCGTCCTACCAGATCCTCCCACACAGGTATCCTACATACTCCCTCCCTCAAAATTGCTCATCTCACCTCCACGAGAGAAAGGGCCTTTACCATAGCAGGCCCTTCACTCTGGAACACTCTCCCCACCTTTCTCCGCCTTGAACCCTGCCTGGCCACCTTCAAAAAAGGCATAAAAACGTGGCTTTTCAGAAAGGCCTATCCGGAAACCAATCAAACCTAGTCACTCCTACCCTAGTTCCTCTCTTACAGCCCCCAGCCTTAATCCCTCACACCCTGCCAGCCCTTTAAGGCACCTCCTTATCGCCTCTCCTTTGCCCGCCCTCGTTCTACTATTTTACAAAATTGCTCATTGTATCCGATGTAATTAATCTATTGCTAGTTGTAACTGCTGTAAATAGTCCCTTCTGTAAATAAGTTCCTCCTATTTCTTATTTTTGACAGTTGTTCCTTACTCTCTTTCACGCTACCTATCTTTCTCTCTCTTCTCCTGTCTCCCTTACCCCCCTCCTTTTTTCTTGCCTGCTCCCATCCCCTGCCCCCTGTTCTTTGTAATTTCCTCCTTTAATTGAGTTACTTGTAAACCGGCGTGATGTGCCATACGAACGTCGGTATATTAAAAGTTGTTAAATAAATAAATAAATAAATAAATAAATAAATAAATAAGTTATGCTGCTTAGCCACATAAATCGAAACTTATCTGGATAAGGACTGCTACTTTTTCAAATAAATCTGAACTTATGCAGCTCATAGTTTTTACATGTGTGAGCATATGTACGTGCATATGTACCTGTATTTTATAATCTGTACATATTGTATCCACGCAGTTTATAAAATATAGTAGCAACTTTGTGTGCACCCATATATACACATAAATGCGTGCATGTAAGCAGTTTTGAAAGTTATCCTTCCAGGGATGGTAACTTTAAAAAAGTGTGCATACACCCATATACATGCATATGCGGGTGCAAGCGCACACATGCTGGAATTTTAAATTGGCCGCGCAAGTGCAAGTGTACTATTTAAAATATGCCTAGAGTGTGTATGTGAGATCCTTATTTTAAGCAATTACATGAGAAAAGTTATTCCCATATTTTGCCTTAGAACTTGTCAGCTTTTACATGCACAAGTAAGCACATTTTAAAACATGTGCATGTAAAGAAAATAACCAGTCTATCTCTAGGTCATCAAGACCTCTGTGGTTCTTCAGCTTGCACTCCCCCCAGTTTACGCAGACCTCTCACTCAGCCAGTTTTAGACTATAACGAATTTTTGCAGACTTGCACCCGATAAAAAGCAGAAGTAAATATGTGCAGGTAACAGCCTGATGCGCACTGCATTCACCAGTTTTAAAATTGGGACTTATGCACATAGATGTTGGCCCTGCCCCATAATGCCCCTGACCCTTCCCAAATCTGCCACTTTTGTGCATTTTGTTTCTCATGCATGCATATATACTCGTGTAATTTGAGGGTATTAGAATAAGAAGTACTTGCTCTTGGCCCATATACTCGAATATATGGGCCTTTTAATGCAAGCAGTTCTTAAAATTCACCCCTAAATTGGGATATATGTGTGTATATAAACTTGTGCATAGTAAGCGAATTTTCAGAAGTTTGGAAGTAAGTACGTACTTGCCATTTCACGTCTATTTTCATTCAAATAAAATAGACGGCATTTCAAGGAAGTTCTGGGGTGGTGTTAGGAAGTATGCACATAAGTAAGTATTTTGTAAGCAGTATGGACCTGAATTTTAATAGCATTTATACGCTTAAACTAGGTTTTGTACATGTAAATGCATTTTACTCATGTAAGTGGGCTTTTGAAAATTTCTACAATATGGGGTGGATTTTCAAAGGGTTACGCGCGTATATTGTGTGTATATTATGCATGTAACCCCAAAAACCCGCTCCTGCACGCGCCGAGTCTATTTTGCATAGGCCTGGTGACGCACGCAAGCCCCGGGACACGCGTGTGTCCCGGGGCATGAAAAAATGGGCAGGGAGTGGGCGGGCCGGGGGTGGGGGTGGGATGGAGGCCTCCGGCACAGCGGTTGTGCTGGGGGCTTGTGCACCGGCACTTGGCCGGCACACGCAACCTACGCCTGCCTAGAGGCAGGCGAAACTTCGCCAACAAAGGTCAGGGGGGGGGGGGGTTAGATAGGGCTAGGGGGCGGGTTAGGTAGGGGAAGGGAGAGGAAGGTGGGGGGGAGTGGAAGGAAAGTTCCCTCCAAGGATGCTCCGATTTTGGAGCGGCCTCGGAGGGAACAAGGAAAGCCATCGGGGCTCCCCTAGGGCTCAGCATGTGCAAGGTGCAAGTGTGCACCCCCATGCACGCACCGACCCCGGATTTTATAACATGCGCATGGCTACGCCCGCATGTTATAAAATCGGTCATAGATTTGTGCGCGCCGGGTTGCGCACACAAATCTACGCCCATGCGAAGGTTTAAAAATCTGGCCCTATATGTCATTGAATTGCCTGTAGGTTTTACTTGAGTTAAGAGCACTTAGAAGTAGATTTTCAAAGGGTTACACGCGTAACCCCCGAAAACTACCCCTGTGCGCACCAAGCCTATTTTGCATAGGCTTGGCGGCGCGTGCAAGCCCCAGGACGTGCGTATGTTCCGGGACTTTCCAAAATGGGCGGTCTGGGGGTGTGACCGGGGGCATGGCAGCGGTCCAGGGGCAGGTCGAGTGCTCCGGCAGAGCGGCCTGTGTAGCACATTTCAGCCTCTTCCAGACTGTCTCACTGAGGTTACTGTGCCTCTCACCATCCAGATTAGTCTTCTCCATAAGGAGGTAATCTCCTTCCATGTGATACCCAGAGCACTTAATCCCATCATCCTGGATCTGCCTTGGCTTCAGCACCAACTTGTCATCAACTAGAACACCCTGCAGTTGGCACGCCTGCCAAAAGTGCCGTTTGGGTCCAACGAGGTGTCCGGGAGCGGAACCGCGGTGGACCACGTGACGTCGGCGTCACATCGGAGTGACGCGACGTCTCGTGATTCCCCGCGCGTCCGCTCCCGGACCCTCACGGAACTTTTGGCCAGCTTGGGGAGTTTTGGTAAGTCTTGGGGGGGGGGGGATTAAGGAGGGTGAGGGGTTTAAATTTGTATTTAGGGAATCGGTGCACGTATGGACATAGACTCAACTTATGGAATTGTACATATTTATTTATTTATTTATTTATTTATTTCTTTTGTATACCGACATTCGATCGAGATATCACATCGGTTTCCAGATAACTAAAGGAATAGGGTGATAACAGCCCTATTTTACATTATAACATGGTATTAAATAGATATAAGAATATTTTACATTATAACATGGTAATAAATATAACAAGAATATTTTACATATGTCCATATTGACCGAAATTGACCCCCCCCCCCCCCCCCCCCTTTCGACTTATGGACTTATGAACTTAAACCTTTGGTCTGCACATCCCTACTGCCTGGCACATTGGTGTCAGGATCATAGATATCCCAGGCAGAGGGGGTTCCCCTTTCCTCTAGGGATACGGGCAATTTTTGGTGGATTGGGTGTAAGTCCTGTCAGGGCCCTAGTAGACAGGTATATCAGTGCAGCTGAGTGCTTCCTCAGCAGCAGCACATTGTTACCTAGCACAGTCTCTTTGCTCTACAACAGAGTCCAGCAATACTTTTTTTTTTTTTTTTTTACTTGGGCACATAGGTCTTCAACTTGGTGCTTTAAGTCAGCCACACCCATCTAAAATGTATTCTGACTATCAGATAGCTACCATAGCCAGCAAGCAGACAAAAAACACCCAACCTGCTAGTGAACTACCCCGGTTTCCCCCAGCTTCAGCCAGGAGGGACAGGTAGTGGTATCTCAGGACAATGAAGTGGGGCTCTGTCCAGCTCAGCGTGCCACTTGTCATCAGCTATTATTGTCTGACAGGGCAACTGCACAAAGGAGCACCATGCTTCACAACCAGTCAAGCTTAGAGCATGAGCAGTAACCTGATCAGTGAAATGCTGACACACCTGATATATTATCTTGTCCCTATGTTAGCAGCAATAAAGTCATGTATTCTATTGGTCTCTTTCTGACACTTACAACGTAGCAATATCTCCAGTGGACTACGAGGCAAACTATAATCCCATCCTATCCTATCCATCCCACACTCGTCTCTTAGTGTGGCCAGGGTTGGGAGGTTTCCTTTTATTACCCAGCTGAAATAAGGCGCACATACTGAGAGATATTGGCAAAGAGTATTTGTAAATTTTATTCCTACACAAAAGCTAATAGCAGTAATAAAACTTGCAGCAAACACTTCCACAAAATCCTAAGCAATGTAATCAGTAATGTAATAGCAAAGCATCTGATTATGAATAGGTGCACACAAAAGAGCAATATATACAGAAACACTAATGAGAATGGTTTAGAGAGAAAGGGGTATTTAGTAGACATGTCCCTGATGGTGATCCCTAACATAGTCAGCAATGTCAGGGAACAACTCTGGATTAGTGAGCGAAGTTGGCGGCATTGGGGTCACTTGACAGGGGTCACTTATCTGGCAGGGATAGCAATACTGGGACACAGTGGGTCAGTGAGTGAGTCAGGATCATTGCTCAGATCTGTGCTAATGATCACTTGAGCTATCCTATCCTATATACAGTACCCCATTTTGTAGAATTAGTACCTGGCTGACATCCAATACTGGGCTGATAATTGATTCTGAGTCCACATCCAGCTCTGGGCTATCAGCAGTTCTGGGTTGACAGCCAGGGACTCTTATCTTATGATAACTGATGGACCTCACTAAAACTGTAGCAAATACAGAACTTTGCATATATGCTTTCTCTAAAGTCTAATATAGTGACGAGATCATCTTTTCTAGTTAGGGAAAGTCTCCATGTTATCCCAGTGTCTCCACGTTGTGCTTCTATCTCATTGGGGTCCTACTCTGGCCATCACGCATACATCTAAGTCTCTTCACATCCCCATTTTTTTCATTTTAATACAACAATCTCCTCTGAGTTTGGTGTATGTGTCCAAGGTCATAATCAAGTGGTAGAAAAACAAAGGTGAAATTTCACTCTGTAAGTCTCAAGAGGGCATCAAACTATCACTTGGAAAATATGAAGTTCTTCAAGAAATCTGAACAATTATTTATCTTGTACGGTACTGATACAAGGGGTCTACTTGCTTCTATCTTGAAATATATTCTTTATTTCAACATTTACATAGCATCCTAAAAGATACAAGATCTAATGCAAGAAAACTCATAGAACTTCTAAGAGTTTTCTCCAAGAACACTTGACTAAAGCAAGCTACTACTTCATATGTGGCAATGAATTATTCTTTGATGGAAGAGATATGCATAGCAGCAATATGGGTTTCCTATATTGCCTTCATGAAACACCATAGAGCAGACAAATGGTCATCAGCTGAGATAAAATTTGAGACAATTGTAAGGAGTACTTCATTCCCTTACCAATTATTTTCCCTTTCTCCATTCTAGGGAGAGTTATGGGCAATTTATGGACCAGCCCTAAGATCTTTCACCCACTTGGGTGCTGGGGTTGGTCAAGTTCCCTCTATATAACTTGGGTTGACCTTGTGCAATGTGTGGTTGGTTGTAGCTTTTGGTTTTGGAAGGAGTGTAGTTATTTGGTGGTTACCCAAATTCAGGCCCCACAACCTGTTCCAGAGGGGTAGGAGTGTCCTTTGTGAAGAAGAAGAGAGTTTTTGCCTTTTGAGAAACTTGTTTTTGTTTTGACCTGCACCCAGCTCAGGAAGTTTTTTATCCCCAGCTTGAGAGTTTGGTTAGGGTGCTACTTTGCCCTGTGGACAGTTAAAGTGGGGACCATAGTTGACAAGGAGTAAGAACTGTTTTGGAGAAGTTGTATTTATTCTTGGACTGGAAGAAGGCTTTTACCACCACTTTCCTACCCACTTTTTTTTTGAGAAGAGAATTTTCAGTCTTTCTTGTCACGAGGAAGGGACATTGATTCAGAATTGGAGAAAGAGAGAGAGAGACTACGGTACTTGGAATTTCATTCCACCTGTATTAAGAGATTTTTATTTTTGTGATTTTTCCAGTTTATCTTTCATTAAGTTTTTATGAGTTACAGTTTATATTTTATTTGAGCACCGCTTCAAGCATTTTGCCTGCTCTTTCTGAATTGGAGAAACTGCCTACTGGAGTGAGTACCCTTGTGAGAAAGGTTGAGTGGGACTGGAGAGATTGGGTATTGATCCCCATCTATTGTGCACCTGGGGCCCCGAAGGATTGTCCTCCTCCCTGACTGTGGAACCCCACACCCCAGTGGCTAAATGTGTGGGGAATGGAGAGAAGACTTAGAGGTCCAGGACAATGGGATTGGCCTGGCAGTAAACTGAAGAGAGGATTACACAAGTTTCCCAAGCTACTATGAATCTTATCATGTAAGGAACAGATATGCTACATCCCACAAGTTATGATTGCTGTGAAGTGTAATAGAAGAAGCATTTTCCCTAATCTGCAGTCCCTGTTCTTATAACTTCTACAACAGTCAGGACCAACCCTCCCATGCTTGCTAATATAAGAAGTCTGCATCATATATATAGACTAGTGAATGTTACTAAACATCAGTGTTGAGATGTTTAAGAAGGGTTTCAGACCATGAACTGCTGGAGAATGCATAGACTAGGCAGGAAGGGCCATTGCAAAAGGGGAAGGGGACAAGATAGGAAGTGTTTTCATTTTGATGCAGCTTTTAATTTGAAGCTGCTGGACTTAATTATATTCCTTGAGCCCATAGGTTCTGACTAGTGATGGAGTTAATAAAACAGGAATGGACAGAAAGGAAAATTCCCATTTAGCTTGAGTAAGGTCATCAGCATTTCTGTGGTTTGGTAAAATTAAAGTTGAATTTCATATATAATATGATAATCCTAAAAACCACTAGCAAGTCCTCAGGCACATAATAATGCTAGTATATGTGTAACTATCTACAGTTGATGCACAGAGCATCTATTGACTGATGTGTCTAATTTTCATAGAAAAATAATTGATTTAGAAGTATGAGGTTAGAAAATATGAATGGATGAAATGTTGAGAAATTATATGAGTGTATGAAGGGTCATAGTTTACAGCTGCTATTGTTTTAATTAATTTTACCAAAATGCGTGTTCACTACTCTGAGTTGTGGGCAGCTTAACTCTACCTTTGTTGTTCTACAGTATGAGGATATATCCAAAAACCCACTTTCCTCCAGGATACAATCTTTATTTTTCAGTTCTTTAAAGCTTTTATACAAGCCATGGTGTACTGATATGAAGGCAGCATAGAAACATTCATGGAGATCATATTACAGATTTTCAGGTGTAGAATGTATTTCTCTCTAGCTGAGGGAGTACATTCCTTGATTGAAATATGTTTCTTATGCACCATTGGTGGCTGCCAGGGAGTATTTGTATGCTGTTGCCTGGTAGAACATTATGAAATATATGGATGCATTAGAAATTAAAATCTAAGGATTGTCTCTTTCACAAAATATTATGGGGTCGATTTTAAAACTCACGCTTGCGGGGTTCCCGGCATGTGCACATGGACGCGCCAATTTTATAACATGCGCATGTCACCACACGCATGTTATAAAATACGATTCCTGTGTGCACGTGTGGCTGATTTTAATATTGGCACTTGCATGTGCAGGTGGTTGTCCTTTAACGCGTGCAATGAGGGGGGAATTTTCTAAAGAAACATGCGGCGACGCAAGTAGGCCTTTCCCAGTTCCCTCCCAGTCCACTCCAATTAAGGAGCGGACTAGGAGGGAACTTTCCTATACCCCCACCTACCCTTCCTCCTTTTTCCCCTCTCCTCCCCGACCCCTAAACAAACCCTATCTATCCTAGAATTTTTTGTTTTAAAACTTACCCGCTCCTCCGAGCAGGTGTAAGTTTTGCACGCCATCTGGCTGCCGGCGCACACTTCCCCAGGACAGGGCCTAATGTCCACTGTCCCAGCCAGCCTCCGCCTGGCCCGCCCCTTTCACTGAACTCGGCACTTTAGCTCATATCGGGAAATATACACGTGGCTGGGCTGATTTTAAAATGCGCTCAGCACACACAAGGCCCAGCCACGCGTGTATCTCCCGGATTTTACGCGCACCTGCATTTGAAAATTTGGGCGTATATTTCAGAGTACATCCTGACACTGGAGTAAGACAAAGCTGCCCACAACCCACAGCTGTTTGCCTTTTTGGAGCTGTACTGTTTTTCTTTGGTGCATAATAACTTACTCAAATATTGAGTTGAGTGTTGGTGTTTTGTTTTCATTATAGTCTGTATATGGAGTTACAGAAGATTCTCAGTCCCAAAGCCCCATTCATGTGCCCTCACAAGTAATAAGGAAAACCACAAAGGATGATGTCCGTAAACAGGTGAGTAGGGCATGCAACAGTCTGTCTTATTGGAAATCATTAAAGGTCTGATTATAGAAACATGGAACACATTGGCAGATGAAGGGCATAAGGCCCATCCAGTCTGCCCTCTTCATCTTCCATCCCACTTATCGCAGATCTTAATCAGTCCTTTCTCTACCCCCAGAGGCCACTGTGCTAATCCCATGGTTTTTTGAAATCTGACACTTTTTTAAATCTCCACTACTTCACCCTTGCGTGTACCACCCTTTCCATGAAAAAATTTTCCTGTGATTACTGCTGATTCTTTTCTCACTCTCATCCCATGACTCCTCATTCTTAATCTTTCCTTCACTTGAAAAAGGCTTGCCTCATGTATTTATTCCTTGAAGATATTTGAAATTTTCTATCACAACTCTCTTCTCCCTCCTTTCCTCCAGAATATACTTATTTAGGATCTTATTTCTCTCCCCATAAGTGTAATGATGAAGACTGCTGATCATTTAGTAGCTGCCCTCTGAACCAGCTCCCTCCTGTCTATATAATTTTATAGGGTTTCTAGAACAGGACGCAATACTCTAAATGAGGTTTCATCAGAAAATTATACAGTGGCATTATCACAGATTTGTTTTTTATTGGTTATTCCTTTTTTTATGTATCCTAGCATTCTTCTGACTTTTGCTACAGCTTTGTCACATTGGCCACCTTTAGATCTTATAATAAGATAACCCTCAGATGCCTATGTGGTTTAGTGTACATTAGAAATGTTTCCCCTATTTTGTAACTTACCTTTGGGTTTCTGCTATCCAAATGCATGACCTTGCACCTTTTAGTATCACATTTTACTTGTGAAACTCTGAAATATTCTCCCAACCTTTTTAAATCACTGCTCAACTTGTGTATGCCTTCTGAGATGTCTATCCTGTTACAGATCTTAGTATCATCTGCAAAAAGATGCATCTTTCCCAATATGTATATAAATGTTGAACAGAACCACACAATAATATTGGGGCTTGCTTTGTGTTTCTTTTATTTACTGTATATCATTGATTGTAAATGTTCAATTTGATTTACTCAAAGCATAAGGCCTCCTGTTCAGTCTGATATTTGTGTTTGTATTGGGCCTTGAATTATTTAGAGAAGTAGAGTGCAGTGGTTTAAAAATTATGAATTGATCTTTGTCCATCAATCAATATCTTTCGAATCAATCAACATCAAGTTGCAACCAAAACAGAAACAGAATTCAAGCATGCTAGGAACAGGATGATAGTAAGAGGGAGCATGGGATAGAAGACCAGAGATTATCAGGATCAGGTCCTCAATAGTTTCCATCAGTGTTTGGAAGAAAAAACATTGGGTAGAAAGAGACAGAGAAAGAGAAACACACAAACTAAGAAGTGAGATGAAAATAAAGGGTGCAGAACAAAAGGGATGAGTCAAGGACTTCGGGGACAGTGCTAAGCCACTGCCTAGAGCGCCATTGGTCTGAAAGCAGCAACAGCATGGCTTCCCCTTCTTTCTGCCCATGTGGCCCAGAAGAGGAAGTGATGGGTCCATGCAGGCGGGAAGAAGGAGAGGCCATGCAGTTGTGGCCAGAAGCAGGAAGAGGCAGCATCAGCCGCGGGTCCATGCGGCATTCTAGCACAGGAGAAGCAGCAACAGCAAGGCCCCCTACCTCCCCTGCACTTCAGAAAGCAGGACAGCATCAGCCCCCTGCCCTCAAGAAAGATGAAGACGGAGGCTGCCACTGGACTTGTGCTTCTGATGGGGAGAGGGGAGGAAGTGAGTGATTGTGTCTGTGACTGTGTGTGAGAGAGCATGTCTGTGTGTGTGATTGTGTGAGAGCATGTCTGTGTGTCTGTTTGTGTGAGAGAGCATGTCTGTCTGTGTGTGATTGTGTGAGAGCATGTCTCTGTGTGTGATAGAGCATGTCTGTGTGTCTGTGTATGTGAGAGAGCATGTGTGTGTGTGAGGGCAATTCTGTGTGTATATGTGTATGTGTGTGAAAGAGCATGTCTGTGTGTGCGAGCATGTCTGCACGTGTGTATGTATGAGACTGCATGTCTGTGTGCATGTGTAAGAGAGCAATCTATGTCTGTGTGCATGTGTAAGAGAGCAGTCCATGTCTGTGTATATGTGTACGAAAGAGCATGTCTGTGTGTGTATGAGCATATTATGTGATTGAACATGTGTGTATATATGAGAGAGAGGAGAAAGACTGTGAAAGACAACCCCTCTCCTCTCTCCTGCTAATCCACAACAATCTCAGAGTATCTGGAAATTTGGTGTGGATCGGATACAAAACCCAAAAGTTACTAAGTGGCATAATTGCATGCATGTATTTGTAAAATACATGAATTCACTCCAAACAAAACCCTTGCATAATCATCTTAGACCTCCTGACATTGCCTGAAAATATGGTAGGATGAGATACCAAACCAAAAAGATATTAGGTGGCATAATGTTGCATGGGTATTCATGGAATACATAGATCCCTCAGAAAATTCCCTTGTTATGATCCTTGTAGACCCTTCACATTTCCTGAAAATATGGTGCAGATCAGATGTGAAACAAAAATAATCCTCAGGTAACATAATTACATGTGTGTATTTGTGAAATATGTATATGTGTGAAATATACCCCAGTCATGATTATTGCACACCCCCGATATGTCAAGAACGTTTGTGTGAAGTGGACGCAAACCCTCAAAGATATTCATGGATAACAATTGTGTGCCCTTATTCATGGACTACATGGATTAAAAAAGAAAACCCTTTCAGAATCTTCATTTCCCCTTGCCGTTTTCTGAATATTTGGTGTTTATTGGATGGAAAACCCAAGGTGCCATAATTGGCTTGAGTGGCATAATTTTATACATGTATTTAAGAAATGCATAGCTTCCCAAAAAACACTCCTTCATGATCCTTGTGGATCCCTAGCCATGTCACAAAAAATTGTTGTGATGCAAAACCTAAAAACCTATTAGGAAATGATGATAGCAGTTGGGTATTCATGGAATATGTGGATGGAAAAAAATATCCCGTCAGAATCTTCATGCCTGCCCCTCCCCTTCCAACCCCTCCACCATCCTCAATGTGCCCTTATAATTTGGTGTTTTTGGGAAGCTATGCATTTCTTAAATACATGTATAAAATTATGCCACTCATGCCAATTATGGCACCTTGGGTATTCCATCCAATAAACACCAAATATTCAGAAAACGGCAAGGGGAAATGAAGATTCTGAAAGGGTTTTCTTTTTTAATCCATGTAGTCCATGAATAAGGGCACACAATTGTTATCCATTAATATCTTTGAGGGTTTGCGTCCACTTCACACAAACGTTCTTGACATTTTGGGGGTGTGCAATATTCATGACTGGGGTATATTTCACACATATACATATTCTACAGAGGACTAGATCTAATATAGCATCCCTCTTGTCAGTTCCAGGTCAAACAACTCCATGAAGCAGTTATTTATGTAATCCAGAAACTTTACTTCCTTAGCATGTCCTTAGGAGACATTTACCCAATCACTACTGGAGTAATTGGAGTCTCCTGTTATTAATGTATTGCTAATTTTATTTGACTTTCTAATTTCTGTTAGCATTTCACTATTTGATTCTTCATCTTGGCCAGGCAGATGGTAGTATACACCCATTGCTATTCTCTTCTCTCATACTTGGAATTTCTATCCATAAGGATTCCACAGTGCATTTTGTTTCCTGCAGGACTTTTATCCTACTTGATTCTGTGCCAACTTTAACAAATATTGCCAAACCTCCACCCATTTGATCTGCCCTGTCATGTCAATATAATTTGTACCCTGATATCAAAGTGTCCCATTAGTTATCGTCCTTCCACCAGATCTTTGAAATGTCTATTGTGTCTATATAGTAACATAGTAATGACAGCAGAAAAAGACCAAATGGTCCATCCAGTCGGCCCAGCAAGTTTCTTATGGTAGTAACTGCCGCTTCATATAGGTTACCCCCATGCTTTCTGTTAAGGGTAGTAACTGCCACTCCATACAAGTTACCCCCATTCTTTCTGTTAAGGGTAGTAACTGCCGCTCCATGCAGGTTACCTCCATGCAGAAATGTTATACCAGCCCTTTCTTTAAGTCTTTACGGATCCGCAGTGTTTGTCCAATGCTCTTTTGAATTCATTAACTGTTCTCATCTTCACCACCTCTTGTGGGAGGGCATTCCAGACTTCCACCACCCTGTCTTTGAAGAAATATTTCCTGATATTGGTTCTTAGTAGTCCCCCCCTGCAGTTTCATATCATGAACCCTAATTCTACTCTTTACTTTCCAGTGGAAAAGGTTTGAAGTTTGTGCATCCCTGAAATCTGTCAGGTATCTGAAGGTCTGTATCATATCTCCCCTGCACCTCCTCTCCTCCAGGGTGTACATAGTTAGACCCTTCAGCCTCACATGTTTTCTGAAACAGACCTCATAGCATTTTGGTCGCCTTCCTCTGGACAGTTTCTATCCTGCTCTATCCTTTTTGAGATACGGTTTCCAGAAATGAACACAGTACACCAGGTAAGGCTTCACCAAGGAGCTGCACAAGGTCATTATCACTTCCCTGTTCCTACTAGTTATGCCTCTCTCTATGCAGCCCAGCATCTTTCTGGCTGCGTTAAATGCTGACATTCTACCTCACCAATCTTATGTTTTAGACTTCTGGCATTTGCATTCAGATCATTTAGAGTATGTTTTATTTTTTTTGAATTCACAATTTGCTTGTTAGCAGTTGATATAGGTAATTGTTAATCTTTCATATGTGTCTGCTCTTTATTATATTCCAGTTAGGCTATGTCAGCCTTTATCACAACCTCTCTATTGAGAAGCTAGTATCCTTAAAAGATACCTCTGTTCTAACCATGTGCTTCCTTCTGTCAGCTTTCCGCCATGATTTAGTTTAAAAGTTGCTCTATCACCGTTTTCAATGTTAGCACCAGCAGCTAGGTTCCACCCTAGTTAAAATATAGTCCATCCCCCTTGGAATAGCCTCCCCTTATCCCAAAATGTTCTCCAGGTCCTAATAAATCTAAAGCCCTCTTTGCTGCATCATCATCTCAACCACACATTGAGACTGGCACTCAGCCTGTCTTTGGAGTCCTGTGCACAGAATGAGGAGCATTTTTGAAAATGCAACCCTGGAGTTCCTCAATTTCAATTTCCCAACTAAACCCCTAAATTTGGTTTCCAGATCCTACCTTTTGCACTTTCCTAATTTGTTGGTAACCTCCACGTACCATGATAGCCAACTCCTCCCAACAAGCTCTAAAATCCTAGCTAGGTGACTCATGAAGTCTGCTACCTTTGCACAAGGTAAATAACTTACAAACAGGCCACTACAGTACAGTGCGCTCTGATGGAGCGCACTATTAACCTGCCCTTGGATGCACGTTTTCCCTTACCCCCTTATTCAGTAAGGGGCGGAAAACGCGCATCCAACCCGTGGAACCTAATAGCACCCTCAACATGCAAATGCATGTTGATGGCCCTATTAGGTATGCGCGCGGGATACAGAAAGTAAAATGTGCAGCCAAGCCGCACATTTTACTTTAAGAAATTAGTGCCTACCCAAAGGTAGGCGCTAGTTTCTGCCGGCACCGGGAAAGTGCACAGAAAAACAGTAAAAACAGAAAACTGCTTTTCTGTGCACCCTCCGACTTAGTATCATGGCGATATTAAGTCGGAGGTCCCAAAGGGTAAAAAAAGTAAAAAAAAAAAAAAAAAAAAAAAGAAAAAATTTTTAAATGGGCCGGCGGCTGTCGGGTCGAAAACCGGACGCTCAATTTTGCCGGCGTCCAGTTTCCGAGCCCGTGGCTGTCAGCGGGCTCGAGAACCGACGCTGGCAAAATTGAGCGTCGGCTGTCAAACCCGTTGACAGCCACCACTCCGGGCTATAAGGAGGTGCTAGGGACACTAGCGTGTCCCTAGCACCTCCTTTTGCCCATTTCTAGCCCCGGGCCTCATTTAAATAGAGAATCTCCCGCGGACTTTACTGAATCGGCCTGAAAGTGATCCTCATGCACATCAGCCATTCAGCTAACCACATTCCTAATGAAAAAATCACCAACTGCAACAGCAGTCCTAACCTTTTCCTCCTTGGCACGTCTTAGTGCAAGAGGATAATGCATTACTTAGAGGGTAGGTCCTATCTACAAGATCACTTCTTGCCACACCGAGGTAAAGTTCTCCTTCCAAGTGACTTTGCTTCTCCAAAGCAGCACATGGGGCTGTGAGAGTAAAGGTGGGTCTGCAATACTATGTTCCTGAAGGTCTCCTCTATATAATTTTCTAAGTTATGTTGGGTCTACCACTTTAGCCTCCAGAGATCAGACTTGTTCTTTGAGAGCTAGGAGCTCTTGCACTGAGTGCACACATGCAACCTGTCACCAATAGGTAGATCATACATGTGCACTCGGTGCAAAAGACTAGATAGCCTTCATCCTGCTACCCAAACTGCTGTCTGAATCTTAATGTTGTTGAATTGATAAAGTTATTTAACATTGTATAAGTAATGACATGCTTAATCCAATTTAAAATACCCTAATAAATTTAAGAGGTTTTATTTTAATCTGTCAATGATATGCAATAGAACTAAAGTTAATCAATTTCTAAGCTTTGAGTTAATTATTCACTTACTGATGTAAATCCCTAATTAACTCCTACTGTGAAGAATCTTCTTCCTAATCTTCTAATTTGGTAATGAAGCTATGTGACTGGGGTGGTGGGAGATGGGAAGGGTGGTGCACAAGTCAAACACAGTTGATTATTTCTCCAGGAAACAGCTCTTGCACCTTCTTAACATGCCCAGAATAACTTAACCATCTATTTTCCTTCACGTACTGTATAGCCATACAGAATAAACTTTAAGCCTCTAACTATTTCTTTTATAGACTTTAAACACACTCTTTCGCTAGCAGACCAAAATGTGTAAGCCCTGCTTATCCACCAGCAGATGCCATCTCTGCTGTCAGCACTCCCTCAGAACATGCTGGGAAAAGAGAATGAGATATCTAGAATCCAGTTGTTTACAGGATTTGAGGCAGCATGATTATACTGGAGGGAGACTGTGTCAAATGAACCTGATCAATGTATTTGATTGGGTGAGTGATGAATTAGAACAGGAGTGTGGGTTGAATGTGATTTACTTGGATTTCAGCTTTCTTATTGCCTTACAAAGGAAGCTCATAAATAAACTGAGCAGCAGCCTATGGATAGGCTCTAAGATGGTAGACAGGATTAGAAACTGTTTGACTGACAGACAACAGAGGGTAGTAGCAATGGAATTGTCTTTGAAGAAAAAAGAGTGATTAATAGAATTCCTCAGGGATCTGTCCTGGAGCAGGTTCTATATAATATCTTTGTGAGTGATATTGCACAAGTGAAAGAAGGAAAAGTTTGTCTCTTTGCAAATAACACAATTCTGCAACAGAATGTACAACCCTGAGGGAGTAGACAGAATGAATTGTGATCTAAGAAAAGTTAAGGAATGGTCAAGTGCTTGGCAGTTAAGATTCAGAGCAAAAAAATGATAAATCGTGCACTTGAGGTGCAGAAATTCAGGGGTTCAGTACATGATGTAGGGTGAGATGATACTGTCCACCAATTAGGAGAGAGACTTCAGGGAGATTATTTCTGAAGATATCAAGGTAATAAAATGGTATAATAAGGCAGTGTCCAGAGCCAGAGGGATGATGGGACATGTAATAAGAGGCATAACCAGCAGAAAAAAAGAGGTGAGATCTCACTTAGAAGAGTATATAATTCTGGAGGCCACACCTCTGAAGGGATTTAGTCAGGCTGGAGGTGGTCCAAAGAAAGATTACAGAAATGGTGCAGGGTCAACACCAGATGTCATATGAGAAGAGACTTAAGGACCTACATATATATACCCTAGAGGAAAGGAGCAAGAGGAGGAACATGATAGACATTCATATACCTCATAGGTATAACATATCTGGGAACTCTCCGGATTTAACCTAGAGACTCTGTGAATTTGTGTCAATTGCCAGGTCTTCAGGGAAACACCAGAAAGCTCTGGGCCTCTCTGTAAACAGCTCCAGGCCCTCTCCTTCCTCAGTAAGCCTGCAGGTGGAATATTATTCAAATAAATAAAATAAACAGGAGAGGGAGGGCTGAATCTGGAGCAGACACTGCAGGAAGCATGTGAAGAGAAACTGGAGATGGACTACAACACACACAGTTCAGTCTGCAGCTGTACTTGGGACTCAGCTGAGAGTAGTGTGAGGGTACACAAGTCACATATAGCAGGTGGGAGTGGAGAGAGTGCTGGAGTCAGTGAGAGAGGAAGGGGAAGAAGGCTGTGGTCATCCCTGGAGGGGAGACAAGTGATGGAGGGTGAAGAAGGAGAAAATTGGATTAGTAGGTGGTGGTGGTGGTAGAAGAGAGAACGTTGATAAGCATTATTCCCTAATGAACAGAATCTCAGGTTGATCACAAATCAAAAGTTCAAAGGTATGGGTATAAATCAAGCATATAAAGTAATCTTTTCAGAGAAAAAAATGCTTTGGAATAAGAGCTCACAGTATGAAACTCCATGGGATAGACTCAAGATGTACAGAATAGCCTTCTGGTGGATAAGATGGAGACGAAAACAGTAACGGAATTGAAGAAAGTATGAGATAAGCACAGAGGATCCTAAGTTATGAAGAACTGAAGGAAAAGCCTGAGATTTACTGGAGATTATGATTTTTCATCAAGAATAAAATTGAGTAAACTAAATAAAAGTAAATAAACATAGGCCTTATGATCCTTATCTTCTGTCATATTCTGTCTGGGGAAGATATTCAAAAGAAAATGTCTAAGTAAGGAGGTCATTTTTCAAATCACGATGGGCTGTTATCACATGCGTTAAGGCATTATTGCATGCAATAATGTCCTAGCGCAAGTGATAACTACCGCATTGCGATTTGGAAATTCAAATTAGGGAAAGGGGAGGAGTTTAGTTGAGGTTAAGGAAATTTAGGGGCCTGTAGCACTGTGGGTGATAATGTATCGCACATTATCACCCACATTAGCGCCGGAAATAGCTACAGCTATTTCATTGGCATTAAGGGAGCGATAGTGTGCTGCGCAGTCGCAACCGCAGCAGGCGAAAAGGCACTGTCGCGATGCGGCCGCCTGCTCACTATCACCCTGCCCCTTTTTTTCCCCACGGGCAATCATTTCGCTATAATTATAATTATAGCGAAATGGTAAATCTAGGCCTTACTTAGCTAAATAAGACTTATCCAACTAACTTACAAGGGATATTCAGCAGCATGGCTATGCTGCTGAATATCCCCAAATAAGTCGCTAGCTAGCTAGATAAGTCTTATTGGCTAATTTTAGACCTGCTATTGAGCAGGTCTAACTTATCTGGTTAATTTAACTTAACCAGATAAGTTTAAATATCAATACTTATACAGCTAAGTAAGCTGGATAAGTAGCTCCTCCCCAAAATACCCATTTACTGCCCATCACTTAGCCTGCTAAGTGGTGCAGAATATCAACTTCTATGTTTTTACTATTAATTAATTATTTGGTACCTGACTACTGATTTATCCATCGCTGATTTTATAGGGTTCTATAGAATTTTCGAAAGTACATAGTTTCCAAAGGGTTTCTAGTATGTCCAAGTCTTGCCAAAATACTCGATTTTACTGGGTAGCTAAAAAATGTGGCTCAGTTATCTCACTGTATCTAAAACTACTAAACTTGTGCAAGCCTAGCAGCTAATCAGAATTCCTTCCTTTTTATTTTGCCATCCATCTCCTTTCTATGTTACGGTACCCCACCTCCCACAATACAAAGTCCTGGAAATTGGTCTAGGACAGTTGCTTTTTGAACCATATGAGTCATCCCAAATAAACATAGCCAGTTTATTCTAGAGTACTGTACATGTGTAATCTCATTTCACTTGACAATAAACATAGATTATAGTATTGATTGTTAAAATGTGCTGGCAAACTATGGGTGTGCCTGCATGAGTTAGTGAACTGTATATCATGTTCTGGACAACATTTTTAAAAGTTCAGATACATTAGTTAGTACTTTTATATTAACTTCAAATGTCACAGTTCAGTTATTATCTTTAAATATACTCTGATCAATCAGAACAGTTGGGCTAATATGACACACACTGCATTAGTAGGCCCATGTGCCTAATTGTAAAGCAACTCCACTTACAATTTGGATTTCCAATAGGAATCAAAACATTTTTAATGACTACCATTATACTTTAATGAATTGTAGCAGGAGAAGCAGCTGAGTGCTCCATAATGAGTTTAACAGACATCCAAAAAGTAGAGCGACATATTCACTTTATACCGGGTAAGCATATTGCAAATCTTTGACAAGCTGCCCAGGAAATAGTAAACATACTTTCTTTTTAATCTCACTTTGAAGTAAACACAAAATGACTTAATAAGGACATCAGCTTTCTCACCCATTATCAGATGTAGGCCCTTTCAATTGTAAAGTTTTACTGTCTCACCACCTCTGTTATTCCTGCCCCCAGGCCCGGTGCGACCGAGTGTGCACACCGTGCATTAGCACTGGGCAGCACACCTTTTGGGGGGAGGCAGCAGCAGCAGGAAAGAGCACAGGGCCGCCAGCGGGCAAAAATGAGAAGAGACCGTGAAGAAAAGAGGTAGGCTGTTGGAGAAGCTCAACCTGGCGGCAGCCAAAACTGAGGAAAGGCTGCAGCAGTTTTTCCTCTTAGCTGTGCACACGCACTCACAGCTTTCTGTCCCTCCCCCCCTCAATCGCTGGCAATGCCAAAGCAAGGAGTAGCCCGCAATCCCACCACGGTCCGAACTTAAGGGAGAAGAAGGCCGTGGTGGAGCTCATTCCACCACTCCCTAAAGTGAAGAGGAGGGTGGAGGGGGGCTACAGTGGAGCTCATCCCACTGTGGCCTGGAGAAAGGAACCCTTGTGTGTGTATGAGAACCTGTGTGCATGTGGATGTGTGTCTGTGTCTGTGTCAGAGCTTGTGTGCATGTGTATGTGTCTGTGTGAAAGCTTTTGTGTGCATGTGTGTATGAGAGCCTATGTGCATGTGGATGTGTGTCTGTGTGAGATCCTATGTGTGTCTGTGTATCTGAGTGAAAGCCTGTGTGTGTGTCTGTATGAGAGCCTGTGTGTAAGTGCCTGTATGTGTGTGCCTATGAGAGCCTACATATCACATGTAGGCTCTCACAGGCATTCACATACAGACATAATGGGGTACATAGTCAAAAGCCATTTAGACGGATAATTCACAAGTTACTCGTTTAAATGGCATATTGAGCCTATTATCCGGCTAAATTATAGCCGGATATGTTGTTATCCCACTGAAGATATGGGACAAGTTATCTGGCTACTGTTATGGTTTTAAGGTGTTAGAGTGGATTCTTGGGTACTGTGGTGATGGCCTCGCCCACGGGGAGGAGCCCCGTGAGGAACCACAGTACTAGGCTAGACTCGAGACATGCAAACACAGAGATTTTTCTTTTATTATACAGCTGAATGATACCTCCAGAGGTGGCAATAGTGAAGTTATCCAGTAGTAGCAGTCCAGGGACCCTCGGCAGAGGAGGCCTGTCTCACTGTCAGGCCAATACAATACAGTGCGCTCCGGTGGGGGGGGGGGGGGCGCACTGTTAACCCGCGTTTGGACGCGCGTTTTCGACGTGCTAGCTTTATCCCTTATTCAGTAAGGGGTAATAGCGCGTCGAAAACGCGCGTCCAACCCCCCCGAAATTAATAGTGCCCGCAACATGCAAATGCATGTTGATGGCCCTATTAGTTATTCCTGCGCAATTCAGTAAGTAAAATGTGCAGTCAAGCCGCACATTTTACTTTCAGAAATTAGCGCCTACCCAAAAGTAGGCGTTAATTTCTGCTGGCACCGGGAAAGTGCACAGAAAAGCAGTAAAAACTGCTTTTCTGTACACCCCCCGACTTAATATCATGGTGATATTAAGTTGGAGGTCCCAAAAGTTAAAAATAATTAAAAATTTAAAAAAAAAAATTTAAATCGGCTCGCGGGTTGAAAACCGGACGCTCAATTTTGCCGGCGTCCGGTTTCCGAACCCGTGGCTGTCAGCAGGTTTGAGAACCGATGCCGGCAAAATTGAGCGTCGGCTGTCAAACTCGCTGACAGCCCCGCCGCTCCTGTCAAAAAAGAGGCGCTAGGGACGCGCTAGTGTTCCTAGCACCTCTTTTTACTGCGGGCCCTAATTTGAATATTTTTTGTTACTGAATCGTGCGCACAGGTGAGTGGCCTGAGCGGGTGCTCACCTGCTCTCCCGCGACTTTTACTGTATCGACCTGTATGGTAAATGTTAGCAGCACACGACAGTTTAGGGAGTTCCGGTTGCAGATTCCCAGTGCAGGGCTGTAGACGAGACAGACCGTTAAAGATTAGATTACTGTTGGTAGCTGAATAGATGTAGATCTCAGCATGCAGAAAGAGTTGGATTGCAGGCACTAAGGCAGGGAGCGTAGGCCCTCGAGGAACGAGTACCTGGTATCCCAGATAGGCACCTGAAAGAAAGCAGAGGGGAGCGGGTACCCAGGTTAGATGAAATTCCCGAAGGGCAGAGAGAGCTTTCGGCAGCAGCAAAGAAGCGGCAGAGTAGCTTAGACCGGAGGCGTATCCAATCCTTGCTAACTCGAATTGTTAGCAAACGAAGGGCAGGCTAAATACCCGGAGGGTGTGATGTCACTCGAGGGGGACGCCCCCGAGGTTCCCACCATGACGTGGATAAAGACGTGGGTGGCGTGCGCGCACGCACCCTAGGAGGCCCTTAGGAGAAACATGGCGGATAGCCTTGCCATAGCCATTCCGGGGACGCCGGACGCTGAGGTAGCCATCTTCCCAAGGCTAGCGGGGAGAGCAGAGAGAAAGGTGAGGCACAGAGGTCGAAGCCGTCTGAGACCGACGGACGCAACAGCTACCTGTAGCCGGATAAATTGTCCATTAAACGTCCTACTGAATATGAATTCCAATATGTCTGTATTGGTGCAATTTTATCTTTCTGCCATTTCGCAATATTTTATTGCTTTTTTTGGGAAATATTAGTACATGTTTTAATTATTGGATTTTTGAATTCATTAGAGGTCTTGAAATATTTTATTGGTGTTTGGGAAATTTGGAATATTCTATTTAACTGGTTTGAAATGTTTATTTTTTTATGACTATGATTTTACTATTATGATTGATGTTTTATAGTTCTTAATTTTATTAGTCAATGTTTTATGAAGGATTGTAATGTTTCTGTTTTTCTATTGCTGCTCTGCTTATAGAGGTTGGCTTGTTATGGGTTCCAGTTTAGTTCTTCTCATCATATTTCTGTTTATACTTTCTGGTCTTTTTATTCTATATTTGGTCAGGGTCTGTCTGTCTGTTCTTCATGTGTGACCGAGGTGAGATATTCTGCTATCATATAATTTATCTGTAGGGATCTATAGCAGTCTGAATTGTTCTGTTTTCCTAATAGGAAGTGTATTGGTGTTCTAGGGCCTAGTATAATATGTGCAGTGTTACCTTTTCATAGATGAATTGTAGTGTTTAAGTGCTGGCAGTTGGGATTGCTTTGATATGGGAGGTTTACTATATTGTAATGGTAATTCTGTTTATTCATGGCTTTCTGAGGGCCAAGCTCACACCCAGCTCACATTACAAAACGTCTAATTCCATAGGAGTCCCAAGTGTCTTTTTTGCAGGATTTTTTAGTTGGCACCACAGCAGTGCAAATAAATATAATATGCATGCTGTAAGTGATTTTTTTGCCTCAGAAGACTGTACTTTTGAATGTTCATTTATCATGTAAAATCTGTTATAAATGAATTGTGTGTGTGTGTGTGCAAGACTGTAAGGCTTATCTAAGATACCTAATACCCTTCCCTTGACCATGGGTTCCGTTTAGGCGGGTGTCAGTTTTTAAAAATATAGCTTGCTGTGGAAGCAGCTGGGCTTTTTTTGATGGGCCGGGGACAGAGACTGAATGAATCTGGGGTGGGGGCAGCACAATAATTGCTCGCACAGGACAGCAAAAATGTTAGCACTGGCCCTGCTGCCCCATTTCCTTTATGGAGCTGTAATTGCATATACAGACAACATAAGACCTAGATGACTCTGCACTATTTACTGTAAACCCTGTATAGCTGTGCTGTTTCTTCACTGACCTGATGAAGAGAGGATAACTCTTGAAAAGTAGTCTAATAAAAAGCTGTCATCAACAATGTGTTGTTTGACCCTTAATTTTACATATCCAAGTGGACAAACATGACTTTTTGAGCTCACAATGTGTTATGGTACACTTTAAGCATTCTGTAATAGTAGTGTTTCTTCTTCTTTACTCATTAGATAACTTTTCTGAATGTGCAGATAGACAGGCATTGTCTGAAAATGTCCAAAGTAGCTGACAGGTAAGTGAAACTCCAATGTCTGTCTATTCCTTCTTGATAGCACAAGTTTGGAGAACTTCTTGTACATGTTTCTATTAAATCAAAAGTCCACACCCTATGACAAGTGATTGAAAATTGATTAGGAATAGGGCCATAATGAAAATCTTCATGGTATGGCTATTCAAAAAAGGAGAAAGATGATGGAACTCAAGATTGGTGAGCCATCCAAAAAGGATGTTAAAAAGGAGTGAAAAAGGAGTGAAAAAGTTAGGGGTCTATGCAATAAACTTGAAGTGCTTATTAAGGCCCTTGTATGCAAGCTAAAAATAGAGAGTTTACTGTATATGTTAAAAGTGTCCAGAAAGATGTTAGTGTAAGCACACAGACATTTGTGTGTGTTCACACATGCAAAAGAAGAATCATCATATTCAAATGAATGTTTTGCATATATTCAGTACATAATGTGGTATGCGCATTCTCATGCTATTTAATGAGTTCTTGCTAACTGAATGCTATTTAATACTTATCTCTGGCTGGTTTTAACTGACGAACATGATCCTGTTACTTACTGAGAGCAATCTAAATACCGCAATCATGCTAAACTGACCATGCTTGTGAGAGGGCTCAGCTAAATGGAAAGAGAGAGCTTAGAAAATGAAGTGCATGGAAAGACAATAACCCTGTAGAAATGTACTCATAGGCACTTGAGGATAATACATTTGACCATAGGCCTCTGCCAAAACAAAACACAACTAATACACATTTTGTTCACAAATTCTTATGTACATATGTAACCCCTAGACTGGTGTCCCTTCACTGGACCCCAAGGACCACAATTTGTGACTGGTAGTTTATTCTGAGTGTCTAGACGGGAGAAAATTACTCTTCTGGGCCCTGTGCCTTGTTTGAGTTTTTAATCAAACAGTAAAGTCAATTGTAAACAGCACTAATAACCACCCTGGAAGCTGAGATAGTTTCCAACTTAAGCTTTTACTGATTAAGGATAAAAAGTTGCTAACAAATTCCTTACCGCTCTTGACATTTACAAAATCCTTGTTACAGTTTTAGATCTCCAATAAAGTTGTGGCATTATGCTTCCAATAAGGCTATTCAGTGTTTCAAGCCAATTTAGTTCTCTCTCCATGCCACTCACTGAGGTAAGTTTTTAAGTGTCCTCCAAATAGCTGGTGGACAGGATTTCAACCCAATTTAGTTTTGTGTATTACAAGTCCTATTTGTCATACCCTTCCTTGTAGTTACTCCATCTTCTCCTACTTTCTCCTGGTTTGTTCCTGGATGGTACCTTTATGCTCCTGTTCTCCCTTGATGATCTCCATGAGATGATTGCATGCAGATACACCCGAGAAGTTCCACTGGTCTTCTCACTTCCCGTACTCCTTCTCCCTGAGAATGAATGTAGATTAATTCCTCCATGAGAACACAGATGATCCTAAGGTTCTTTCTCTGTGAGAGACACCACTTCATCTGTGTGGTAGAACCCTAAGTCCCTGGGTCCTAGGGTACTCAGATAGAATTCAAAAGAAAAAAGGGGAAACATTGAAGGCAGGAAGAGTGGAAAAACTTCCTCCTGATAAAATAAAAGTTTCCAACAACCAAAGGAACAATAGGAAAAGGCACCCTGTGTTCTTTACTTTACCCAGGAAATAAATCAAAATGGAGGGTCAACTAAAATTTCAACAATTTAAGATGATGCAGGAGATTACGGTATATAGGCTCTCAATTTCCTACATAGGGGAGCTAAAACCCACAACACTGCTGTCTATTTCCCCTGTAAAGATAAAACATTCCTCTTAGTAGGAATCCACAAGATTCTATATACACACACATATTTATACCACAAATATGTGTTCTAAAACAAAACAGCGACAAATCACAGTAGCTCTTCAAGCATTGCTTCACACCTCACAATGGAGAAGGCACAGAGACTTCATATTGGTGTAAAAATAGACAGACTGCGTGGTATTGGCATGATTCTCAGGATCATTGCTGGCCACTGATTACCACTGGCATTTATAGGTCTAGTCATAAAAGTGGGGGTTCTTCCAGGCAGTTGTCTCTCCCCAGGGCAAGTGACTAGCCATTTCCTTTCCCCCCAGGTTCTTCCCCCCACCCCTTCCCCAGAGAGACAAAGAAAGGTTTCACAGGGCAGTAGCAGCAGAGGGGAGACATGGCAGATAGGGAGAGAATGACACAGAGAGAGAGAGGAAGGTGACACAGGAGAGACCCCTGACACATACTTGAGCCCTTCAGAGATAAATCCACCTCTGTTTATATAAGACAAATATATGTCCACAGGACAAAGGTCTTGCTGTCTTTGACATTGTTACTGCAACCAAAGCCTATAACAGGCATTCAGAGGCTTGAGGCCAAAGAGCACTCTGAGCTCCAAAGCTCCTATGAGCTCATCAATTGTTTTGGTTTTAGTGTAGAGTTCATGTCCGTGAATTTTGAGGCAGCAGTAGTGTAGAAACTGCAGCCACTACAGTATCTCTGCCACAGGATGGCTGTAGATGAGAGATTGGTTAGATGTTGGAGCTCTACTGAGTCAGGTGAACAAATTCCGCCCTGAGTTACCTGCTTGCATGCTCCCTTCTGTCCCCAACTATGTCCTCCCACATAGATCTTTGAAGACCCTTACTGAAACAGAAGACAGATGGTTCTAAACATATATTCATGTCAGTTCTCTGCTCTCCTGGAACTCTCCACTGTCCTTTCACCTCCTCTCCTGGAGTGCAATAGGTGTCCAACTTTCTCCCTCTGCATTGACAAACAATCTCCATGTGCCAGGCTTATATGTATACCTCTTGGAAGCCAACATGAGGAACCAAGAAGAAAAGAGAACTGAGCATACTCATTTATTTATTTAAAATTTCTTTTATACCCCTTATAAAAGTATAACCATGCTAGATAGTTTACAATCAACATACACAATATAATAAACAGACAAGTGAAAGTAATCTCATATTAATAAATAAGCTAAAAAAAACACAATTGTTAACAGTAATGCAATAATTAAAATAACACAGCTTAGTGTAATATGCTCACGCCACACTATTTAGCTTGCTGATAAGTACCATGCTCATGCTATTTAACCAATGCATGTTCGAATTTCCATGTATAAGAATAATGTGACCACGCTATTGGGGACATTTTTTTTCTGTGCCAAATATTTTTGCATCATTCAAATGAATCATCATTCAAATTAATTTTTTACATGCACGCAATCACATAAATATTTTTGCAAGCCCATGCTAATCTTCATTTAGTAATACAAGTTAAGCATTATGGCGTTTTTGCATGTGTTAAGCACCTTAATGTATGGTGTGATGCAAATCAGAAAAAGAGGAGGAATTAGGAGTGAGTTTACTGTTAGAGAGAGGGAGAGAAAGAGAGAGAGAAACTAACCATAATGCCCTCACACTAGATAGGTATTTATATTTCTATGGGAGGCCCACCTAGTAACTCGAGGTGAGGTTTAGGTATTAATGTAGGGGTTAGGGGCCACTTTGACATTCAAAGTGAGATGGTCGAACAGAACAGTGCTCTCTTGTAAAGATTTGATGACCCTCGGAGTGAGGAAACTCACTCAAAGATGAGATTTGTGCAATGTTCTCTCAAGCTAGCTCCGAAGGTCATCAAAGTTCACAAGAAAGCACTGTTCTGTTCGTACGTCTCACATTGAGTGTCAGTGGCCCCTAACACCTACACTAATACCTAAACCTCACCTCAAGTTACTAGGTGGGCCTCATATAGAGATATAAATACCTATCTAGTGTGAGGGCATTATGTTTAGTCTCTCTCTCTCTCTCTCAACATGGTCCCCCCAGTGGTTATATGTAGGAAATACCACAATTCTGGCACTTATTTCAAATTGTGAAAAAGTTATCACAATTTGCAGTAACTTAGCACTTCACATAGGTATTAACACAAATTGCAATAAACTGCCTATTACCATAAAACACATCCCTTTTTCTATCACATGCGATATTTAGTACATTTTGATAAATCCAGGCCTAGGTTGGGTTACTATGCAGTTATCTGTGTAAATTGCCATGGCTGAAATTATGCATAGGCTTTCACAATGCATGTATTTTTAGGTGTATTAAAAGGCTGCACTCCCTAGAGTTGGGGAGGGGGATAACTCTGCATGTACATTTGAATTCTCAAATGTACACATGGTGTTTTGCGCCTATTCTGCCGCTTGCAATAAAACACTTTCAAAGTAGGGAGGCGCTTTTGTGCCCATATATTTTATAAACAATTTTCAAAGGGAAACTACCTGCATTGTTTCCCTTTGAAAACTTGCTACAAGGTTCATAGGTATAAACATACCCAGGGCCAGATTTATGATTATGGGACCCATAGGTGAGGGGGACCAGTAGTAGATGATTTTGCCTACAAAATCAGACATTAGCAGAGGAAATCCCAGTTTTTAGGCATCTTCAGAATTTGGCACCCAAGGCACATGCCTATATTGCCTACGCCTAAATCCAGCCCTGAATATACCTGTTGTATAAGTCAGCCACATTTTCAAAGGAATGAACTTGCAGTCCTGCGTGTACTTTCTGCAAACTTTGCGGGGAAACTAAAAATTGCCCTCCCCATGCATTTTTCAAGTTATGCGCTCTAAATTGTATATGTAATTCCTATTTAAATTATACTAGAATTTTGATATGTTTTCTACTTATTTTGGAACACCAGAGAGTAAATTTACTTTGCTGACCTGGATAAGAGGTTATGTACAGAAAATGTTTTGTTTTTTCCTGAGGACCTCTCCCAGCAATTTTGCTTACTCTTGTGTTGCTTCCAATCACAAACCATTAAATGAAATCCATATAATGAACTTCCCCTTCCCCCAGCTAATCCAAACTCATAATAGTGGCAGATGTTTGGATCATGAACACAGATCTCATCATTTGTAACTGTAATGATGTTGTTTCTTTCTTCCCCCAGAACCAGTTCTGCCAAGCAGCAGCTTATATACTAATAGTGATGCAAGGTTTCCTTCACCTTTAGTCTCTTTCAGATTAGAATGACTTGATAAGTGCAAGATTTTCCTTCTTAGGAACAAAGAGGTCGATATCCAAAAGGAATTGCCAGCTAAATTCAGGGCTTAACTGGATAAACCTGCAGATTCAATATCTCCGCTCACTAAGCAGATAACTTTTACTTCTTATCCAGCTAAACCTTAGCCAGATAAAAAGGTGGTATGGGGGCATTCTGGGTCGGGGCTTCAATTTAGCCAGATATCAATGATTATCTGCCCTACCCAGCTGTGTTTAGCCAGGAAAGTCTGCTTATTATGCAGAGCAGATCTAAGCTTATTCAGGTATGTTTATTGTTTACCCGGATAACTTTAAAACTAACCAGGTATATGCTGAAAATAGCTGATAAGGTTAAAAAACAAAATCTTAGCCGGCAATTAGCCCCAGCCCCAGGTTCAGTCTCAATGTTCCCATTTCCCACCCCCCACCCCCACCCCTCCATCAACAGACACCTCCCCAACTTTCCAAAATAATTACAACAAATTGCAGGATATAGTGACCCAAGGCTCCCCACTCAAAATATAAAAATGAAAGACCTGTCTCTGGGTCCTTCCTGCCCTCCATCCCACCTTCATGCCCTACCCAGAACCCCTACTCCCAATCCACCTGGAACTCACCAAGACCCCCAGGCTAAGTCAGGAGATGGAAGTCCTACCATGCTCCCAACAGCATCCAGTATTGCTCTGACAGCAAAGCTGGTATCATACGCTATTAACGTTGCTGTCAAGTAAGATTCCATGCTCTGCCCTCAGAGTTCGCTCTCTAGTTTGAATTTCTAGACTGTCAGCTAAACATTATCTTCCCAGTTTCCAAACATCAGAGATTAAGTTCTTAACAATGTTTATTAAAATGAAAAGTAACAGTTTTAACACTCACAGTGGTTCCAGGGCCGGTGCAAGAGTATTTGGCACCCTAGGCAAACTTTCAGTCATGCACAACGTACCGTATTTTGTGGTCCATAAGACATCCCTGACCATAGGACACACCTTGAATTTAGAGGAGGAAAATAAGAAAAAACAAATTCTGTCCCCATGATGGGCTCTGTATGGAGCTCCCCCTGGAGCAAATGTAGCGTCTCTCCCTCTCGCGCGCCGTCCCCCTCCTCCTCCTCCCAACTCAAGCCAATCAGTATGGTGGCGCAGGTCAAATTATTTTCTAATATATCTAAACAAATAAGAAGGAAATGGCCTGTACTAACTTTGATGCCATGTATTGTCTTCTGCCGGCAGAGCTTCAGCTCCCTGCCGGTCTTCTGATCCCGGGGTGCATCTTACTGCGAAGCTTGGCAAGGCGCAGGTCAGACATCAGCTGTTTGAACCACGTGTGCTACGGAAGCACCTCCAGTTCAACAGCTCCCTGCCGGTCTGCTGTTCCCGGGGTGCATCTTACTGCGAAGGTCGGTGGCACTCCGGGAACAGCAGACCGGCAGGGAGCTGTTTGAACTGGAGGGGCCTCCATAGCGCACGCGGTTCAAACAGCTGATGTTTGACCTGCGCCATACTGATTGAGCTGAGTTGGAAGGAGGAGGAGGGGGACTGCGCACGAGAAGGAGAGACACTACATTCGCTACATAAGACACATAGACATTTTTGGGGAAAAAAAAGTGCGTCTTATGGAGTGAAAAATATGGAACCTCTTGGTAGCAGCTCCATCACAGTACTCCCTTATTTGTCAGTAATGGCTTTCCCTCTCTGAGTCTCATACTTGTGGCATTTTGCAGTTCCCAAAATTATGGTGCTTTAGCTGACCGCCTAGTTTGCCTAATGTAAGTACCAGCCCTGAATGACTTGCAAGGCGAGAAGAGTAGCCATGCAGACAGCAGCCTGGTAGTTGTTATGAGCTCTGGAGTTCAGCAATCAGACAAAGGCTACTGCAGCTTGTGGTAGAAGTTGTAGCTCCTAGTAATTAAGGCAGACTAACAACAATCCAATAAAACAGTAATCCAATAACAGCTTCCAATAAAATGTAGAATTCAATATAAACTTTTGACCATAATTCATTCACTTATATTCAATCCATCCTCAACCTGTCTATGTTCCATTTTATGCATTTATAAACCAACACAACATTTAAGATCTTTATCTAAAAACTTGCTGAATATTCCGTCAATCCGCCTTGCAAGGCTAGATATCACACGAAAAAGAGCATTCTTAGTCACTGGTCCATCAATTTGGAACTCTCTGCCCAACATTCTCCATCAAATATCAAATTCACAACAATTTAAGAAATCTTAAAAACTCATCTATTTCAAATTGCCTTCAAGATTCCAGTAACAGAACACACTTAAATCCATATTTCTTATTATCCTTGGTACCAACTTCTTTATGTGATTTAGGCACTTGATTTCTTAGATTAACTTATTTTATTGTATGACCTTTATAATTTTTAATGCTTTTATTTGTTAAATTAGTTTTTATTCTTATGTTTCTATTATGTATGTTTTTTGTTATGTAAACTGTTTTGATTAATTTGTATTTATAAAAGCGGTATATAAACACTTTTAAATAAATAAATGGGGAAATAGGCATAGAAAGTAAGGTGAAAGGATGATGGCTTTCCAGGAGGATGAAGAACAGCTGTTGGCTTGTAAGTTTGCCTCTAACTGAAACTTCAGCAGGAAGTTAGACAATCCCAGCTTGCTTTGAGTCAAGAGACCAATAGGAAGAGGAGAGAAAACAAAGCCAGAGACAGAGGGTATGCAAGAACATATTCAATAAGAGTTCAGCAACATTCAAACAATATCCAGTTAAAAAAAAACAAGAATAAGTTGAGGTGAACAATATCACAAAATGGAACCTCGACCCCTTAAATCTTAACAACTATAGACCAGTCTCCAATTTACCCCTATTAGCCAAGCTAATCGAAAAAACAGTACAAAAACAGTTGTCAAACCACATCAAAAGTAACAACATATTATACCCAACACAACATGGTTTTCGCAAACACTACAGTACTGAAACTTTGCTCTTAGCCTTATCAGATACTATCTTAAAAGGTTTCGATACAGGAACACACTACATTCTGATGCTATTAGATCTCTCTGCAGCATTTGACACAGTAAATCACAAAATACTACTCAATAGGCTGAAAGAAATAGGACTCACTCACAAACCAATAAAATAGTTTGAGTCATACTTAAACAATAGATGTTTTCAAGTTCAAATCAAAAATACACTTTCAGACAAAGTCAAACTTTGTCCCATAGGGATCAGCCCTGTCAGCAACACTTTTCAACATTTATCTACTCCCAGTATGTCACCTACTAGCAGGACTCGGAATCATAGATTACATATACGCAGATGATATACAGCTACTGCTACCTATTGTAAACACTATCGAAGAAACAATGAAACTTGCCAATATGTATCTTGAAATAATCAAACAGCTCTTAAATCAGATGGAACTGGTTATAAACATCGACAAAACAGAATTCTTACACCTTGAACGTAAAAACATACATCATATACAACCAACAATCAAAAATACTCAAACATTGAGTTAGCAATAAAAGTACGAAATCTAGGAGTAATAATTGACCCTGAGCTAAACATGAAACAGCACATCTCACTGAAAATAAAAGAAGGATATGCAAAACTAATGATGCTGAGAAGACTAAAACCTCTACTAACACTAAACAATTTTCGCACAGTTCTACAGGCAATGATATTCGCAAGCACGGATTATTGTAACTCCCTGCTTTTAGGGTTACCACAATCCACAATTCGGCCACTACAAATATTACAAAATTCAGCCGCTAGAATTTTAACTGGCAAAAAAAAGAATGACCACATTACAGGAACACTCACCGATCTACACTGGCTTCCACTTGAACAAAGAATACAGTATAATTCATAAACTAATACACAATGAAAAGACAGACTGGCTTAACAATGCACTGCACGTACACGTCCCGCAAAGAAACCTGAGATCTGCTAATAAGGCTTTACTAACTGTCCCCTCTGTCAAATCAGCACGCCTCACGCAAGTAAGGGAAAGAGCACTGTCACTGGCTGGCCCTGTGCTATGGAACAACATGCCTCTTGAAATAAGGCTGCAGAGAAATTTGAAAATATTCAAAACCAATCTGAAAACCTGGCTATTCAAACAAGCTTTTTACAAAGATAACGATAAGGAAAAAAACAGTTGAATGGTAAGGACGCACCTAACTAGAAGTTAGTACTTGTAACCTACAAATGCATTTTAATATTAAATCAAATCCACCTAATATATTCCTAACTATCAAGTTTAACGTACAACACACAGGTTTTTTTAATATTAATTTGTTACCGCTCCACGATGGCACATAGTTAATTTGTAATCTATACCACTCATATTTTTTCATTATCGTGCCTTTTTGTAAACCGTTGTGATGGTTATCTAACTCAAAGACGGTATAGAAGAGTTTTTAAATAAATAAATAAATAGACAAACAGAATGCAGCAAAATAAGAAAACATATATACATATAGATTTAAATATACTATGAAGGCAGAACATCCTGAGAAGCCAATATTCAAAGGCATATAACTGCATCATTTATAAGCCATATGGTTAAATGGCAAGTTTCAATATCACTGATACTTATCTAGATATTAGGGATGTGAATCGTTTTAGGACGATTAAAATTATCGTCCGATAATTTTAATATCGTCTTAAACCGTTATGGAACACAATACAATACAGATTCTAACGATTTATCGTTATAAATCGTTAGAATCGTGAGCCGGCACACTAAAACCCCCTAAAACCCACCCCCGACCCTTTAAATTAAATCCCCCACCCCCCCCAACCCCCCCCCCCCAATAACTTAAATAACCTGCGGGTCCAGCGGCGGTCCGGAACGGCAGCGGTCCGGAACGGGCTCCTGCTCCTGAATCTTGTCGTCTTCAGCCGGCGCCATTTTCCAAAATGGCGCCGAAAAATGGCGGCGGCCATAGACGAAAAAGATTGGACGGCAGGAGGTCCTTCCGGACCCCCGCTGGACTTTTGGCAAGTCTCGTGGGGGTCAGGAGGCCCCCCACAAGCTGGCCAAAAGTTCCTGGAGGTCCAGCGGGGGTCAGGGAGCGATTTCCCGCCGCGAATCGTTTTCGTACGGAAAATGGCGCCGGCAGGAGATCGACTGCAGGAGGTCGTTCAGCGAGGCGCCGGAACCCTCGCTGAACGACCTCCTGCAGTCGATCTCCTGCCGGCGCCATTTTCCATACGGAAAATGGCGCCGGCCATACGCGTATGGCCGGCGCCATTTTCCGTACGAAAACGATTCGCGGCGGGAAATCGCTCCCTGACCCCCGCTGGACCTCCAGGAACTTTTGGCCAGCTTGTGGGGGGCCTCCTGACCCCCACGAGACTTGCCAAAAGTCCAGCGGGGGTCCGGAAGGACCTCCTGCCGTCCAATCTTTTTCGTCTATGGCCGCCGCCATTTTTCGGCGCCATTTTGGAAAATGGCGCCGGCTGAAGACGACAAGATTCAGGAGCAGGAGCCCGTTCCGGACCGCTGCCGTTCCGGACCGCCGCTGGACCCGCAGGTTATTTAAGTTATTTGGGTGGGGGATTTAATTTAAAGGGTCGGGGGTGGGTTTTAGGGGGTTTTAATGTGCCGGTTTTTCGATTTTTCGATTTTTCGATTTTTAACGATTTTTCACGATATTTTACCCCCCCCAAACGGCAACAATACGATTCCCTCCCCCTCCCAGCCGAAATCGATCGTTAAGACGATCGAGGACACGATTCACATCCCAGTAGATATTAGAAGTTAGCTGAACAAATTTTTCGGCTAATTCTAGCTAGCCCCAGGAGCAGATCTAAAGTTATATGAGAACTCTTTCCCAGATAATTCTAGACTTAACTGGCTGTATTCAAAATAGGATCCAATCAAGCCTCTTCCATTCCTAGTCTCTATAATTGTCTTATATCCATACCCAATGGCTCAGTAAATACAAGCTCAAACTAAATCCCTTCAAATCTGAACTCATCTGGTCATGGTCATCCCCTACTACTTCTACCATTTTTTTTTTATCAGGAACCCTCCTTCAGCCCAAAGACTAAGTACAAAGCTCAGGTTTCAACTTGACAAAAATCTCTCAATGGAATTCCCATATCCCAAAGGTAGTAAGAAATGTCTTACTAGCTTGGGGCCGGATTTTAAAAAGGTTATGCGTGCCAGGCCTATTTTCAAAAGGCCAGGCGACGCGCTTAAAGCCCCGGGACGCATGTAAGTCCTGGGGCTTCACTAAAGGGGTGGGAAGGGAGCAGGGTGTGGGCGGGATGGGGTGGAAAGGGGGCGGGGCAGGGCCGAGGTCAGAGGTTCCAGGCACAGCAGCCATTTGTCACTGTGCCAGGGATCGCCAGCTGGCAGTTCAGCCCCAGGGCTGAAGTAAGTTTGGAAACAAGAAAGAAGAAAAGAAAAAGGTGTAAGGGGAAAAGGGCAGGGGAGGTAGGGGAGGGAAGGTGGGGTGGGGGTAGGGAATGGGGGAAGGCAGCGTGGCTCGGCCACGCACAAGGTGCACAATTGTGTACCCCCTTGCACGCACGACCCCTGATTTTATAACTTGTGCACGCAACAGCAATCAGACGTACATGTGTGCGCATCAGGTAGCACATGCATATGTCCGCCCGCACGCACCCTTTTAAAATCTACCTCTTGATTAACACATCCTAACTTATATAAATCATCCACTAATCACCTGTCAAACTGATTATTGTAACTCACTTCTGAGTGGCCTCTCTCAGTAGAATTTGAAGCTCCTCCAACTTCTACAAACACTGTGGCCAGAATTTTGTTAGGACCCAAAGCAACGGACCATATCAGTCCCATGCTACACAAATTGTACTGTCTACTAATAGAAACCAAGATAAAATTAAAAACTCTTTGCTTTGCCTTTAATTGTATGACTAAATAAGCCCCAGAGTGTATTTCCCTTCTTCTTGTCTCTTATACCCTCACCAGAGATGTGCGATCCTCCCAGAAGGTCGTTCAATCTCCCCTCCTTCCCCCCATCTTCCATAAAATTGAACTGCAAAAGACTGCTTTCAGCTGCTATGCACCCAAAATCTGGAACAAGGTACTACTACCCCTTTGCAACCATGCTACCACATTTTTCTGGAAAAATCCAAAGGCATGGTTGTTCAACCAGACCTCCCCCAAGTATGTTCATTAGTAAAAAATTAACATCCACTATGCCTGGACATTTATGCAGTGCTGACTGCACATGACCACACAATTACTGTTGCTGCTATTGTACCTGTTAGTTTACAATAATTTAATTGTAATCCGCTTTGAGACCATTCTGGAGAAAAAGTGGAATATCAAATATTTGCATATAAATAAACATAGAATATGAACCCAAGCATTGCTCAAGCCTATGGCATTTAGGCAGTCAGGCTAACTAGCCGATGTTATGTTGTCATTCTAATACCAGAGTTGCTAGCTGTCCCACTTTAGGAACGATTTCCCTCTTTTGTGGGAAAAATTTGCTATTTTTTTTCACTTTCTCCTTCCAAAAAGCACCCTAATCCAAACCATTTCAATGGAAAATGAAAACCTCCTTAAGCCTCCAAACGTTTCTATTTAAGGGATTTGAAATAAATGTTGATATATATGCACGCAGTACTGTTTGGTAAAAATGGAACTTTTGTGAATAATGAAAAAACCCAGCCTTACCACACTAGTCAGAGGCAATATTCAAAAGAGCCCAGAACACCTAGAGTATTTGACTAAAGTTAGCTCTGTGGCATTCCTCACTAGAGGTTTTTAAGAGTAGAGGGTTTTTTGGCCCATGAGACAATATCTCCTGCCTATACTTTCACTCATCCAATTAACTGCCTGGAAGTAAAACAAGGCCTTAATCAGCAGTTATGCTTCTAATTCAGGTACTGCTTTCAGGAAGTACTAAATATTTTCAACAAGTAATGGGTGAGTCATACAGGCAAAAAAAGTACTTAATATGATAGCAAGCATTTTGACACTTTCAGTTATTTAAAATAAGCTGCCAGTATGCTTTCGTTGTACAATTGCTTCCAGTCACCAGTGACACTTATTATAAAAGAATCAGTTTTCTACTCTCTCTCTCTTGGATTTAGAAGAAAACTCCAATTTACAAGCAAAATTGCTTGGAAGAAGGTATGAGAAATGAGTATATATAGAGAGGAGAATAGTCATATATATCTATATATGTGTGTGTGTATTTGTGTGTGTGTTCAAATATATACACAAGTAAATATAAGATTACAAAGAAAAGAGAAATAAAAAGTGGAAAATTATATACATATATCTATAGATATAAACATAGTATATGTATATGTATCTCTCTCTCTCTCTCTCTCTCTCTCTCTCTCTCTCTCTCTCTCTCTCTCTCTATATATATATATATATATATATACACATTTATAAATCTGGATTTGAAAAAACCCTTAATCGGTAAAAAAAGAATTGGGAAAATTAATTAATTTAGATTAACACAATGCTTTCTATTGTAGAAATTAAATTATAAGATTATGAGGCAAGTTTATTAAAAGATGTTAGCATTTTAATGCACTTGTTGCGCTGGAGGTGGACTCTTGGCCTGGTGCAGGATTGGTATGGCCTTCCGGTCGGACCCGGAGAGCGCCTGCCACCAGGAGGCGGAGCACAGGAGAAGACAAACTAGCTGGAGCTTCGCCAATAGCAACCTGAGGTTCCCTCAGGTTGAGCGCTTGGTTACCCAGGCCACCTAGTCTTAGGTGGGCCTTGCAGGGTCTCCTTGAGAGAAAGTTTAAGAGAGTGCCCACCACGAACAAGGGTGTACAGTCGGTGTCCAAACAGGGAAGTCCATAGGTCGCAGGAGGCCAGAAGAGAGTGTCCGAGTGTATAGCGAGGATCAAGGCCAGAGTATCAGTCCAGAATAGTCAGCCAAAGCAGGGTCGGTAAGATTGGTCAATCCGGGCGTAGTCAGGTCAGGCGAAGGTCAAGTTCCAGGCAGTGATCAATAATAGTCAAAAAACATGCAAAAGTCAGTACCATGAGATCAGTCCGAAGGGTACTACCAGGAATGAAGAGACGAAGGAACAGGAGACGCTGGAACAAAGATACTGGAACAGGAGACACAGGAGCAAGACACTGGAACGCAGAAGGCAAACTAGAGACACCGGAGTGTACGACCCGATTGCCAAGGCACCATTCAAGAGAACAGGCCTGGTCTTATATACACGGGAGCTGTGATGTCATCGGAGGGCAACAGGTTGGAGTTTCCCGCTCTGGTGTCTTTAAATACCATGATGTTGGCCATGCGCACACCTAGGGGCGGGACCGAGGAGCAGGATGATGCAGAGCCCCTGCGGGAGCTCCGCTGTGAGGTCGGCGTTGAGCGCTTGGTTACCCGGGCCACCAATTCTTAGGTGGGCCTTGCAGGGTCTCCTTGAGAGAAAGTTCAAGAGAGTGCCCACCATGAACAAGGGTGTACGGTCGGTGTCCAAACAGGGAAGTCCATAGGTTGCAGGAGGCCAGAAGAGAGTGTCCGAGTGTATAGCGAGGATCAAGGCCAGAGTATCAGTCCAGAATAGTCAGCCAAAGCAGGGTCGGTAAGATTGGTCAATCCGGGCGTAGTCAGGTCAGGCGAAGGTCAAGTTCCAGGCAGCGATCAATAATAGTCAAAAAACATGCAAAAGTCAGTACCATGAGATCAGTCCAAAGGGTACTACCAGGAATGAAGAGACGAAGGAACAGGAGACACTGGAACAGAAGACGCTGGAACAAAGATACTGGAACAGGAAACACAGGAGCAAGACACTGGAACGCAGAAGGCAAACTAGAGACACCGGAGTGTACGACCCGATTGCCAAGGTACCATTCAAGAGAACGGGCCTGGTCTTATATACATGGGAGCTGTGATGTCATCGGAGGGCAACGGGTTGGAGTTTCCAGCTCTGGTGTCTTTAAATACCATGATGTTGGCCATGCGCGCACCTAGGGGCGGGACCGAGGAGCAGGATGACGCAGAGCCCCTGCGGGAGCTCCGCTGTGAGGTCGGCGTTGGAGACGGTGAGCGGGGGAGCTGGGGACGCCGCAAACTCACTGCAGCGGCAAAGGGAGTGAGGCCAGACCTGGAAGATGGACGGGAGAGGTGAGCAGGACCGGCCACAGAGCAGACGCAGCTGGGAAGCGCAACAGCACTTTAAATGCATTCAACATGCATTAAGTCAGCATTTATTCATTTGCATTAACAGTAATTGGCTTGCATTACAATTAACCAAAAATTCCTGCCCTTTGAATATTGGCTTCTCAGGATGTTCTACCTTCATAGTATATTTAAATCTATATCTATATATGTTTTCTTATTTTGCAGCATTCTGTTTGTCTATTTATTTATTTATTTAAAAACTCTTCTATACCGTCGTTGAGTTAGATAACCATCACAACGGTTTACAAAAAGGCACGATAATGAAAAAATATGAGTGGTATAGATTACAAATTAACCATGTGCCATCGTGGAGCGGTAACAAATTAATATAAAAAAAAACTGTGTGTTGTACGTTAAGCTTGATAGTTAGGAATATATTAGGCGGATTTGATTTAATATTAAAATGCATTTGTAGGTTACAAGTACTAACTTCTAGTTAGGTGCGTCCTTATCATTCAACTGTTTTTTTCCTTATCGTTATCTTTGTAAAAAGCTTGTTTGAATAGCCAGGTTTTCAGATTGGTTTTGAATATTTTCAAATTTCTCTGCAGCTCTTAATTAAATGAGCTGTGTCACATGCAAACACATACAAAACAACTCATAAATATTCAAATGAGTTATCGCTATAGACTTGCACTTTGCATGAACCCACAGTTTTGCAAAAATGTAACTACACTTTAGAATGTGTGGTTAATATGCCTTAACTCTCCATGGCTAATGCACAACCTGATGTTGGTCACGATCCCCCCCTCAACCCATTCCCTCCCCTCAGTTACATCAAACAACCCCCTTTGAGCCAATCTTCCCATCCTCCCCATGATTAAATAAGAGCCCCCTATGGTGCCAATTTTTCTCCCCTCCCCCACTTAAGCTCTTAGTGGTTTTCAAATGGAATTTGAGGGCAAGAGTGAGTGCTCCTTCTTCCTGCCCCAATTGTGCCATTTTATCCTCCATCCTGTTCCCAGCATTCCCTTTGAAGGCAACCAAGGGAGTAGAGAGGGGTAGAGGAATTAGACCTGAGGGGAGAGTTTGATGTGACTGGGGTGTGGTGGGTAGGGAGATCGGCCTCATAAGGCCTCTTGTTCACTCATGGGGAGTGCTTCAGCTCAGAGGGACCGCTGCTTAAGTTGGGGTAGGGAAGGGGTGCCACCCATAATGCAGATATGTTATCAGCAGCGGTAACACAGTCACATTAAATCTAGTTTTAATGACAGACAAGGCTGTTGCGAGTATTAGGCAGGACTCGGCGTCCATCTAGGGCACTGGAAGTGGGCAAGGCACCATAGGCAGATGCAAGGTCGCCATCTTTAAAATGTGTGTAGGGGCAGCGATTTCGGAGGAGGGAAAGCACCCGGAGAGCTTTGATTTCCATTTCCTGGTTTCCTGGTTCATTGGCAGCTACCCCGACGTCAGCGGGAGGGGTCGAGAGACGCAATAAGAACAGCGTCCCAGAGGTACCTGAGTTGCAGCGATTTCGGAGGAGGGAAAGCACCCGGAGAGCTTTGATTTCCATTTCCTGGTTTCCTGGTTCATTGGCAGCTTCCCCGACGTCAGCGGGAGGGGCCGAGAGACGCAATAAGAACAGCGTCCCAGAGGTACCTGAGTTGCAGCGATTTCGGAGGAGGGAAAGCACCCGGAGAGCTTTGATTTCCATTTCCTGGTTTCCTGGTTCATTGGCAGCTACCCCGACGTCAGCGGGAGGGGCCAAGAGACGCAATAAGAACAGCGTCCCAGAGGTACCTGAGTTGCAGCGATTTCGGAGGAGGGAAAGCACCCGGAGAGCTTTGATTTCCATTTCCTGGTTTCCTGGTTCATTGGCAGCTACCCCGACGTCAGCGGGAGGGGCCGAGAGACGCAATAAGAACAGCGTCCTCTTGGTGCGCCACCGTCGCCGGCACGCCACCGAAGCCGCGCGCACCTAAGGGGCGCGCGGCTTTGTTCGGCTTCGTTCGGCGTTGGGAGGAGTTGGAGGTGAAGCCCAGCCGGAGTTTGCTGCCACAGAGGCAAGTAACATTTTAACATTGTTCCAAAGAACGAACAGCCTGTTGTAAAGTATAAGATTCCTTAAGATGCCGCCAAAACGGAAGGGGAGAATAAGGGTGTACCCCTCTCTACCGCCTCCGTCACCAATTCAACAGGAAATAGTCCGTTTTTTGTCAGCACCTGCAGTAATTCCAGTGACTAAGGATACCGCTGGCTCGAGTACTTTGGGAGGAGTATCCAAGTCTATGGAGGAGGCATCACTGAGCCCGAACTTGGATAAACCACCTATGTGTAGGGCAACAGAGGGTCCTATAACGGGCACACCTGAGGAACTCAATACTATTGAGTCACAATCCCATATCGAGAACATCATAAGAGGGACTGGAAATGAGACACAAGATCAAGTCTCAGATGGTGGTCATATAGAGACTCCTGAACGCCCTCCGGTGGTAACACTGGATCTGCTTTGGGACATTATGACTAAAATGTCTATAGATATAAAGAGGTTAGACAGGAAAGTGGATACAATGGCAGGGAAAGGTCAGCAGGATATAATGGACATCCGTGATACAGTAAAAAAATCTGAGGAAAGAATTACCTTATTAGAGGACAGGGAGAAAAAGAACTTGGGATTCCAAGGTTTGGTGGTATAGGATAGAGATTCACTATCTAGAAGATTAGAAATTTTCGAGAATAATAGTAAACGATTAAATCTTCGTTTGCTCAATTTCCCCCGAGTGGTTGGGCAGACATTGATGGAAACGTTAAAGAAGTTTTGGATAGAAGTAGTGAATTTTCTAGAAAATGAAATCCCAGTCATTAGTCATTGTTATTTTCTTCCTAAGAAAGATCCAAACTTAACAACAGAGGAAATGCCCTTTCAAGGCAACCTCACTAATTTCCTTGAAAGTACCAATAACTTAATAATAGATAGGGGAACTTTAGTAGTATCTTTTCTTAATTTAACTGATCTTAATAATGTTATGAAACAATACTTTGCTAAGTACCCTATCACGTTCTATGAAAGTTTGGTAAAAATCTTTCCAGATTTATCTATTACAACACAAGCAAGGAGGAGAGAATTTTTGTTATATAGACAAGAATTGATTACAATGGGATATACATTTACCCTGCGATATCCCTGCAAATGTGTGATTAAGAAACAACTAGACGTATATATCTTTTTTGTCCCTGATCATTTAAAAACATTTGTCGAACAAAAGAGATTAGAAGTAATCCCCTTACAGTCCAGTGATATAGCATAAAATGTATGCAGGAATACAATGTTAATTACTGGTTATTGTTTCTTTATATCTCCCTATAGTTTCATATTGCCTCTGTTTACAGATAATGATTGAAAAGTTTCTGTTTGATTATATCATAATTAGACTATAAATATCAATGGAATTTATGATTTGAGGTCAGATGATTTTATGTTATAGTTCAATAATTATGTTGTTACATGTCTAAATATGAAAAATCAATAAACATATAATTATTAAAAAAAAAAAAAATGTGTGTAGGAGTGGGAGCGGTGTGTGAGAAGAGGTTTGTGTACTCGGAGAGATCAGGTGGCGAATTTGGAAGTGCACACACAGTATGCGATTTTTTTGTGGGGAGTCAAGAGAGAGAGAGAGATGATATCATATCACGTGGTACAGCATTGTCATTGAGGCTAGACCCCCTTTCAGTGGCCCTCATGACAGATTTACTGAAGGCTGGGAGGATAACTTTCAAATAACCTCATGCAGCAGTATATGTGTGTATATATGGTCATGTGTAGTTTAATATAGTATTTTATAACCCATGCATAAATTCTAAAATATGGATATCTATATCCCACAATATACGTGCGTATATATATTAACGCATGAATACATACAATGCATTGAAAATGAGTATTCAATGCATAATGTATCAAGTCTATGGAGATACATGTATATTTTTAAAATCGGTAGGAAAAGTACATACTTTTCCTACCGATTTTAAAAATATACATGTATCTTTTATGCACAAAATAATGTGGTTTTGAGGTGTTTGAGTGGATTCCTGGGAACTGTGGAAGATGAACACGCCCATGGGGAGGAGCCCCATGGGGAGCCACAGTACTGGGCTAGACTCAGGATGCACAAACACAGAGTTTTGTCTTTTATTGCACATCTGATGTATACCACCAGAGGTGGCAGTAGTGAGGTGATCCAGAGGAGCAGTCTAGGGACACTCGGCAGAGGGAACCCGTCTCGCCAGGATGGTATAGGGATATCCAGGTGTAGGTTTCCCAGCACGGCAGAGCTGTAGATGAGACAGACTGAGAATAGATTACTCACTAGATGGTAGCTGTAATGTTGACCATTCCACCAGGCAGAAGTAGATTAGGGGGAGAGCAGGCCCTCGAGGAGCAAGTACCTGATTCCAGTAAGGCACCTGAAAGAAAGCAAAGGGCCCCTGAGGAGTGGGTACCCAGGTTAGAAGAATACCCCGAAGGGCAGAGAGAGCTTCCCGCGGCAGCACGGAAGCAGCAGAGTAGCTTAGACCGGACAAGTCCAATCCTGATCCTTGCTAACTCAATGAGCTAGCAAACAAGCGTAGGCTAAATACCCGGATGGCGTGACGTCACTCGAGGGGAACTTCCCCGAGGTTCCCGCCATGACGTGGATAAAGATGTGGGTGGTGTGCGCTCGTGCATCCTAGGAGGCCCTTAGGAGAAGCTTTGCCATAGCCATTCCGGGGACGCCAGAGAATGTGGCTTGCAGACGCGGCAGTAGCCATCTTCTCAAGGCTAGCGTGGAGAGCAGAGAAAAAGGTGAGGCACAAGGGTAGAAGCCATCTGAGACCGACGGACGCAACACAAAAATAAAGTAGGACTTACCCGCATAAATCAGTATATTTTAAAACATGCATGAATAAGTGAAATTACCAGTTTTACCAATTACTTCACCAGTTCTCTTTTTCAAGGTTGAGACCTTCCTGGTTCTTCAGCCTAAACTTTCCCCAATTCACTCAGACCTTCCATCTGGCCAAGAGTACACAATAAAACTCCCTTAATATCACTTACACAAAATAATTAGATTTAAAATTACACAAGTAAGTTGGCAAATCTACATATGTGTTTTCTAAATTATCTTCTTATGCATGTAAATGTTGGCTCTGCTGCAAAATGCCCCTAGATGCCCCTTTTTTACATGCATACATGTGCGCACAAAAGCAAAAATATATTTAGGTTTATAAAATATCATGTATGCAAGTAGATTTTATTTATTTAATTTATTTATTTATTAATAAATTTATTAATAAAGTAGATATTACTTATGCACATAAGTCCTTGAAAATTCATCCCTTAATGTCCTTTAGTAAATTAGGCATTAAAGTAGAGGCTCATACCCATGATGAAATTGAGCGTTAAAGCTTAATTTTAACCCATCTTAATAAATAGGCCCCTCTATATCTGTATCACTTTATTAAATGATCCAACATACAAGAATGGCAAAGTGCATAAAGTTTCCTTTTACATTATACAGCCTTGTTAAATTGGGAGTAAAGGTGTATCCAACTAACTTTACTAGCCGCACAGTGGCTATGAGCACAGTAGTATAGGAGCATGGATGAAGTGTATTGAGACATAAAGCAAATACATATTTAGTATAATGTGTAGGGAATTAGCTTCACCCATATTGTTAGCTTTTGCATGAGTGAGTCATTGTGTATCATGCTAAAAATGTATTGCATGTCCTGTTTCCTTTTATCTCCTTTTTCCTCCTCCTAAGGAGATGAATAATCTCATAGTACATGTTCTTTCTTATTCTCCATCAGATAGAATCCATTTAAGTATGAAAAAGTACATGCAGATTGACATTCAAATACGAAACTTTTCATTTCTGGACACTGATTTTAATTAAGCACTGATTGTAATCTGACCCTATTGCAACTAGCGCACCAAATTTAAATATATTTTCTGGTTGGGATGGGATTTTGCATTTCTCTCTCAAAGGGCTGGCATCGCAAGTATGATTACATGCACATAAATGGTAAATTACATGTGTAATCATGTCTGTAAATTAATTTTATGCATGCAATTTGCCATTTTTATATGTGGAATATTTCTATTGGCAAGATTTATGCTAACTCACTAATGAGCTAAAAAATCATGAAAATCAACTTATTAGCTATTTATCAGTAGCAAAATTACACCTAAAAAACTGCACAAAGCTGTGATTTTCCTTGAAATCAACTGCACCTTAGGAAATTTTAATTACCTTTATTTGTGAAAAAGTCTGCAATTTTGCACAGACATTTTTGCTAAATGTATACCCGTGAAGCAATTTGCATAATAAATAAAATGTCAACACTATAAGAAAAACTTACCATGGTACTGGCTGTTAATGAAAATCTTTGTTGTTTGATACAGTAGCCTCAGTGTTGCTAAGGAAAAACCATTTTACCCACATAAAAAGTGATCAGGAGTCACAGCCCTATAGCCTCTGCAAGTGATAAAAGCAAGTGATAAGCAGTGATAAAAGGCTATTACTACTGAACTTCATTAGTCAAATTAAACAGGTGAAGAACCCTTAATGATGTCTCTACAAGTGAAACAAAATTCAGGTGATTGTGGGAAGGCATAAATGACCGCATCTGGAGTCTAAAATAATCCCTGACTATGATTATAAGGCAGTGAAACCACAATCAATTAAATCACCTCTACTGGGTTGCTTAGGAAGCCCAAATTAAAGAGGCTAAGATTTGTAAAAAGCTTTCTTTTAAAAAAAAATATTTGTAAACCATGATAATAAGGTGTGCGGGGCTGTATGCGCATGCTAGCGAGTGGCTGTACACACATTTTTGTGCAGAGAACTTTATTCCCAATTTAACAAGGGTATATACACAAAAAATGTGTATACAACCATGCGTTAGCATGTGCACACAAATTAATGCTCCTCCATGCAAATCCCATATTAATGATGGCATTAGATATTACTCCCCCTCTCCCCACTGTAGAGAGTTGCATGGACTTCACCCATGGTTTTTTAATGCTCAAAATTTAACTCCTGGTCAGAAATGGTGTAAAGTTCCTGTGGCCAGTGAGTCTGCGGGGATAAACCTGGAGTTTATAGGAGTACTATACTCTGGATTTCTGTGCAGAAAAACCCAGTTTGGAGCAAATCCTGTTTTATGCTCAGTAAAAGGGTTTGTAGACACACATTATGCTTTGTGCACAAATCAGGTTTTCTGTGTGTAAATCAGGTTTTATGTGCGGACAAAAGGGTTTGTGCACAGAACACATTATTCGTGCCGAAAACGATGTATGTTCATAAATATTGTTTTTACGTGCACTAGGCCTTTGTGCACACATTTTTAATTGTCAATGCATTAACATGCCATTAGCTTACTGCACTGGGAGTTGTCTTTTTTTAGCGCATGAATTAAGAAAATGTTCGCTGAGGTTTAGCGCATATTTTTTTACTCATGTTTTATTCCATCAGTCCCCATAGCTGCTAAACAAATCTTCATCTGCTTGATTCTGTTAGGGTATAAGACTTTTGCCAGTTACAATTTATTTTTTTTTCACAGCTTAATTGCTTATTCAGAACAATATGTAGAATATGATCCTTTCTTGACCCCAGCCGAACCTTCCAATCCTTGGATAAGTGATGATACCATGCTATGGGATCTAGAAATGAGGTAATAAGTGGAAATATCATAATGACCTTTAACCTAACTTACATGTTTTCATTCTAGGAAACCCAGAAAAGGAATATTTGTAGAAGAGCAAATTACTTTAGACAAGGTACTAATGCGTTCACCCAGTCATCAAATTAATATAGTATTCACCACACAGCTTCTAATTTAGCTATATAATTCATATCTGGTATAATGCAGAAAAGGTTAAGCATTGGGGCACGCTCTGATGTCATTTAGATTGTGTTAGAACAGCATGATAGAACAGCACATAGAAATTCAAAACAATCCACTATAAAATTCCAGATTTCTGTAGGCGATCAGCCCACAGGAAACTCCCTTGCTTTACACAGAAATCTGCAGCTTTGTAAAGGCTTAAACTGTATACACCTGCCATCTAACTCTATGTAGCCTGTGTGAGGTTAAAATCAGTGGTTTTTCAGGTTATATCTCAAAGGGCTTTGAGACTTTTAGTCCTGGTTTTTTTTTTTTCAGAAAAAGGACTTAGGGTCTGTACAACAGTAGCTTACAAGGGAGCTTTACTCATATCCACCTCTCTTTTTTCTTATATTTTTATATTTTCTCCTAAAATGGGTAAAAGGAAAGGTAAACTAAAGACCCATCCAGTGCTGATTTTCTCTAAAAAAAAAAAAAAAAAATACCGGCTTATTGGCTAATAGCAGCTTCCACCTTCCACTTCAGTTACAGTTTGGAAATGGAAGACAAATGCTACAGTTTAAAAAGCCCCCTGGCCGGTGACTGGACAGCAAATCAGCATTGGTCCTACTCAACTGAATCTCTGATATCCACTGGAAGCGCTGTGGATGGCTTTGTTGCTCCTTCTTCAGCTATACAGTCTAATGCTGTAAGCACTGAAAGGACACTATTGTGGATGTGTTCCCCTGTGCTTGGAGATGTCTGTGAATTTGGATAGAAGAAGTTCCTTGCCCCTCTCTTGGAAGGTTTCCTTCAGTTCGACATGCTTCCTATGCCTGCTGTAGACCAAAGTACCCGAGCGTCTGGCATCTTCAGAGGAACAGGTGCTGAAAAATCATCTTCTGGGAGCAAGTATCCAGGAGGATTATGGACAGAGTTGCAGATGCTTGTTAAAGATGAGCAATAGTGTCTGCCATTGAGGTAATTGGTGGGGAGATGGGAGCCAGCAAAGGGCCCCATTCCAGCTTTTGGCACATCAAAGATAGTGCTCCCTGCAGGAAAAGGACTTAGGTCCTTGAAAGATCTCTGTTGTATGAAGACCAGAATGTAGGGAGTCCTGGCTGGCTGTGTTGTTCAACTCTGCAAATTCATAGACAATGCTGAAGCCAAGTTTTAAGCACAGGATGACATATCAAGGTGTATCTACTAATTTAACTTTGTGTTTAATTTTGTGGCAGACACGATTTCTACTTGCAGATATCCAACAATTGGCTCTGTATGAAAAGCTTGAATTTTTGGAGAATGCATCAAGATATAGAAACCTGTGGTTTCTAAGTTACCCTTATTTAAAATTAATTTCTCCTCAAGATACAATAAAGAAGTATTTTTTGGATATATTGAAAATTGTTCTTGAGGCTGTTCCTCCTGTTTTCAAAGCTTATTATATCCTACTGGCTAAACAAGAACATAATTCAAAGTCAGGGGCTAAGGATGTGCTAACTTCTTTAGAAAATTTGGACATCTCTGCCATGTTGGATCATCAGTTTTATGTAGCCTCAGTGTAGTGAAGATGTCCCTTTTCTACTCCCTGGTGAGGCCTCCCAGCCTTACCATGCTTCTTGCTTTTGAAGAGAACTCTCATCTTGCACTCTCTGCCAGAGGGTCCCTCTGTTATTAGTTACAGTGAGATAGAGTTTTGGGCTAGATTTCCTTTGGGAACTCTCATTCAAGGCCTAAAGATCCATGAGCTCCACTTTATTCCCTAGGTGGGCAAGTCTGGTGACATCACTTTCTAAGTGAAGTTGTGATGGTTGAAGATATATCCATATGTTTGTACTGTTTGTGGGGAGGGTTTTTAACTCACTCCTCCCATAAGGGTTCCAGGGCTGGGATAGCTAGGTTCCTGATACTTAAGACTTGTCCTGGATGAGAAGTCACTGACACCAAGACTAAGGAGAAGGATTAAGATCTATGGAGTTTCCCCACCGGATCTCCTTCCCATGGGAACAGGACATGCTGGGTGTCCATGAATAAACTGGACTCAAGTAGGATTTTTTTGTGTTTGAGTGGACCCCTCTAATAGGATTCTTGTTTGGCCACTGGGAAAGCTTTGTGCACTTTAAAATCACCATGGGAAGCTTTACCTAGATACCTGAGATAAAGGACACCTACCCAGAAGAAGAAGATTACCTATGTACATCAGTCAGCTGTAATTTCACCTTTATGGAAAAATGGACAATCATTTAATGGTTAAAGAATGTAAACATTTAATTCAACACCAGTGCCTTGTCCTGCCTGGTTAGTCCCAACATCTCACCCCTTGAGATGCAACAGCTAACACCATGCAGGGAGAAAAACACCATTGCCTGGGCCATAAGTTATCCGGTGAGCTCAGGAGTAGGACAGGGGTGTTCCTGGGCGGAGGCAGCTATTCAGCTAAGTTAGCTAGATAAATACCATTTTCAGCATTATTTGGTTAGCATAGTGGGATAACTTTAAGACTGCTCTTTGGCAGTCTTAAATTTAGCTGCATAAACGTTTCTGGCTAAGTTTGACATAGTCACATGTATTTAGCGGTATGGATGCACTGCTGAATATCTCAGCAAAGTTGACAAATATGTTTATCCAGTTAACATTGCCTAGATGCTCTAAACCGCAATGTTTTTTTCGGGAGATGGTCCCAGTATTACGTTGACACCCCCTCCCCCCCCCTTGATAGTGGGAACCCTCCCATGAAGAAATATCGCAGCTGTATGGCATGTTGTTGTGTCTCATGGCAAAGCACAATGGGACAAAATCTCACAGCACCTCCACTGCCTTAAAGGGCTGATGCCTTAAAAAATTTCCCAAAAGAAGAATTGTTGAGCGAGGATCAAGGTTGACCCCCTCTCACACCAGGGCAGCTATTTGAGGCAGTTCCAACACCTGAAAGTTAAAAAAATTAAGTAGTGGTGCAGCAATGGTCCCCCCCCCCTCCTCTCAAACCTGTCTTCAATAAATAAATTGTCCCCTACCCAATTTCCATCAAAATAAGGGATGCCATTGTCCCCCCACTCCCCACCACAATAGTCAACCAAAATCATTGGAGGTATAGTGCCCCCCCATACCTTTCTTCCCCAGCACCCAAATATTCCAAAAAGGCATTGGGGTTCAGTGGACCCCCTTCTACAAACCTCAAAAAATGGAGGAGGATCCTATAATGGGGCCTGGAGTGCCCCCTAGCCCCCAGCCTGATCGGTGCCATTTTTAAAAATGGTGCTGACTTGATGTGACTGGGGCAAGGTCTGGGATTCAGAACTAGGCAACGTGATAGGGGTAAGGTCATGTCAGCGCTGTTTTGAAAAATGACACCGACCGGGCTCGGGGCGCCAACATCATGGGATCCTCTTCCAAATTTTGAAGGTTTAGGGGTATGGAAGGGGTGTCAGAGGGGTAGGGGTCCTACTGAAACACAATGAATGGAACATTTGAGGGATTGTAGAGGGGGAGGTATTGGGGGACACTGTACCCCCAATGATTTTGGTTGATTATTTAGGTGGGGGGACCATGGTATCCCTTATATCAATGGAAGGGGGAAATGGAGGGAGAATTTATTTTTTGAAGACAGGGTTGGGGTGGGGAAGCCATCACTATGTGACTATTCTTTTTTTTAACACTTAAGGCGGCCCTGAGTTGAGCAGGGGGGTCATCCTTGACCCCTACTCAACTTGTTTAGTTTTTTTCAGCATAGTCCTTTATATCTAATGTGGGATCCTCGGGACCCACGTTAGGGTCTTGGGCTCCAGTGTTAGATTTAACGATTCCCCAGGAGGTGTTGATAATTTATCATGGCTGACCACTTTCTAACTGGACCGCAATAAATGATTAACATGGAATTGCCTATTAATGAGCTGTTTTGCATAGATTTGCAAAATTCATGCATGCAAATTGCGTACAAAGTAACTTATTGTAATAGGGGAGGGAATCTGGGTAGGACCATACAAAATATTACATATATCATGTGATATCACTGTGAAAGGGCTCTATCATGCGATATATGCTGTTTAATACACATTAGAGCACTATCATGGCTTAATGCATCTCCCAGATTGCTAGCTGGCCAGCATCTGAATATGAACCTCAGAGATTCTTTTTTTGGTCAAAAGTTTAAGGTTTTTCCAAATATTTTATGGTCTACCCAGGTTGTAAGGAGGAGATTTTTAGATTGTCAGACACATGTTAACTCAGTGGAAGTTAAGTTACCCAGAACATCTAAAACGTTCTTCTGAAGAATAAGTGACGCAGCCTTTCTAGAGCCCTTCTTGAAGAAAGCACTCCCAGGCCCCATGTAGAATAAGGCAGCAACATGTCTTGAGTTCTCAGATTCAATTTGAATTTTGCTGTGCAGAATGATTATGTTTTTGGATAATTCCTGGTTCTCTTGACCTTTTTCTTCAATTTGCTCTCACTGCCATATTGCAAAATCTATTGCTATAACATGTATATGGTTGATTTTTTTTTTACCTTTTTATTTTTTCCTTTTTTTCTTTCTTCTTAAACAAGGCATTTTGCCAGATAACTTGTGAATTAATGCCAATTTTTATTATATCTGGCATATATACGGTTACATTTTATCCGGATAAGTCATTATCCAGATAAAATTTAGCTGGCTAACATAGGGGCATATCAGGGGCATTCAGGGTTAGAGCTGATTTATTCAGAAAATGCCTGTAATCAGTATTATCCAGTTAACTTATCCGGCTAACTGTAGGACTGCTGCAAAGCAGTCCTAAAAGTTAGCCAAATAAACATTAACCCCACTCTCCCAAAAAAAAACAAAAAAAAAAAAAAAACATGGGGCTGAGCCGCCCCTGCCTTCTCTTGATCCGACCTTTAAAATTATTGGAGTAATAACAGCATCCCCCAGCTCCCTCTGGATCCCAATCGTAAACTCATTAGAGTGGCAGGCTGCACCCACTCCTCACTGCAATAAAATAAAATAAGAGCAGAAGAATGGATTCCTTTCCATCCCCCAAAGCTACCCCCACTCCCAATCAGAACCCTCAGAAGTGACTGAAATGTAGAGAGGGTGGAGTATAATCTCCTATATTCTCCCGCTCTGTTAGTACAGAAGTGCCTGGAACTCTGAAAGCTCTGAGCACTAGGCATGTGAATCGTTTTTTGACGATTTAAAAAAATCGTCAGATATTTTTTAAATCGTCAAAAATCGTTAGAGTCACGATACAATAGAAATTCCCCCGATTTATCGTGAAAAATCGTAAATCGGGGGAGGGGGAGGGCGGGAAAACCGGCACACCAAAACAACCCTAAAACCCACCCCGACCCATTAAAACAAATCCCCCACCCTCCCGAACCCCCCCCCCCCAAATGTTTTAAATTACCTGGTGGTCCAGTGGGGGGGTCCCGGAGCGATCTCCCGCTCTCGGGCCATCGGTGCCATTTTGGCTGCCACTAATATAAATGGCGCCGATGGCCCGATAAAAAAAAAAACCCCACCCGACCCTTTAAAATTACCCAATTAGCCTCCCCCACTCTCCCGACCCCCCCCCCCCAAAACTTTTTACACATACCTGGTGGTCCAGGGGGGCCGCGGGGAGCGATCTCCCGTTCCCACTCTATCAGCTGCGCTAAAAAAAATGGTGCCGATGGCCCTTTGCCCTTACCATGTGACAGGGCAAAGGTAGCACCGGCGCCATTTTGAATATTGGCAATACGGCCCGCGTGCAGGAGATCGCTCCCGGACCCCCGCTAGACCCCTAGGGACTTTTGGCCAGCTTGGGGGGGCCTCCTGACCCCCACAAGATTTGCCAAAAGTCCAGCGGGGGTCCGGGAGCGATCTCCTGCACGCGGGCCGTATTGCCAATATTCAAAATGGCGCCGGTGCTACCTTTGCCCTGTCACATGGTAAGGGCAAAGGGCCATCGGCACCATTTTTTTTAGCGCAGCTGATAGCGTGGGAACGGGAGATCGCTCCCCGCGGCCCCCCGGACCACCAGGTATGTGTAAAAAGTTTTTGGGGGGTCAGAAGAGTGGGGGAGGCTAAGGGGGTAATTTTAAAGGGTCGGGGTGGGGTTTTTTATCGGCGCGGGCCTCACTAAAAAAAATTAGTCATGTGAATTGGAATTGGAACCGATTCGAATTCACATCTCGTAATGATCAGATCCCCCCCCCCCCCCCCCAGCCGAACCCAATCGTTAAAATGATCGGGCACACGATTCACATCCCTACTGAGCACTTATGTATTTATTTATTCTCATCGTGGTTTAGTGTTTGGCCCTTCAATGACAACTGAAGGCCCTGCCAGAACTTAACTAGTTATATTCAAAAGAATATAACCTGTTAAGCCTAAAGTTATCCAGCTATCCTTAGCTTAGGTTAAGTTTAAAGCTATCCGCCTAAAGGTAGCTGGATAACGTTCTTCAGGGATATTCTGTTGCGGTTCCGGTCGCGACCCTCGCGACCGGATCCTTAACTTTGCGGTCGGGAGGGAGGCCAGCAAGAGCCGCGGTCCAGGTCCTCACAGGCTCCTCCTGGAGGGATCATGGGCTTCCAGGGTGAAGTTCCCTTCAGTCTTCAGCTGCAGTTCCGCCTTCCGGCCTACTTCCATCAGCGGAGATTCTCTCCATCCAATCTCTGTCCGGTCGGACCAAGAATCCACCTCCGAGCACAACATATTCAGCAGGACTTTTAACCTGCTGAATATCCAGGATAACTTTAGCCTGCTGTTAGCCATTTTATGGTGTTTTGAATATTGACCCCCATAAATGTTTCCTTCCTTCTCAAATATTTCTGACATTTCCGATATTTTTTATATATCAATTTATTATAAATTTAAAAAAAAAAAATTGAGAACAGGAATTGGGCTGGCCAGGTGGGCCAGTACAGGGGCGGCTCAAAGCAATCTGTCGCCTGAGGCAAAGGGATGAGATGGCGCCCCCTCCGTCCCACCCCCCCCCCCCGCTCACCCCACCCCCGTCCCTCCTCCCTTCAGCTGCCGCTGGCCTGGCCTCCACCAGTAGTGTGCAACAGTGTCCGTCCTCCCTTCAACCGCTGCCAGCCTGGCCTCCCGTGGCGGTGGCCCGTGGCAACATCTTCTTCTCTCTTCTGCCGCCATGGTAGGGCCAGGCAGGGTGAGGCGGATGCCACAGCAGCGTTCTGAGAGGGGCATTTTTTTTTTTTTTGCCACCTCAAAATTCTGATGCCTGAAGTGTACCGCCTCACCCTGCCTCATTATTATAGAACCACCCCGGGTCAGTAGCACTGCTATTCATTGCCATGTGTGGAAGACCCAAGCTGCATGCCCATGCCTGGTGTCTGCCTCTTTGGCCAGGTTGGGCTGGAGATGCTGCAGAGAGGTAATGTTTATAGATCCTGGTGGTGGAGAGGGAAGGGGGAGTCTCCATCACAACTTAATGATGTCACCTAATAGCCTAATTAATGCGCATGCATACCAGGTTCCAGAGGGCACGGAGGACTACGGTCTTTGGCTAAGAAGCATCCCTGCAACAGCAGGACTAAGTGGCTTGTAAAAATAGGGGGGGAAACCCTGAGTAACTTTGAATGAGGACTCATGGCACAGTAGCCTGATGTTGGTTCCAAATGAGCTGGAAACCCAAGACAGGAGGAAACCTGCGGCCCAAAAATTAATGAATAAATGCAGCACTTCAATTTTTATTATGCCTTCAAATGAGAGCATTGAATCGAAAAGCAGCACTGTTACAAAGGCACACAGGTGACCAGAGTTACTAGGCAGGTGTGATTGTTTAAAAGTATAATAACAAATTAATGATATATATTTCTGTTAAGAAAGTAATTGGTGACCTCTGGTGGTATATACATGCTTAGTCAACAATGCATGCAATATCATGATACTGAAGAACTGAGTATCATCTGTATCAGACAATGAGGTGCAAGTAATTTTTAGTGTTTCAACTTTTTCTACTCTCTTGCTTGCTCTAAAAGCAAAGAACCCAGCCAACAGCGCGTGAAACGATGGGGATTCTCCATGGATGAAGTATTAAAGGACCCAGTGGGACGAGATCAGTTCCTTCGTTTTCTGGAGTCAGAATTCAGCTCTGAAAACCTCAGGTAAAACCCTGACTTACTGTCAATAGCATACATTAGAATGTTGTGCATTGTCATGTTGTTATACAAATGATTCTTTAACATCTATTTTGGGCTGATTTCTTTCAAGCATAATTACTGGCAAAATATAAGAGTATCTGCTGGCTTCAACTTCTGCATTAGTTCCTGCCAGAGTTTTCTAATGGGATACTTCAAAATTATTGCAATATCATGTAACTGCATGTTATTCTGAACACTAATATAGTATAAAATAAATGATACAATTTATTGTAGTGCTTCCGCATACAGATTACATTAATGAGTTAGTCTATATTTAATTTCTCATGAAGAGATGCAAGCAGGATAGATGGCTGTTCTGCTTAGGTTACTGAATAATGTATTGTGCTATGAAACCTGACAGAGAACAATTTGTAATTTGATTCACTACTATTATGCATGTAAGTTGCTATTTTAAAAGGCACTTATGCGCATGTATTTTCCAACTATACTCACAAATGTTTACATCTGCTGGTGTACGTAATATGAAATGTGTTTATTGTATAGTATTGACTGGGTGGGAAGTCTGGGTGAACGGGGAGTTCAGACTGAAGAACCAGGAGGGTCTCGATGAGCTACAAAAGGACTGGGTGAACTTGTGGACTAATTGGTAAAGCTGGCCATTTCATCGACACGCGCATGTTATAAAATACCCCAACATACCCAGATAAGTGCTACTTTCACATGTAAAATATACGCACCTGTATTTTAAAAATAGATAGGTAAAGTACATGCGTTCAGTGCACTGATATACGTAGTTTCAATGCATAAGCCTACAGACGTACTGGTGGTCCAGTTGGGGTCCCGGGAGCGATCTCCCGCGAACTCCTGCTCCGGGCCATCCTCCCACTCCCAGGCCATCGGCTGCCACTAATCATGGTAAGGGCCCTTTGCCCTTACCATGTGACAGGTATCCGTGCCATTGGCCGGATCCTGTCACATAGTAAGGGAAAAGGCTATCGGCGCCATTTTGAATACTGGCAGCCGATGGACCGAGTGCAGGAGGTCGCTCCTGGACCCCTGCTGGACTTTTGGCAAGTCTTGAGGGGGTCAGGAGGGTCCCCCAAGACTTGTCAAAAGGCCTGGTGGTCCAGCGGGGGTACTGGAGCGATCTCCTGCACTCGGGCCATCAGCTGCCAGTAATCAAAATGGCGCCGATAGTCTTTGCCCTTACAAGATGGCGCCGGCCATCCAGTGCTCCTACCATGTGACAGGATCCAGCCAATGGCACGGATACCCTGTAACAAGGTAAGGGCAAAGGGCCATCAGTGCCATTTTGATTAGTGGTAGCCAACGGCCCTGGAGCAGGAGGATGGCCCAGGAGCGGGAGATCATGGGAGATCGCTCCCGGGACCCCCACTGGACCACCAGGTACCTGTAAAAAGTTTTTGAGGGGGTTGGGAGGGTGGGGAAGCTAAGGGGTTACTTTTAAAGGGTCGGGGTGGGTTTAGGGGTTATTTTTGTGTGCCATTTTTCCCGCCCTCCCCCAAAACGATAAGGGAACCCCCACGATCAATATCGTGGGGTTTTCCTATCGTTTTGGGGGAGCCCCCAATTTCTGACGATTTTGAAAATATGGACGATATTTTCAATCGTCCGAAGCCTGATTCACATCCCTAGTAAATCTACACGTGGCCACATATACATGAATATGCTGCTACAGGCAGTTGTGTGAAAGTTATCCACCCTGTGCACACTTTTAGAAAATAGGTGAAGAAACTATGCAGTTCTCTGCATTAAAAAAATATGCTTGTACTGAAACATAAGTCACACATCAAGAGAAGAACTATACTTTATAATATATAGTTTCAACACTTTTATTATGCAATCACATATGTTCCAACTACCTAGACATTTAAAATCTAACACACACGTACCCATACATTCATCACTCATATCACATAAAATCCAGTGAACATTTTAAATATGTGTCTCATACAAGAATATTTTGTTGCTCCCTTAAATTCTTTAACAAAGTGTTCTTCTGCTTATAATAAATTCAAATCCTTCTATATAAATTGAAGTCCATCCAACAAAGAACTTTGTTTCACCCTATTAAAAGAGGGCTTCTTCAGAGACAAATTAAAGAACTTCAATGTGTTGAACGGAGCAGATTTCATCACCAAAACACAAATACCCGTGAGTCTTCCTTCAACACATGATGAGTACCGAGGTTTCAATGTCTTCAACCTTCTTCAAACATCAAATTGCTTCACGTAAATTCTGTAACATGAGCATTGTAAAAATTACTATTTATTAATTTAAACAAATATGTACCTTCCTATACCATCACAGCAAGCCCGAATATTCATACTATACAAGACTCACCAAGAGTGCATGAAAATTTCTACACCATACAAGATCCCTGCCTGCCCTTCCTTGCCTTGGCAATCGGGTCCTGATGGGAGGGATCTCTTGGAGCAGGATTCTCAATTCTCCCAGCAGGAAGGGCAGTCAGAACTTCCAACCTGGCTCTTGAAATTAGGCTTACAAAATGGAAGATAACCCCAGGGCAGGGGCAGATCGGGCATCCCCCAGTGGGCCGTCGCTCTGGTCACGTGGTCTGCCGAGCGCGGCCGCGACAGAGCCACGCTCGGCAGACCACGGGGTATCTCTAGCCAGCCTGGGCGGAAAATCCTCAGGCCGATCTTTACCCGGAATCTGCCCCTGCCCCGGGATGACTCGCAACAGGTCACTGGCATCGCATTCCTCACCGAGGCAATGGGGGGGGGGCAGGTCTTCTCTAACCTGCCCAGGCCCTGACCCAGAGCTCCCCGTGCCCTGAGCCCAGGAGCTGAACACTCCTTTAAAGGTAAAAGTTCAACAAATGCACTCAGAGGGATCTCTCACCAGACAAGTTAAGTACTGGCTAGGCAGAAATCCTCCCAACCCTGGCCAGGACCACCAAACAAGGCTTGCTTGGCTAAAACTGGCTGGGCCTGTAAAACAATAAAGGTTTAACTCTCTCTCTCTCTTGCTGAACTCTGTTCTAAACTCATAGGACTTTCTCCCAAGCTGTAGCAAACATGCAGTTATATAATGTTCCGAAGGGGATGGCCATTCCAGACCCTGCAGAAGGAGGGGCTGTATTTGAATGGATCCTCTCTACTAAACATCCTACACTAGCTGGCTGACACCTGACACCCAGGCCTTAATGGTAACAGGACAAAGGGTCTGTTAAATATGAATCCACATGCTGACCATGCAAATGCATATGCATACATCCCAGAAAGTAATCTAGATTATTCTGAGTGAAACCTTTTGTTTTTTAGTGGATCCAATCATTTTGTAAACAATAATATGAAGATGTATACAGATTCCTAATTTTATGTCTCAATACACAGTCCACAGGAATCCCAATTTAACATATTACTTCTAAACATATCACACATAAATATCAATATAAAATATTTTATTTTACTTTGTAAATACAATACATTAAAAATATGTGCTCATACGTATTTATTTTAACGTCTTAAATACAATAAATTTAAGGTGATAAAATGATATTATGAAATTAAGTAAGTGTGTATTTACCTTGTTTTCAGGTTTTGAATAGATCCGTTGGAATCGTTGTAATATTACAGATAGAATGAGATAATGAGAGGTCCCATAGAGGGGTAGCATGAGATGTTTTAGTAAGCTTAAGTATGGGTGTTTTGTGCATTGTGACTATATGTGAGTAACATGAGTTAATTGTGAGTAGATATTTTTAGGAGCATGGGAGTCCTTGTAATATCGTGGGCATGAATTCCTGTTGCCAGAGTGGGTGGTGAGATGATGGTTTAAATCTCAGCAGTGTATTGAAGAATTCCTTAGAGTATTACTCATGAAGTTTTGAATCCCCCTGTAGAAGCTGTAAGGTGTAGTACCTAAAAGTGTTCTAATTTGGAGTATCGTTTAAGAGGTGTGATCTCCCCTTGAAGAAGCTGGGTTTGGTGAAACAAGCAGGCCCTATTATTTGTTGGGGACATAATGTGATAGGTTATTGAGGGATATATTTGGGTAATAGAATATTGGTTATTATAGTACAACAGGGTATTGTCTATGTAATTTTGTATTTTATAGATGTACATGTTTTTAGAAATATGATTTGATGCATATTATTGTATTGTTATGTTGATAATTTGTGTAAGTACATCTTAAATGTATTTAAGAGGTTAAAATAAAATACATGTAAGCACATGTTTTTAATGTATTGTATTTATGAGGTAAAATAAAATATTTTATATTTATATTTATGTGTAATATGTTTAGAAGTAATATATTAAATTGGGATTCCTGTGAGTTGTGTATTGGATCCAATAATTTTGTCATAATGTATCCCTTTGGTGAACTCAGAAGCAAAATAATTGGTTGCCACTACACAAGAAATGATTTATGACAACTGAAATATTTTCCTTTTTGGTTAACTGAGCATAGTATAGTATAGTAAGTCATGTAACTGAAGGGTAGGGAAAAGTCCATTTCATTTCATCTTTTTTTCCCCTTTGGGTAGTACAGCATCTGTCAACTACCAAAACACCAATCTCTGTATCTTTTGCAATTTTGCTTTTCTCTTTCCTGCTTGAATGTTCCTCATGCCCTTCCTTTTATTTCTTCATCATATAAAGAATCCAGAAAGAAACGTTTTATTACAATATTTCTTCTATGTTTTTAGATATCACTCTAGAAATTTGATGCAGAGTTAATTTGCTCTAGCAGAATCTGACTGCTATGATAAATGTTATCGAAGGTTTTCTTTAGGGACCATGGTTAACATTTTTAATATTAAAAGGGGCCATCATACATCTGGAAAGAATAGCATTTTAAGATTAAAATATTCACAAATAAATCAATAATATTGTAACCTCCTTTGGGGAATATAAAATGATAGAGGTTCTGATGCTAGTTTTGGAGCCTCACACCAGTTTCTGTGGGCTCAAAGTCACAAAATGGTCAAACAGATGGGTGTAGTGAACCTGGTCCAGAGACAAGGGCTGCATGGTTTTCTTACTGGACAGAGAAAATAATTCCATACACTCCTTTCCCCTCTGTGAATTATCTGACTGCACCCCAAAAAACACGTCTTCCACTCAAAGGGACTGACTCACTCTTACAAACTCTTGCCCTGAGATCAAGTAAGCACTAGCAGTCTCTCTCAAAAGAGTATCTTCAAAACAATATAAACTTTTATTTGATTTTCTGGGGTTTCTAGCAGTCAACAAAAGAACAATTAAAAAAAAAAATGGATACATTCACAGGAATATCACTGCAGAAAATAAGCAGCACAGCAAAACATAATACACTTTACATCACAAATAATCCAAAAGAAGAGATTAAGTAGATAAATTGCAAAGCATTGTAAAGGACATATTTCCAGTGGTAAGGACCTGATCATGGGCCTGGGCCACAATATCTTAACATAGACTTAAAGGCTAACTTTCAAAGCTCTCCATGTAGCTCCATATACGCGCATATAGGGAATGCAGAGATTTACTATACCACTTTATAATCTATGGGCCGATTTCGGAGCGGCCTCGGAGGGAACTTTCCTTTGCCCTCCCCCCACCTTCCCCTACCTAACCCACCCCCCCCGGCCCTATCTAAACCCCCCCCCCTTACCTTTATTGGTAGATTTACGCCTGCTAAAAGCAGACGTAAATCTGCGCGCGCCAGCGGGCTGTTGGCGCGCCGTCACCCGACCCGGGGGCTGGTCCGGAAGCCTCGACCACGCCCCCGGGCTGGTGGCACGCCCCCGAAATGCTGCGTCGTTTCGGGAACGCCCCCGACACGCCCCCCCTCCCCGCCCCTTTTAGAAAGCCCTGGGACTTACGTGCGCAGGGTTTTTAAAATCCGCCCCAATGTGTATCTGGTCTGCACAGATTATAAAATCCACGTAAATACACATTCCTGCATATGCGCATATGTTTCAGTAAATATTTGTAATGCAATGAAAGCAAATACTTTCTCGACCTATTTTATAAACTTGTTCTACATGCAAAAAATATATAACTTGCATGCGTAAAACCCTGATTTACATGTGGAAATGGATATATTGTAAATGTGCATGTACTTGAAAACAGTAGTTTGCCAATATCTCTATCAGTTCACCCACTCTGTCCCCAGTTTACCAAGACCTTCCTGCTACCTTTTCCCAGTTCACCCAGACCTCCAATACAAAAGCAGTAGGCAACAGACGAATCTGATATCAATTGGGCTAGTTAATTAGCAGGCATAAAATCATGCAACTGAGCTGCCTAATGTAGTCACATACATTTCTTATATAATAACAACTTTTGTATGAACTACTTGGCCCACACCAGAAATCCCTAGACCATCCCTTTTTTTGTGCAAGTAAATGTACGTGCGAAACTGAAAATACTAGTGTATCTATAATAGCATGTGTGCAAATACAAGCTACTTACAAGCATTTATGCTAATTTTACACTCATAACTCCTTTGTAAATTAACTCATTAGGTTTCAGTCTTCCAAAGGAACATCTGAGTTGAATATCACATGGAAAACAACTGATTTATAACCCTAGATGGTAACTTTCAAACCTGCATGCGCACGTACATTTGTGCATGTGCGTCAGCCCGCGCCCAGGGATGCAGCCATTTTACATGTTATAAAGTAGCCTGGTTGCACGCACATGTGCATCTAACTTTAAGGGGCGTGCACATAGATGCGTAAATCCCACTTCTACTGAGGAAGTTGGAGGATTTTAAAAGGGGCACGCGCCTATGCAATTCCCAGTTTACCAGTTTGTCCACCAGCTCACCCATTTAACAGCTTGGTCCTCCAAACCTCCTGGTATGATAGTCCACATTTCCCCCAGTTACCCCAGACCCTTTAAACCCCTCAGATATGGCTCGCTTCCCTTATTTTATAACTTACACGTCATCGATAATAGAAGTAAAGTTATGCGTCAGGGGACCTCGGTGTGTGCCTGTGTGCGTAAGTATTTACACACACATCTCTTGGCAAAGCCTCAAAAAGCCCAGGCCCCGCCCATGCCCTGCTGCTTTTTGGAAACTTTTCAGATATGTGCCTAACCTGCTCGCGGCAAACACTGTGTGCTTCTCAGGGCCGCGAGCACACAGTGTCACACGCCCCCTCCCCCTACCTGTTTCGGCTACGACTGTTTCTATTTCTCTTTGCCGTGAGCGGGATAGGCCCACTTGTGGCACCACGTGGCTGCTCTTCGGCACCCCCTACAGCTCTGCGCCGTGAGAAGCTCACAGTCGGCGCTGAAACAGGTAGGGGAGGGGACGCGACCGGGGGGGGGGGGGGGGGGGCAGCGCAAGGGTCACCTAGGGCGCCCAATACCCTTGCACCGGCCCTGATACTGAGTCAAACCAAAGGTCCATCAAACTCACTTAAAGGAATAGAAAATACAACTTCATCCTTTGTTGCAGACCATCCACCCAAAAAATGGTAGAGATTAAGCAGTACAAGCAAAGAACAAATAAAGGTATACCTACAGTCTCCAAAATGGCTTTAATAGCTTCTTTCACAGTACCACTAAAATACCTTATGTCTGCAGCACCTTGAACTCCATGTGGAAAAAAAATGCAAACATGATGCTTCCATTAGCTTTTTGGATCTTTTATTCTTTCTCTTTCAATTAAAGGCTACAATAGAATAAGACTATTAAAACACTATTTAAAAATCAACTTTCAGACAACTGCACAGAGCAGCATATATGCGCATATATGGCCACACATATCTCTGTCCCACAACATACACACAAATACATGCAATGCATTGAAAGCGAGCATTTCAATGCACTGACTGCACATAATTTTCATACCTATTTAAAAATATACAGGCGTATATTTCACATGCAAAAATAAAGTAAGGCTCGAATAAATTCCAATTTTAAAACATGTGAAGGTAATTGACATTACTAGTTTTGCCAATTACTCCAATAGTTCACCTGGTCCTTCTCCAGGTCATCAAGACCCTCCTGGTCCTTCAGTCTGAACTCTCCCCCAGTTCACCCAGATCTCCCACTGGGCCAATAGTGCACAATAAACATGCTTAATACCACTTAATGCAAGATAATCAGTAGGTGTAAAATTACAAAAGTATGTTTCTGTCGTAGCTGCTTAGTGACACCTGATCCGCTGGGCCCAAGTCACAGTAGGAGGCTACGGCAATCCAGGCTAAAGAGAAACTAGTATTTAAGGTACAGGGAGGATAAGGATTGGGGCAGTGGGAAGGAGGGGGCCTGCAGATTAAAATATTTTTAAAAATAAAGATACAACTTGGGAGCAGGCAGTGGGGGAAGGGGAGAAGCCAGTGCTGGCCCCTATATTTCTAAAAAATTATGATTTGCGTACTTTGGGGAGGAGGCAGCAGGGTTCAGCCTTGGAGTTTGGGTTGAGGGAGGAAAGGGAAGGGGGTCTAGTCAGTGCCTGTAGGCCCGTGGGTTTTTGGGTTTTTTTCACTAGGATTGCCACTTAAGCAGGTAGCTTTTGAAATATCTGGTTAATGGCAGGTTATCCGGCTACCTTACCGGGTCATTCAGCAAAATCTGTTAGGGCCCTAACTCATGCAATAAATACTGCTTTATATTTACAGGTAGATTTTAAATCGGCCCCCATGTGTAAATCCCAGGGTTTACGCGCGTGGCCGGGCCTTACACGCACCTGGCCAATTTTCAAACAGGCCCGGCCACGAGCGTAAACCCTGGTACACAATTAAGTGCCGGGGCCTCTAAAGGGGGCAGGGCTGGAGGTGGCCGGTACAGTGGCCAATTGCTGCTGTACCAGGGAAGGAAATCCTGGCGCCCGCAAGTTATTACTGCTCCATTGGAGTAGTAAGCAGCAAAATAATGAAAAAAAAGGTAAGGGAAAGGGTTTAGGGGGTGGGGAGGAGAGGGGAAGGGGAATGGGAAGGGAGGTTAGAATAGGGGCTAGGGAAGTTCCCTCCCAGTCCGCTCCTTAATTGGGAGGGAACTTGGGAAGGCCGCAATGCATCGCTGCGCAAAACTTGCACAAGTCCCTCCCTTGCGCGCACCGCCTGCACATGCACGCGTGGATTACAAAATCCAAGGGGCACTATAAAATCAGCACGTCCATGTGCGCACGCCGGGAAGTGCGCACACATGCACACACGCGCGCATTTATTAAAATCTACCCCTTAGTTTCCAAGTGTGAGGAGCTGGAGAGGAGTTTATTAAAATGAGGGTCTGCTAGTGCGGAATGCGATAGAGTAACGCACACCAATGCAGGATTTAATGTCAGAAATGACTACACCTTTTTTCCGTGCGTTATACCCATGTTAGCCTTACATACCAGGAAAACAGGTTGAGTTTGGGGGTGGGGAGGGCTTACATGCACAATCAGAGGAATTAACTGTGAACTAGAAATGACTGATGAATTTCTATCATTTGAATCAGTAAAAGATGCCAACAAGAGGAGTTGATTTGTACAATGCAGTAGAGACTGCTTTGAAGTGTTGAAAGTGTATGCTCTTACAGTAGTGTATATACACATATATATATATAATATATATATAAGCATGTCACATTGACTCTATGCAGTGATGCTCTCTCTCTCTCTCTTTCGCATAATGTTGTGATATTTATCTATGTTTTTTATCGCGGGCGCTATTTCTGCTATATTTATAGCATTTTGATGAATCTAGGGGTTAGCCGGTTATAGTTTAAAATTGGATAAGTTAGCCAGATAACTTAACTCCTCCCTGAAATGTCCCCCAAACATCTTTTTTTTATCCAGCTAGATTTTAGCTGGATAATGACTTCTCTGGCTAAAATGTAGCTGGATAAGGATTGAATATACTAAACCTTGCAATTTGGGTGGATAACTTTACGTTACACATGTAACATTTTGAAAATTCATCTTTTAATGAGGACGGAAAAGGTTAAACATAAGTAAACCATTAAAAGTTTTTGTATAGCCTATTTGTTCAGTTAGTAAGTATCAAAGAAGAAACAAAAGAGGACTAAACATGCATATGCATGGATTTGGAGTGCTTTTCAGCCTCCATCCTTTGAAAAGGACCTTGCCCTTATCAGACTGAGGTCAGTTACAATAAGGTAGGTGCCAAGACCAGACCTACCTTCCCTCCAACTTTGATCTGATCGAGTCATGGACATGGGCACCGTCATGCCCTCAGGCAGACAGATGGAAAGATTGAACCACTGCTATAGCACTTTTAACCCTAATTGAAAAGTGTTAATAAAACCTAGATGAAAAAAATACCATAATTGTAAGCTAAATTATATATTGAATTAACTTAATTAGTGGCTAAGCAATATCTTGCTTCCCCCATATCTGGGTTCCCCACATTCTAGTGTGTATTGTTTTGTTATTTTTATCAGTTTAGGGATGAAAAATGCTATAACAGTGATTCAATCCATCCATATATCTGTGGGAACAATAAGACCTGTAAAAAATGACCAGTCAGGCTCAAACTTGAGGGGAAGGTGAAACATTGAAAATGATCTTCTTCACTGAGTAATGATTTGTGTCATTCTTGGTTCAACCAACATATAGATCCAGCTTCCAAAAACTGTCCTGGGACCCCATAGCCAGTTGGGTTTTCAGGATCTCCACAATGAATATGCATGAGATAAATTTGCATATATTAAGTCTCCATGATATGCAAATTTATCCTGAAAACTCATCTGTCTAAGGTGTCCCCAGGACAGATTTGGGAAGCCCTGGTTTTAGATTGTGGCCATGTGGAAAATGTTTAATGCTGGATATCAATAAAACAAATTTAAAATAAAATTATCTCGATCTATTAAAGATGTGGTTGTGATTGCCCCTGGTTAGCAATTAAGTGGATCACAAATACTGCATTTCTCACTCACATAAGTTAAGTACTTCTTTGACATAAAAGAAAATTGAAAGATTTTATTTACAACAAAAAAATACAAAAAATTGTTTGGACTTTATATGATATATTCCCTGTGATGATAGTGTTTCCCTGCAGCATTTTTGGCTGTTGAGGTGTAAAGTTTGTCTATGTTTATTTAATATAAGGCTTTGATGTTGTTTAATGTGAGGTTGATTTGAGATTTACAGCGTGCCTTGAGTGTGTGGTGCAATTAGTTGTGTCAACTATATATACTTCTGACAGATGTCTTTTATGCATTCAGGTGTAGATGATGTTATGTGCCAAGTAAGGACTCAAACTTCCTCATTAGCAGTTAAGGACCAGGATGCCACAGACCTCAAAGATGTTTGTTAACAAACAGTCTAGAAACATATGCATTGGCCATGTGTAAGTGCATGAAATGCTGCAGTTAGTACCCAACAGATATGTGAGGCAGTGTGCATCTGGGTAAGTGACATGCAGTGTTAGCCTCTGTTTGCTCTAGCTAACAGCTATTATACAGATCCACAAGCCAGGCCAGTACAGGGGTGGCAGCCAGTCTGTGGAAGTCTGCCTGGTTCCAAGTAGCAGCCCTCTAAACTGTAAGCTCTTGAGCTGTGGCCATTGACTAAATGATGCAACTCCCTCACTTTGTCCTCAGTTGTCATGTAGCACCTGATACCCTGTTCCAGCATCCTGCAAGTCAATGACATATTTGTCGTGGTGTGAAACCTAAAAAGGGTTGGGTCTACATAGCATTTTTTGTTGCACTAAGGACACAAGTAAGGGGGCCTATGATAAAGTCTTGTGTGATGATGACTATAATTTCCCCTTAACACCACACAAGCTTTACATGTACTCTCTGATCCTGCCACCTGCAGCTTGCACATTTCAGCTTGCTGTTACTTTTCAAATAGATCTCTGACAATAGAGTGACGTCATGAAAGCATTCAGTGCCAGAGCCAGAGAGAAGGGCCATTGTTTGGTCAGAGGTGATATATCTTCACAATGGAAGAGGCCAATGGTTTGTTTAGGCTGCACTATGACTAGTGCATAGCTAATCAACCCATTGGACCCTCACAGAGTGAAGACCTAGCTACTGCTCCTCTAGTCAAGCATATCAACATCTATTATACCAGACAGCATATGGAGCTGAATACTAGCTAGCTAATGGCCATCTCACATACAGGCACATGTACCCAAGATTTACCTAAGAGTATGCTGCCTGAAGAAGGCAACAGGAGTCAATAGTGAAGCTCCACAGTAAGGAACTTCGTGTTTAGCTCTTGCTGTCTTCCTTGGGAGCATACATTGAGCTTTCAGGTATATGGCCTAGGCCATATGGTCTTGCCTGCCAGATGAGTGGCTAGTTGGAATGTGCAAGGTCATGTGTAGACCAAACTTTGGACCTAGTGAACCCTTAAGACTAAAACCACACAATGAAAAGACACAACCAGAAAGTCAATTTTTTAAACCTGTGACCAGTTTATTAGTGAACAAATCTAGTCAACAAATTCAAAGCAAGTCAATGTCTTTGGCAATCACATTCTGCAAGGACAAGATAGCAAATAACACATCGGTTATTTACTCTTTCGGATAGTAGAAAGACTAGGGGGCACTCCATGAAGTTAGCATGGAGCACATTTAAAACTAATCGGAGAAAGTTCTTTTTTACTCAACGCACAATTAAACTCTGGAATTTTTTGCCAGAGGATGTGGTTAGTGCAGTTAGTATAGCTGTGTTTAAAAAACAATTGGATAAGTTCTTGGAGGAGAAGTCCATTACCTGCTATTAAGTTCACTTAGAGAATAGCCACTGCCATTAGCAATGGTAACATGGAATAGACTTAGGTTTTGGGTACTTTCCAGGTTCTTATGGCCTGGATTGGCCACTGTTGGAAACAGGATGCTGGGCTTGATGGACCCTTGGTCTGACCCAGTATGGCATTTTCTTATATTCTTATGTTCTTAACACATGATATTGTAAATGAACTGAACAGCAGATTGCATGTAGACCTGTACATACATTGTTAGAAAAGGCATCATTACATATACAGGCATAGCATTTTATCCTTTTTGCACAATCATGATTACAGCAAAAAACATAGAAAGCGGAAGTGGCACTCTCAATAGCTACAGTCAGCTCTAATGTTAGAGCTGATTGCAGCATAACTATGTGATGGCAAGAAGAAGACTCCAGATAGTCCATGTAGAAAAAAGTGCATTCAAAGGGGGACAGCCTAAGGGCCGAGGCAGCAGATTTCAAGTGAAGAGCCCAGACAGGCCATGTAGAAAGAGTGCACTTAAAGGGGGCCAGCCTAAGGGCCAAGGCAGCAGAGTTCAGCAAGAAGGCAACAGGACCAGGACCAAAGAGCACAGCACGAAGGCCAAGGACCAAGAGAAGAGCGCAGCATGGAGGGCAAGGCACCAGCAGAAGAGTGCAGCATGAAGGCCGAGTACCGGGAGAAGACACAGCATGGGCACAGGAGCCCCAAGAGAAGACACAGCAGCATGGAGGCGGCAGCCTCAGGAGAAGACACAGTAGGAGTATGGGCAGAGCATCGATGAAGGCATTAGAAGTTTCCTGGAGATCAACAGTAGCACACAGTAAACCATATCCATCATTAAGTGAGCACAGGACCTCTGTAGTCAGGATGAGCCCAGCAGACTTCTTCCATCTAGTTGGCACAGGAACTCTGTACAGAGACCTGGCCAGGCTTGTCCAACAAGTCTGGTTTTTCACCATTAGAAGCTAGCTGTTTGGGGTCTTCATGGCCCTTTGCCATGCTGTGGCTTGCCACTTGGGGGTGGAATGTCTTTGGGGGGCCTACCCCTGGGTCATCTCTCAGGCCGGGGACTGTTACACTGTGTTGAGACTTGTGATGCTGGGGAAGGCACATGGGCAGGCTCTGGCATTTGTTGTAAAATCTCTGTCATGACAGCAGTGAGGTTATTTATTGATGTTGCCACTGTTGTGAGAACCTGTGTTTGCACTGCCATCTAGGCATGCAGGGCCTGGGTTTGCCCGTCGACAGCCCTCCTCAGGTGCACTAGTTCTGCCTGTATGTGGTGTAGCTGAACACGATGGCTCCTTTCCAGCTGGTCCAGCTGCTCATGCATGGAGGCCTGTGGTGATGACAGGGCTGATGGCAGTGCTGGTGCCAGAGCTGGTGCTGTGGCCAGTGCCAGTGCAGTGCTTGTAATGTGGTGAGATGCAGGTTCGGCTTCCAGAAGGGACATGATGAGGCTGGTGGACTGGTCCGGCTCAGTGCCTGCTGCCTTGTGCTGCTGATGTGGCCATTGCAGGCTGAGTTCCTCCATTAAAGCCAAAATATTCAAATTGACATCAAGTGGGTTGGCTGAGCCCAGAACTTCCAGGAGTGGGCTGTGCTGCTGTTGCTGATAATGATGATGATGATCCTCCTCCTCCTCACTAAACTGGGTGCAGGCATTCATATGCAAGGGACCATGTAATAGACCAGCTGTGCCACTGGTCCCTGGGGCTTGATGGCTGGGACTGGCAGAGTCCTGGGTGAGAACTGTGGAAACAAAGAAGAAAACATAAGTACCAAAGCCAAGAGGTACACACATGGAACATTTGGCATGACATGCGCACTTTGTATCTCAATGAATGTGAGCATCTTATGCCAAATGATGTGCACAACTGAAGCAGTCTTGCCATTTACAGGTCAGATGAACTTACCGGCTCTGGCTCGTGTGGTGTCTAGCTGCTAAGCCATCCCTCAAACATGTCGGACGCAGCCACTGGTTGAGGCGCTCCTCCATGGGCGTGAGTATTATTGGGCAAGGTGCTCCTCTGCCGCTCTGCCAGAAGTACTTGTTGTGGCTGCACACCTTCATCTTTAATTGGGTCTTGATGTCTGGGTAGCCGTGGGCCACCTCCTCTGCATTGCACTGGATACCTCTCCGCCATGAGATTGCCTGGACAATGGTGTACCAGATCTGGCCCTTGGATGTCTTGGAGGTCCTGCGCAGCATGGATTCCAAAAAGCACTGGGTAATGCTCCAGGACCCCAGCAATAATCAGTTCATTGTCCTGGATGCTGAACTTGAGAGCCCTCAGACGAGGGCGTCCTGCTGCCGGCTGCCACTGCCACTTCCAGAGAGATGTCCTTCCTTTCCTCACGCTCACTCCTGTCTCCCCTCCCTTCCTCCCCTCACTCCTGCTCCTGCCCTACAAACTCCCTTCCCCTCTGCTCTTTCTCTGTATCCCTAGCCTGCTATCCTCCTCCATTCATCCTCGCCTGTCTATCCCCTTCCCCCTCCTACCTTCTCCTTTCATTTCTCACCTGCCTACCTCTATTCCTACTCCTCTTTCCCCTAGCATTCCTGCCCTCATCCTCCTTCCTTCTCTGTGCCCTCCTTCCTCCTCTCCTCACACCTCTGCTCTCCTCTCTCCCCATGCTTCTCTCACTCCATCCTCCTCACCACAACCACCTCACGCCTCCTCACCACTACCATCACTCCTTCTCACTCCTCCTCACCACTAGCACCACTCCTTCTCTTGCCTCTTCACCACAACCATCACTCCTCCGCAATCCTCCAGTCCTGCTCACTTCCCTACACCACCACCGCTTCTCCTCACTCCTCCTTAGAAAAAGACACACAGACAAATGTGACAACCTAGAAAAAATTTCACACACACCAAAAGACAAAAGAGACCAAGGAAAAGGGAAACAGAAAACACAAGATAAAACAACTCACCTAGTAATTGCTACAATAAACTCCAACTATCCACCAATAATACCTACCTACCTCCTGTCTTTCCAAACTCTTGACACACCCTCAAAGAGGCAGCTGCAGGATGCTGGTATATATAAACAAAAAAATAGTGCAAATTGCATAAAATAACGCAAGCTGAAGCTAATACCACATGATGTGCTGATGCATCACGCTTCACGGTACGGTATCACATGTTGCGGTAAAGTAACACACATTGCAGAAATTCCCTACGTGATGCAGAAGTTTGGGAATTAGCCTAACCACACCCATTTTTGTATTGCGGGCACTATTTCTGCTATATTTATAGCATTTTTAAAAATCTAGGGGTAAAAGGGAAATTTTGTAACAGCCCGTCTAGATTTAAAGACAATTGCACACCTTCCCTTTGAAAATTGCCCACCAAAACTACCTGCACACATTTACACCTGTTAACTTGTGTGCATTGATTTTTGAGAAAAAATACTTGCATACTTTTAAAAATGTACAAAAGTATAAACTCCTCAGAAATGTCTCTGCCCATTACAGGTAAAAGTACGCGCATAGAGGCCCTATGTGCATACTTTTACCCACATATCGGGCAGGCAATTTTGTAAAAGCCCATTTCTGTGAGTAAAGCACTGTTTTAGCAGTGGTAATGGCTTTGAAATTACTTTTTCTTTGGCCTCATAAAATTGTAATTAGATGCCTAATCACTAACCTAATGCAATAAAAAAAAACCTATGCAAATGGTAAAAGGCCCATGTTCAAAGTCCCCTGCACTAACAGGCCAAAGTTCAAGGACTACTTAGCATGGATGAATTCCCCACACCTTAACACAAATACCTCCATACAGGTCATTAAGGAGATCTCAGCTAGAATATCATGCTCAGTTTTCAAAGCCATACCTTCATGTGAATATAGAAAGGGCTAGAGGGGGTTTAAGAGAAAGACAACCAAAATGGTGCGGCTGGTCTGCATCAAAAACCTTATGAGATTGATTTATTCAATTTTTATTTATATAAATTATTACCTACTTTTCCAGAGATTGTGTTCAAAGCAGGGTACGTCAGAAAAAAGGGGTCTTAAGAACTAAATATATCTACCCTGGAAGGAAAGACAAAAGGTATATGATAGAGATTCCAAGGTGTTAATGCACAATAAGGAAACCTTTTTCAATATAAAGGAAGCTGTAGAACTAGGGGTCATGATATGATGCTCTAAGGATTTTTTTCACAGAAAAGTTGATGGATGCCTGGAATAACCAGGTTGGTGGAAGCTAAATCAGTTAAGGGTATGGGATTAAACACTTGCAAGATTGAAGGGATAGCAAAATTGAAGGGATAACAGAAACATGACTTAGTGGCACCACAGACCATGGGAGTAGCCAACGGGTAACTTGCATGCAGTGGTATGACTGCATCGGGCTTCCAAGAAGGCACTGGATTAAGCTGCACAGAGTGGCATTTATGAGCCTAACAGTGGTGATATGGTTACATCAGGCTTCCAAGAAGGCATTCAAATGACCTGCAAGGAATGACTATGATTAAAAAACAGATCTCAATGAGCATGGGGAGGCTGGATGTTTTAGACAATGGCTTCACTAGCTTTGGTAGTTGTGTGGATTATTAGACTTAAATGTTGGATTTAGTGTTGATCTAGTAAGAATCATAGAAGAAAATGGCAATGCCTGAAATAGCCTACAATGAAAGTGATGGAGGGCAGCATGTTAAATTCTGGGCATGCTTGGGACTAACATGGAGGTCAGTGGTAAGAAAGGGATCGGGCGTTCAGGTAAAAGAAATGGGGTGTGGGGAACTGGTGTTGGGTTTCGTATGGGAATTTATATGCTCATCTATCCAAAGTGAAAGACTCATAAATGGACAGAATGGATGGACCAATTTGGTATTTTTTTTTTGGCATCATATACTAACAAAGGCCATTTCTGTAGATAAAACATTAATTTACCTGCAGAAGTCCCTTTGAAAATTATCTTCCCTATGTCTAGTTGACCACCAGAGGGCACAGAAATTCTATCTTAAAAGCACAGAGTAAATTGTCACAGAAGCAGTGTAGTAATGTAGAACAATAATAAAACACACTGAATGAAGAATATGCAAAGTCATAAAAGTAAGCAATCACTATCAAATCCATAAAATGGGCAACAATCAAACTATTTATGGCATCCATGAGGAATCCTCTAAATAATCACCTAAACTGGTATCCTTATATTTGACAGAGCACCAGGCAATACATAAAACACATACCTATTTGCTACTGGTGTCAATCAATAATACAGAATACCTACTTGCAAATACTCTCTGCCACTAAATATGCTAGTTAGAGTTAATAAAACCTTTAGGCATATGACCTTGTAGAAAGAGTTGGTTGTGGTTTCAGAGAACTGGTTTAGTTATTTTAAATTTCATATTATAGAATATTTATTTTGAGTCATTTATAAACCACCTTCCAGATTTAAAATCACCCAAAGCATTGAACAAAATATCAATAAACAATAATTATATTCTATTACAAATAAGTATTAAAAGCAAAACCCAAATGTAATAAACCAGACCAAGCTTGCAGCACCCCTTACACATATCATTGTCAACACAAGTTAAGCAACTCCCCATTCAAGTTCCAACCACCTTTCCCACCACCCATCAAAACCCTTTCACACCTTCCTGAAATAACTAGGTCTTTAATTTTTTTCTAACTGCTAATAAATCCCTTGCCGATCTTAATTCTGTAGATAAGCTATTCTACAGCTTATAGGCAGCTGCCGAAAAAGTTCTATTCTGAAACTACGGGTGTCGAAACACCTTTACTGATGGAAGTTCTAAACAATTGGCCTGACTTGAAATTAAATGGCTCTTTTGTAGAAGAATCCAGTGGAAGGTAACATCTGGCCCTACATTTCATTCAGCTAAGGGATTTCTCCTATTTTGTATCCATATACAGAAGAATAGTTGAAGTTTGAAATAGATGAACAGTAATACCCTCATTAGATGTAAATCAAGCAGCAACAGGTTGCTGCCTTGACAATGGATTAATTGCTAATCAGCTTCAAAATTCTTCTAATTCAGCCATTTTTCTTTGCAATTAAATGTGCCCAACATATGTTATGTGTGTTATGAAAAAAAATGTATCTGTATCTGATGCTTAGACCAATTTTCTATTGACTTGCTCGCCATGAGACAAAAGAACAAATCAGATGATATTTGGAATGGAATGGTATAAGGTTCTCTGAATAGCAATAGGTAGGAATCCAACACTTAAGGACTGCATAACACATGAGTTTGTGACACTCTGATACATATGTGCATCCATTTGCTTCAAGAAAGAATAATTTGCATGTTTTGATTCCCCATAAACAGGTCAATTTTTGGCCCTAAAAAATACAGAGTTGCATACCCCCTACTTTAACTCTAGTTTCAATACATTCTGGCTCAGTGATTTTCTTAATGGGCCTGATTTTCAAAAGTATTTGGGCATATAAAACATGATTTTATGCATGTAAATGAGCTTTTTGAAAATTGCCCTGGGGATCATGCCTGTAAAAGCATGAGAGGAAATTATTTTGCAGGTACTTTTATGCGTACTTGAAAGAGGTGTTCTGGGCAGCGAGATTGGGACAGGCAAACATTTACATGCACTCTTTCAACTTTCAAAAGTATCCACAGAAATGTATGTGTATTGTGTACACACTTACATCTGCTCCCAAGCTGCAGGGTTCCATGTACACCTGCTACTTTTCAAAGAGGACTTATGTGTGCAAGTCTGCTTTGAAAATTTAGTCTGAAGTCTGCGGGTCCTTCCTATATGCAAACTTCAGCCCTACATGGGTTGTTATAAAATTATCCTGAATAAGAATAACTAATACTACAAAACATTACCAAATTACATTGGGATGGACATTAATTAGCATGTAGTTGAAAAAATAAGTGGATTGTTATTAGAAAATACTAATCAGTACTAGACACTTGGGTCAATTTTAAAAACAATCTACCCAGCTAAACAAGCAGTTAGCCAGCTAGCTTCATTAGAGTGAAAGTTTTCCTCTGCAGAGTGGCTAAATATAAGTGCCTTTTGCCTAGACTCATCAAAATGCTTTGTTCATCATGCGAATAACACATGTGATAAAGGAAAAGGTGCGTGTATATTCAAATTGCCAGCCTGCCACATCACATAGGTAAATAATGCACGCTTTGTTACGTTATCACACGAGGCATTGTGTCATCGCGTCCCACAGTGCAATATTTTCCCCCCACTATAAAAACTGGCTTTCTGCACGTGCCTGTTTGAGGGTGTGTCAGGAGTTTGATCAGAGGAGAGTTGGTGAGTGTATTGGTGGTAGTTGGAGGTTCTAGATAGCGATTTTCCGAGTGCGTTGTCTTGTTATCTTTCTCATCTGTTTCCATTTACCTTGGACTTTTGTCATCTTTGTTAGAGTGAAAGTTTTTGTCAGTTTGTCCTGTTTGTCTGTCAGTGTTTTTGTCTGGAGGAGTGGAGGTGGTGAGGAGCTGCGTGTGTGTGCATTGAGGAGGTGTGTGTGTGAAGGATTTGCTTTGAGGTTCAGGAGAGGATGGAGCGTTAGAGGCATGGGAAGAGAGGAGAGGAGGGAGGAGAGGAGGATGAAGGATGAGGGCAGGAGTGCTAGGGGCAGGAGTTAAAGTAGGAGTAAGAGTAGGGACAGGCGCAGGAAATAGAGAGAGGCAGAAGGGAAGTGATAGGAGGGTGCAGGAGATGGAAGGGGTTAGTCAGGCGAGTTTGGGGGGAGGAGTAGGACAGGTATAGGGATAGGCAGAGGGGAAGGAAGGCTGTAGGGCAAGAGCAGGGAGGGGACAGAAGGGAAGGAGAGGGGAGCAGGATGGCGAGTGAAGAAAGGGAGGACACTTCTCTGGAAGAGGAAGTGCCACCCCCTTCAGACAGCCAGCCAGCACCACGTGCTTGTATCAGGACCATTAAGTTCAGCATGCAGGAGAACACCCTGATCATTGCAGGGGTCCTCCACAATTATCCCCATTTATTTGGCAACCGGGTGATCAAGACCTCCAAGGCAGCAAAGGAGCAGATATGGAGAAATATCGCCCAGTCCATTACCAGGTGAAGTGGCATTGGAAGAAGTGCAGAGCAGGTTGCCTATTGATACAGGGACATTAAGGCCCAACTCAAAGCCAAGGTGGCAGCGAGAGCGAAATACTGTCAGATGACAAGAAGAGGAGCACCCTGTCCAATACAGCTCACAGAGATGGAGGAGCAACTAATGGAGAGGCTGGGACCAGAAGTGTTCAAGGGCATGGCCGAGCAGCTGGACACGAAGTGAGCTGCAGCCGGTAAGTTCACCTCACTCCTAAATAGGCAGGCAGTAACGGGTGCACTCATTATTTGGCATAAGTTGTCATTATGCAAAGAAGCAAAGTGCACCTCTCAAGCCAAATCCAAAAATTATACTTGCTGGCATATGTACTTATGTCTTCTTTTTTGTTTCTTCTCTTTGTTTCCACAGGTCTTGAGCAGCAAGCTGCCGGTCCCAGCCAGGAATGCCCAGGACCGAAACTGGGAAGCCCCAGGGACCAGCTGGGATGCTACAGAGGCCCTTACAGATGGATGCTGAGATGCAGTGGAGTGAGGAGGAGGAGGAGAAGCAGCAGGCATAGAAATCACAACCAGTGTTCTTGCTCCAACATCTAGCATCAAGAAGCCCACTTGAGATCTCTCTTGATCTGGCCACATTAATGGAGGAAGGCAATCTGGACTGGCATCCTTCAGACCAGCATCTACCAGGAGCCAGCACACCACACCAGCCAGTGGACTCACCAGTACCAGGCCACGTGGTGGGCACAAGCCCACCTATGCCCATCTTGCGTACTCAGGCACCACCAGTGCCTTCAGCACCATCATGGACACCGCCACCTTCATGGACACCACCACCACCATCACAGATACCGCCAGCAGCACTGATACTGGCACCAACACCGGCACCTGCAGTAAGCATGTCTGCAGGTGAACTGCAGTACTGCGGAGAGACATACGGGTCCTGAGAAGATCAGTGGACCAGCAGAACAGGATCCTGCTACAAAGTATGGCTGCCAGCACACAAAATGCTGACACTGTTGTTGCTGCCATCAGCAACCTAAACGTGCTCATGCAAATTCTTCACCGCATACCCGAACAGCCTCGGAGTCCTCAGCTCCATCCCTAGAATCGACACCCCGCAGCAGTCCTGGAGATTCAAGATGCTGCACAGGTAGCCCCAAAAAGATATGAACACCCCCCCCCCCTCCACCAAGTGGGAAGCCATGGCGTGGCAAGGGGCCTTGAAAGAATTGAGAAACTGACCAGTAAGGGTAAAAAGACAAACTTTCCAAGAAGACTGAGCCGGCCTCTTCACAGAGTTGCCGTGCCGTCTAGATGGAAGAAACCTGCTCAGCGTGTCCTCACTGCAGAGTTGCTGTGCCACTACGCACAATGGATGGTGTTCTCTGAAGCATTTTCATGCAGCACACTAACTAAGAAACAGTTCTTCAGGCTCTGCCCCTATTACACCCAACTTTAAGTAGCCTACAGTCACTTTGTAGCTGCTGGCTCTTGTCAGCATGTCCCATCTCCTGCTCCATGCTACTGGGTGTCTTCTCTTCTCATCTCCTGCAAGTGCTGCCTCCATGCTGCTGGGTGTCTTCTCTTCTCATCTCCTGCAAGTGCTGCCTCCATGCTGCTGGATGTCCTCTCTTCTTATCTCCTGCAAGTGCTGCCTCCATGCTGCTGGATGTCCTCTCTTCTTATCTCCTGCAAGTGTTGCCTCCATGCTGCTGGGTGTCTTCTCTTCTTATCTCCTGCAAGTGCTGCCTCCATGCTGCTGGGTGTCTTCTCTTCTTATCTCCTGCAAGTGCTGCCTCCATGCTGCTGGATGTCTTCTCTTCTCATCTTTTGCAAGTGCTGCCTCCATGCTGCTGGATGTCCTCTCTTCTCATCTCCTGCAAGTGCTGCCTCCATGCTGCTGGATGTCCTCTCTTCTCATCTCCTGCAAGTGCTGCCTCCATGCTGCTGGATGTCCTCTCTTCTCATCTCCTGCAAGTGCTGCCTCCATGCTGCTGGATGTCCTCTCTTCTCATCTCCTGCAAGTGCTGCCTCCATGCTGCTGGATGTCCTCTCTTCTTATCTCCTGCAAGTGCTGCCTCCATGCTGCTGGATGTCCTCTCTTCTTATCTCCTGCAAGTGCTGCCTCCATGCTGCTGGATGTCCTCTCTTCTCATCTCCTGCAAGTGCTGCCTCCATGCTGCTGGATGTCTTCTCTTCTCATCTTTTGCAAGTGCTGCCTCCATGCTGCTGGATGTCTTCTCTTCTCATCTTTTGCAAGTGCTGCCTCCATGCTGCTGGATGTCCCCTCTTCTCATCTCCTGCAAGTGCTGCCTCCATGCTGCTGGATGTCCTCTCTTCTCATCTCCTGCAAGTGCTGCCTCCATGCTGCTGGATGTCCTCTCTTCTTATCTCCTGCAAGTGCTGCCTCCATGCTGCTGGATGTCCTCTCTTCTCATCTTTTGCAAGTGCTGCCTCCATGCTGCTGGATGTCTTCTCTTCTCATCTCCTGCAAGTGCTGCCTCCATGCTGCTGGATGTCTTCTCTTCTCATCTCCTGCAAGTGCTGCCTCCATGCTGCTGGATGTCTTCTCTTCTCATCTTTTGCAAGTGCTGCCTCCATGCTGCTGGATGTCTTCTCTTCTCATCTTTTGCAAGTGCTGCCTCCATGCTGCTGGATGTCTTCTCTTCTCATCTTTTGCAAGTGCTGCCTCCATGCTGCTGGATGTCTTCTCTTCTCATCTTTTGCAAGTGCTGCCTCCATGCTGCTGGATGTCCTCTCTTCTCATCTTTTGCAAGTGCTGCCTCCATGCTGCTGGATGTCTTCTCGTCTCATCTTTTGCAAGTGCTGCCTCCATGCTGCTGGATGTCCTCTCTTCTTATCTCCTGCAAGTGCTGCCTCCATGCTGCTGGATGTCTTCTCTTCTCATCTCCTGCAAGTGCTGCCTCCATGCTGCTGGATGTCTTCTCTTCTCATCTTTTGCAAGTGCTGCCTCCATGCTGCTGGATGTCTTCTCTTCTCATCTTTTGCAAGTGCTGCCTCCATGCTGCTGGATGTCTTCTCTTCTCATCTTTTGCAAGTGCTGCCTCCATGCTGCTGGATGTCCTCTCTTCTCATCTCCTGCAAGTGCTGCCTCCATGCTGCTGGATGTCCTCTCTTCTTATCTCCTGCAAGTGCTGCCTCCATGCTGCTGGATGTCCTCTCTTCTCATCTTTTGCAAGTGCTGCCTCCATGCTGCTGGATGTCTTCTCTTCTCATCTCCTGCAAGTGCTGCCTCCATGCTGCTGGATGTCTTCTCTTCTCATCTCCTGCAAGTGCTGCCTCCATGCTGCTGGATGTCCTCTCTTCTTATCTCCTGCAAGTGCTGCCTCCATGCTGCTGGATGTCCTCTCTTCTCATCTTTTGCAAGTGCTGCCTCCATGCTGCTGGATGTCTTCTCTTCTCATCTCCTGCAAGTGCTGCCTCCATGCTGCTGGATGTCCTCTCTTCTCATCTTTTGCAAGTGCTGCCTCCATGCTGCTGGATGTCTTCTCTTCTCATCTCCTGCAAGTGCTGCCTCCATGCTGCTGGATGTCTTCTCTTCTCATCTCCTGCAAGTGCTGCCTCCATGCTGCTGGATGTCTTCTCTTCTCATCTTTTGCAAGTGCTGCCTCCATGCTGCTGGATGTCTTCTCTTCTCATCTTTTGCAAGTGCTGCCTCCATGCTGCTTGGATGTCTTCTCTTCTCATCTTTTGCAAGTGCTGCCTCCATGCTGCTGGATGTCTTCTCTTCTCATCTTTTGCAAGTGCTGCCTCCCTGCTGCTGGATGTCTTCTCTTCTCATCTTTTGCAAGTGCTGCCTCCATGCTGCTGGATGTCTTCTCTTCTCATCTTTTGCAAGTGTTGCCTCCATGCTGCTGGATGTCCTCTCTTCTCATCTTTTGCAAGTGCTGCCTCCATGCTGCTGGATGTCCTCTCTTCTCATCTTTTGCAAGTGCTGCCTCCATGCTGCTGGATGTCTTCTCTTCTCATCTTTTGCAAGTGCTGCCTCCATGCTGCTGGATGTCCTCTCTTCTCATCTTTTGCAAGTGCTGCCTCCATGCTGCTGGATGTCCTCTCTTCTCATCTTTTGCAAGTGCTGCCTCCATGCTGCTGGATGTCTTCTCTTCTCATCTTTTGCAAGTGCTGCCTCCATGCTGCTGGATGTCTTCTCTTCTCATCTTTTGCAAGTGCTGCCTCCATGCTGCTGGATGTCCTCTCTTCTCATCTTTTGCAAGTGCTGCCTCCATGCTGCTGGATGTCTTCTCTTCTCATCTTTTGCAAGTGCTGCCTCCATGCTGCTGGATGTCTTCTCTTCTCATCTTTTGCAAGTGCTGCCTCCATGCTGCTGGATGTCCTCTCTTCTTATCTCCTGCAAGTGCTGCCTCCATGCTGCTGGATGTCCTCTCTTCTTATCTCCTGCAAGTGCTGCCTCCATGCTGCTGGGTCGTACTCCTGCTGCCTTCATGCAGAACTTTGCTTCCGTGGCCCTTAGGCTTTCCTCTTTGAGTGAACTCTTTCAACATGGCCTGTCTGGGGCCTTTGTTTTGAGAGCACATAGTAGTGCTGCATGTAGCTGTTACTTTAAAGCACTACTATAGCTTTTGGGGTGCCACTTCCTCTTTCTGTATTCTTAGTTGTAATCATGATTGTGCCTAAAGGATAAGATGCAATGATGTGTAATGATGCTATTTCAATCTATTAATATACTGGTGTACACCGAATGTGCTGTTCATGAAATGGAAATAATCCAAAAAACAGAGAGGGAGCAGCGGAGCACTACTGCACGCAAACAAGCAAATCAATCAGGCAAATGTGCAGAAAAATTAAATGTCCACACATGATTTTAGGTGGAAAGTGCTGTAATTTTAAGATGGAAACTCCACACTGACACTGTGTAGCAAGAGTCACCAAGTTCAAAGCTTAATAGAACTGAACGTTTGGTTACTATAAGAAGTGAAGCTCTTACAGTGTTTAGGAAACGGTGGCCCCTCCCTTTGTAGGCAGATATAGGCGCACCACATCTAGCTTTGAAAAGGTATTGTTCAAATGGGCATCTACACAGCACAGAGGAAGTGATAAAAAAGGGGGCTGGTTTGGCAACTTCTATGTGAACTGTGCATGATATCAGTTATGGATAGGTGCTAAATGAGAACAGTGACAGAAAAAAAGGACTCTGTAATAGGAGTATCCCAACGCCTGTGTGACGTTGCAAGGCAAGCACCAGCTACCGCACCCCCCTATACACACTAGAGATGTGAATCATGTGATCGATCGTCTTAACGATCGATTTCAGCTGGGAGGGGGAGGGAATCGGATCGTCGCAGTTTGGGTTTTTTAAATATCGTGTAAATCGTGTAAATCAAAAACCGGCAACCTAAAACATCCCTAAAACCCACCCCGACCCTTTAAAATAAATCCCCCACCCTCCCGAACCCCCCCAAAATGCCTTAAATTACCTGGGGTCCAGTGGGGGGGGGAGGGCGGGAAAACCGGCACACTAAAACAACCCTAAAACCCACCCCGACCCTTTAAAATAAATCCCCCACCCTCCCGAACCCCCCAAAAATGCCTTAAATTACCTGGGGTCCAGAGGGAGGGTCCCGGTGTGATCTTTTACTCATGGGCCTCCGGTGCGTTGTAGAAATGGTGCCGGCGCTACCTTTGCCTTGTCATATGACAGGTCAAAGGTAGCGCCGGCGCCATTTTGTTTTTTGTCCCCCGACGTCAGGAGCGTAGGAGATCGCTCCCGGACCCCCGCTGGACCCCCAGGGACTTTTGGCCAGCTTGGGGGGGCCTCCTGACCCCCACAAGACTTGCCAAAAGTCCAGCGGGGGTCCGGGAATGACTTCCTGCACGCGAATCGTTTTTCCGTACGGAAAAACAATTCGCGGCAGGAGCGTAGGAGATCACTCCCGGACCCCCGCTGGATCCCCAGGGACTTTTGGCCAGCTTGGGGGGGCCTCCTGACCCCCACAAGACTTGCCAAAAGTCCAGCAGGGGTCCGGGAATGACTTCCTGCACACGAATCGTTTTTCCGTACGGAAAACCGATTTGCGGCAGGAGCGTAGGAGATCGCTCCCGGACCCCCACTGGACCCCCAGGGACTTTTGGCCACCGTATGGCCGGCGCCATTTTCCGTACGGAAAAACGATTCGTGTGCAGGAAGTCGTTCCCGGACCCCCGCTGGACTTTTGGCAAGTCTTGTGGGGGTCAGGAGGCCCCCCCCCCAAGCTGGCCAAAAGTCCCTGGGGGTCCAGCGGGGGTCCGGGAGCGATCTCCTATGCTCCTGACGTCGGGGGACAAAAAAACAAAATGGTTTCTACAACGCACCGGAGGTCCGAGAGTAAAAGATCACACCGGGACCCTTCCTCTGGACCCCAGGTAATTTAAGGCATTTTGGGGGGGGTTCGGGAGGGTGGGGGATTTATTTTAAAGGGTCGGGTGGGTTTTAGGGTTGTTTTAGTGTGCCCGAGAGTGGAAGATCACACCGGGCCCCCCCACTGGACCCCAGGTAATTTAAGGCATTTTGGGGGGGTTCGGGAGGGTGGGGGATTTATTTTAAAGGGTCGGGGTGGGTTTTAGGGATGTTTTAGTGTGCCGGTTTTCGATTTACACAATTTACACGATATTTAAAAAACCCAAACTGCGACGATCCGATTCCCTCCCCCTCCCAGCCGAAATCGATCGTTAAGACGATCGATCACACGATTCACATCTCTATAGCTGGTGGATTTTTAAATTGAATATAGGAAGTCACAAGCATATTTGTACAAACTGAACACGCTCCACAGGCTGTGTGTGAGCCAGCACGTTGTCCAGATGAATAGATCGTAGAGTCAGAATGTACCAGCTGATCCTTTAGGCTTGATCCTCTCGTATATGTAAATCTCGGTCTCGACTCAAATTCATCGTGAAACTGTAACATATGTCAATTGCGATGAATCAATTTTTTGAATGTTGATGCCATAAGAGAAAAAGGCACCACACATGTAAGCAAATCATCTGTTGTTTTTTCTTTCGGTAAGAACAACCACTCCCTGTTTGTGTGTTTGGCTCGAAGAAACGCTCATTTTATACACCGTCTTGGATATCCTCTCTTCAAAAATCGCTCACTTAAAATCGTTGCCTGATATTGATAATGTTCTTGAGATGAACAGAGGCGTCGAATTCTAAAAAATTGTCCAGTGGGTAAATTTTCTTTTAGGCTCCGTGGGTGAGCACTACTGAAATGTAAAAAGGTGTTACTACTCACTGGTTTACGATAGACAGAAGTTTTGAATCCATCCGCTGTCTTCATGATAGTGATGTCCAAAAAAGTAATACTATCTGTTTGAAAATTAGCTGTAAAATGAAGGCTGGTGTTACGTAAATTTAGCCAAATCAAAAAATCATTAAATTCTTGTTGGGTCCCTCGCCATACAATCAAGATATCATCTATATATCTCCTCCATGCAAAAATATTTAGAAAAAAAGGCTGAGTATCATTAATCCATTTCTTCTCAAAAAAAACCCATATAGAGATTGGCTAAGTCTGGAGCCATTGTGGCACCCATTGCGGTGCCACAAATCTGTTGGAAAAACATTTTTTCATATGCAAAATAATTTTTTGTCAATGCAATGTATAGTAAAGATTATAAAAATTCTGAAGGGATGCGTTGTGGATGAATTCTGGATTCAAAATATATCATAGCAATCTCCATCATTTCATTTTGTGGAATCGATGTATATAAAGACTCAACATCTAAGGTCACTAAATGTAAACCACTAGTGTCATAATGAATACTTTCCAAAAAACAAATCATTTCCTGGCGTGTAGCCAGATGGACTCAGAACAAATGGGATAGTATCCGCGTGCTAGCAGTTGGAGACGGATCTGACGTCAGCACGGGGGCGTATATATCCCCACAGGAAGCGTAGCTATTCAGTAATTTCCGTCTCCAAAGCAGTTTGGAGTGCCTGCACGCTAGTTGAGCGAGCTTTCCAAGACTACTTTAATTTTTCTCTTTCCTTATCATTCTAGATTCTACTTCGTTTTTCCTGTCTATTCGACTTAGAGCCCCGCGCTCCTGCGGTAGATACCCAAGGGTTCCTCCCACAGCGAGCTCCCGGGGTGATTGCCATGCTCCCCCTGCGGTGAAAGTCCTCGGTCCTGCCGAAGCGCGGCAGTGACACAGCCCCCGGACGACGTTCGGGTGTAGCATACGAGGCCCTCGGTCCCAGCGTGGACGAGGTAGCGGGTGCATATCCTCAATTGCGGTGGTGAGGTGCTCCCTTCCCCCGCAGCCGGAGACCGCTTGTGTTCCAGCCGGGAAGCGCCGAAGCTGGTAAGGAGTACATCTCTTCCTACGAGTCTCCAAAGCGCAGAGGATCGGCGGCGTGGCACGCTGTGGAGGACGCCATTGTGGGGCCTTGCTCAGGTACTCCGCGCCCGTAATAGGCGCGGCTTTCCTCCTCCTTGGCTTGGTTTCGGTGGAGGCTGCTTCCATTTCCTGGGTGGATCTCTTTAAGGGAATTCATGCTTTTGTACAAAAAGATGCAAACGGCTGCCCATCCAGGCCCTGCGGTTCCTGCTGTTCCTGTGGTTCCTGCGGTGGCTGCGCCTGCGGCGGCTGCTGCGGTAGCAGCTCCTGCCGATCCGGTTCCTGGACCATCACGACCTTATCGCGAGCGGGACTTCCCACCGATGGATAGTCCGGATCAGTCAGACCAGGAGGTCTCACAGGACGAGTCCGAACTCCCGGACGAGGGGGACCTCCCTCCAGGGACTGAGCCATATCGAACCATGAGGCGGTTCTTCCCTAAGGAGGATCTCTCCGACCTGGTGTCTCAGTGTCTGGCAGAATTGGATATTACAGGTCCCAGCGCTTCGGTACCCTCTGCGCAGAACCCCCTGCTGGAAGGTCTTCGTCCTACGGCCCGCCATTTTCCATTCTTACAGGCGGCGCAACAACTGATCGATTTAGAATGGGCGGCACCAGTGGCTGCCTTCAAAGGGGGTCGGGCTCTGAAGAGCATGTACCCATTGGCACCGGCTATCCAGGACCTGCTGGCGTGCCCTCAGGTGGACGCCTTGATTAGCGCTGTGGTCAAGCGCACTACCATTCCGGTTGAAGGGGGGACGGCCCTCAGGGAGCCGCATGACCGACGACTGGACGCCATTCTGCGTCAGGCCTTTGAGGTGGCAGCTTTATCTTTACGGATCACCACCTGCTGCACGGTGGTGACGCGTGCCTGTTTGTCACAGGTTAGAAACAACGCTCCAGCGGCGGACATGGAGTCCGCTCTTTCGTTCCTTACAGATGCGGCATCTGACCTGGTCCGGACAACAGCTAAAGGGATTTCATCCTCCGTAGCCGCCAGGAGGCAGCTCTGGATCCGAAGATGGTCGGCTGATGCGCCTTCTAAAACACGCCTCACCAGATTGCCCTTCAAGGGCTCTTTTCTATTTGGCAGCGACCTGGATAAACTGGCCAGTGCATAGGGCGCCTCTCCAGTGCCCAGATTGCCGGAAGATCGGTTCCGAAGGGGCCAGCGTGCCTTTCCAAGGCCCTCCAGGGGCAGGAGTTCCCAGCATTTCGTTCCTTACAGGGGTCGCTACCAAGCACCACGTCCTCTGGCCAGGAATCAGTCCTTTCGGACCAAGCAGCGCAAGAGGGGAGCGGGCCCGGGCTCGGGTCCCGGCCGCACCTCCCAATGAGAATCCGCCGATTCATCTGGGGGATGGAGCCATAGGGGGCAGGTTGACCCTCTTCTACCCCAGATGGGTCGAGATTACATCGGACCAGTGGGTTCTCGCCGTTATCCGGGAGGGATATTATCTGGACTTTCATCATCTCCCTCCGGACAGGTTTGTGGAATCTTCGTGTCCCATACACAAGAAGGCAGCATTGGCAGCTACCCTGGCGAGGCTCCTGTCCTTGAAAGCCATCATCCCAGTACCTGCCTGGGAAGTGAATTCTGGACATTATTCCATTTATTTCATGGTACCCAAGAAAGGGGGTACCTTTCGGCCTTTCCTGGACCTCAAGTCAGTCAATCAATACTTACGGGTCCCGAGGTTTCGCATGGAAACTCTACGCTCCGTCAGGGCCGCAGTACAGCCAAGAGAATTCCTCACGGCATTAGACCTGTCAGAGGCATACCTGCATATCCCGATCCATCGGGATCATCAGCGCTACCTACGCTTCAAGGTTCTAGGCCGCCACTTCCAGTTTCGGGCTCTGCCCTTTGGGTTGGCGACGTCGCCACGGACATTCACCAAGGTGGTAGTAGTAGTAGCGGCGGCACTCAGGCGGGAAGGAATTCTGGTCCATCCCTACCTAGACGACTGGCTGATCAGGGTGAAGTCTCGAGAGGAGAGCCTTCGGGCCACCGACAGAGTGATAGCCCTTCTGGAAAGCCTGGGCTGGGTTATCAACCTCAGCAAGAGCTGCCTACAGCCTTCCCAGTCACTGGAATACCTGGGAGTACAGTTCGACACCTGGGCAGACACGGTCTGTCTCACAACCAAGAGAATGTTGAAACTTCAGCAGCATATCCAGTATTTGATAGGAGCCAGTCGACCCACAGCCTGGGATTATCTGCAGGTTCTTGGTCTCATGGCATCCACCCTGGAAGTGGTACCTTGGGCGAGGGCCCATATGAGACCTCTACAATACGCCCTGCTCTCTCGCTGGAGCCCCCGTCTACGGACCTACTCCACGCACCTACCTCTACCAGCCAGAGTGCGGACCCAGTTACGGTGGTGGTTGCAGTCCAACCACATGAGCAGGGGGTCGAAGATGTCCTCACCCACGTGGATCTTGCTCACCACGGATGCCAGCCTGAGCGGCTGGGGCGCACACTGCGAAGAACTCACCGCACAAGGGCGGTGGAACAGAGAAGAGTCGGCGTGGAACATCAACCGTCTAGAGGCCCGGGCTGTCCGATTGGCATGACTTCGATTTGCTCACAGACTGAAGAACAGAGCAGTCAGAGTGATGTCCGACAACGCTACCATGGTGGCATACATCAACCATCAGGGCGGAACCAGAAGCCGACAGGTATCTCTGGAGATCGCCCCTCAGATGACTTGGGCAGAGGTGAATCTTCAGGACATCTCCGCCGTCCACATTCCCGGGAAGGACAATACCACAGCAGACTTCCTCAGCAGGGAAAGCCTAAATCCGGGAGAGTGGCAGCTCTCACCCACGGCCTTCCAGATGATTGTGGATCATTGGGGGATTCCGGACATGGATTTACTGGCGGACAAGTCCAATGCTCAAGTACCCAGGTACTTCAGCCGCAAGCGCGACCCGTGCTCACACGGAATCGATGCCCTGGTTCAGCCATGGCCTCCAGGGACCCTACTGTACGCCTTTCCTCCGTGGCCTCTGCTAGGCGCTGTCATCCGCAAGATTCAGAGACACCGGGGCCTAGTCCTTCTAGTGGCGCCAGACTGGCCAAGAAGGCCCTGGTACGCGGACATGAGAAGACTACTGGCAGGGGAGCCCCTTCCCCTGCCTCCTCTCCGGGACCTTCTACATCAAGGTCCCATTCTTCACGAGGATCCGGCTCAATTCTCTCTTACGGTATGGCCCTTGAGAGGGCTAGATTGAAGAAGAGGGGTTACTCGGAGCCCGTGATTGATACCCTCCTCCGAGCTCGCAAGTTTTCCACATCCCTCACATACATCCGGATCTGGAGAGTATTTGAAGCATGGTGCGACACTCACGGCACCAATCCACATGCAACCACAATCCCTATTGTGTTGGATTTCCTGCAGGATGGACTTCAGAAGGGTCTCTCCCTCAGCTCCATCAAGGTTCAGGTGGCTGTGCTGTCTTGCTATGGTCCCAGGAGGGATGGCAAGACCATCGCCAAGCACCCAGATGTTTCTCGCTTCCTGCAGGGAGTCAAGCATATTCGTCCGCCACTGAAGTGGCTTGTACCTTTGTGGAACCTCAACCTTGTTTTGGATTTCCTCGCGGGTTCCACCTTCAGACCCCTTCGGGGCCTGTCTCTTCATTCTCTCACCTTGAAGATGGTATTCTTGCTGGCTGTATGTTCAGCCCGCCGCATCTCAGAGCTACAAGCATTGTCCTGCCGTGATCCCTTTCTCAGAATCACTCCAGAGGCTATCCATCTTCGTACGGTTCCCTCCTTTCTACCTAAAGTGGTTTCACTGTTTCATCTTAATCAAACCATATCCTTGTCTACCAAGGCGGGTCTGAAGAAACCTGAAGAAGGGCGTTTATTACGCCATCTCGACATTGGCAGATTGCTGCCCAGATATTTGGAACTTACACAAGACCTACGAAAGACGGACCATCTGTTCGTCCTGTACAGCGGGAAGAAGCTAGGTGCAGCGGCCTCGCGGCCCACCATCGCCCGCTGGATTAAAGAAGTTGTCAGAGCAGCGTAATTAGAGGCCGGGAAGTCTCCGCCTCTACAAGTCAAGGCTCATTCTACCAGAGCACAAGCAGCATCTTGGGCAGAATCCAGGATGCTATCGCCTGCGGAAATCTGTAAAGTGGCGACGTGGTTCTCCCTCCATACCTTCTCCAGGTTCTATCGCCTGGATGTCCAGGCCAGGGAGGACTCGGCATTTGTGAGGGCGGTACTACATGGGCCTCAGGCAGCCTCCCGCCCAGGCTGGGAGTAAAGCTTTTGTACATCCCATTTGTTCTGAGTCCATCTGGCTACACGCCAAGAAATGTTGGGATTACTACCTGATAATCCCCTTTTCCTTAGTGTAGAAAGATGGACTCAGCATCCCGCCCAGCTGCCTGCGTACATGGGTATCACCGATTCAAGGTAAGCCATGTCATCTGTTTCCATAAGAGCGTACACTCTACCAGGTGTCCACGCCTTCCGGTTGGGCATGCTGGCGGTCTCCAGCTACTATCAATCGGTCAGGGGAATCCTGTTTCACTTTTTAACTGAGCGTCAGTACACACATCTATAACAGCTTTTGCAAGGAAGATTACTGAATAGCTACGCTTCCTGTGGGGATATATACGCCCCCGTACTGACGTCAGATCCGTCTCCAACTGCTAGCACGCGGATACTATCCCATTTGTTCTGAGTCCATCTGTCTACACTAAGGAAAAGGGGATTATCAGGTAGTAATCCCAACATTTTTTGTGAATCCCTAATGAAGGAAGGTAACTTTGGTACAAAGGGAGCCAAAAAAAATCGACAAATTTTGATAGGGGTTCTAATAAAGAATCTCTGCTGGAAACAATAGGTCTGCCAGGTGGATTTTGTATATCTTTATGAATCTTAGGTAAAAGATAAAAAAAATGGGGACCACAGAATGTTTTTTAATCAAAACATTTTTTTCTTTAGATGTCAAAAAACCTAATTTCTCGCCTTCTTGCACTAGTTCTTCAATTTCTTTCAATAAAGACATCGTAGGATCTTCCTGTAAGGGGTAATAAAATTCCCTGTTAGACAATTGGCGATGTACCTCACTTGAATATTGAGTTCTGTCCATCAAAACAATTTTCCTGCCTTTATCCGCGGGTTTTATAATTAAATCATAATTATTCCACAATACCTGTATTGCTAAGAATTCTTCTGATGTTAGATTACAGAATTGGTTGTTGTCAGTAAATTGTTGATGTAATTGACTCAAAACAAGTTGGTGGAATGTAAAAATGATAGGGTCCAACGGGCCTGGTGGACTCCAAGTAGAAGGATTTTTTAATACTGAAATATCAATATTTTCAGATTGATCAACAAAAACGTGTTTTATATATAATTTTCTGACAAACTTGAAAAGAGCTACTTCCAAATCAAACAATTTGGCTTTTGTAGTTGGCACAAAAGTGAGACCTTTATTCAAAACCCTTATTTGTGCTGGAGAAAGATTGACTTTAGAGAGATTCAAAATTAGGCATTCCGGTAGGTTTGAGACCGAGTTTGTCTGAAATTGTGTGCAGTCTCGTCTGTCCATGCTCTGCCTCGATATGGTCGGCGACCTGACCACCCCCGAGATCCTAAAAAATGTTGATCTTGTGTACGTGGTTCAGGATCACCTCTCAATCTTGGTTCTATTTCATCACCAGAAGAATTGTTATATCTACGTCTCTGTTTATATTTCGACTGAATTTCATCACCAGAGAAATCGTCGCTATTCGAATCAAAGGTAACCTTCCGTCCCTCTGTTTTATTTTTATCATCAACCATTCAAGGATATACATAAGCTTTAGTGTAATCCCGTTCATCACGATTAAATTTTTGTATCTTAGTTTTTTTTATTTCTCCTCGTAATTTTTCACTGGATTTTTAAACAAGGACCATGCTGATGTAAACTCTTAACCTTTGCAGCTGCTCCTTTCAGTTTTTTCCTAACATTTTCCTCATTTTATCATAGTCAACCTTTTGAAAGTTACATGCTGTTGCAGTAGATTTCTTTAGTGTTCTTCTTCCAGTTGTTAAGTCTAATTTGATCATGTCATGATCACTATTGCCAAGTGGCTCCAACACTGTTACCTCTCGCATCAAATTCTGTATTCCACTAAGGACTGAGGGCTGGATTTACTAATGCCGCAAGGTATAGTGAATTCGGCGGTAATGGGGGGCGGGGGGTGAAATGGGGGTGGTGGTCCTGTGATAGCCAGCAGCGTTCGCTCATCCACGGTACAATTGCTGCCGGCATCTCGCCAAATAACTACACCATAAAAGGTGTAGTTATTCGGCGGAAACTGGCAGCGAAAACGCAGCGTACCTTTCGCTGTCGGTGAAGTCTTCGCGGCATCAGCCTTGGTGCCACCCTGACTCCTCCTCTTCCAGGGCTGATGCCACCCTGACTCCGCCCCAATCGAGTGCGAAACGTCCCTTATGGCGTGCGATCCGCTTGGAAAATGACCCCCTGAGTCTAAAATAGTTTCCCTCTTGTTGATTCTTGTACCAGATGCTCCATAAAGTAGTCATTTATTTCATCTTAGAACTTTACCTCTCTAGAATGTCCTGTAGTGACATTTACCCAGTCAATACTGGAGTAATTGAAATCACTCATTATTACTGTGCTGCTGATTTTGTCAGCTTTCCTAATTTCTTTTAGCATTTCATTGTATGTTCATTCTGTCCAGGTGGATGGTAATACAACCCCACTACTACTTTATTCCCCTTTTCACCTGAAATTTCTATCTATAAAGATTCAACATTGCATTTTGTTTCCTACAGAACTTTTATCCTGTTTGACTCAATGCCCTATTTAATATATAGTGCCACCCTTCCACCAATTTGATCTAGCTTATCATTTTGATATAATTTGTACCCTGGTTTCACCATTTCCCATTTCTTAACCTCCTTCCAGCAACTTACATATATAAATCTTTACCTCCATCCCAGAATACCCCTACTCTGCCCCTTTTTGCATATAGATTTGTATGCAAAAGCAAAAATAAACATGTATTTTGATGATTATAAAATAGCGTGTATGCGAGTACTTACATATGTACTGTATATGATATATTGTACGAGTATAACTCTTTGAAACTTAACCCCAAGTGTAATAACATTTTCTTGGCTAAAGAAAATAACGTTTGTTTTGCTTTTTGTCATCATGTCTTGACCTATTTTTGTCAGCAGGTGGCAGCATCCTTATTCCCAGGTGCTTCTCCTTTGCTGGACACAGACTCAAGACAGCCACTTGATATTCCACACATATGGGAGATTCAATCTGAATTGGCTGTTGCCTCAAGAGATGTTTTGTTGGTTTTTTATGTGTACAATGTATTAAGAGAGATGTTTACTGGAAAAAAAATTGTTACCTGCAAGTTCACAATTTTTTATTTGGAGGAGAGATGTGGACCCTGGTTGGCCACTAAAAGTGTATTGAAGTGTCTATGTTCTAATACTGAGACTCTTTTAGCAGCAGGAGGGCAGGAGGTTCAAAGGAAGTACAAGGGGTATATGTAATTTTCTGGAGTAATAGATTGGCTCTTCCCCCTAAAGGTATGGAACAATTTAGAGTATAAAAATGCTTCCCATGAGACACAAAGGGGATTTGATTAGGAGTTTCTGATGTTGACATACCTGTGTATGTTATGCTGTTTTGGAGAAGCAGTTTGAAGAGTAAGGAGCTGGGAGAAAGGAAGGAACAAACAGAAGTTGCCTCTCCAGTTCTGTACTTTGTCTGTGAGAAGAAGAGGACCTTTCCTGGACAGACCAGAAGTTAGACCTGGAGCATCTGTCCACTAAAAGCAAGTGAGAGGATTTTCATGGGTCATCAACTGTGTATTGTGGGAAAGATCAAGAAAGATACTGTCACTTCTTCTGGGTAGAAAAAATATATAAGATGATAACTTTTTATTGGACTAACTTAATAAAATAAAAAGGTGTAAGTAAGTATATATATTGTTTTTGTTTGTTAACCTTTATTCTATGCATTCAAGTGGACTAACATGGCAGAGCAGAGAACCTGGGGAAGAAGGAGCAGAAGGCTAATCTTAGAAAAGGGCTTAGGGGTATAAACCTGATTTCTGGAAAGTAATTTTGGAGGAATATCGAACTTTGCATTTTTGTATTTGGACTTTTCTGCTATTTCTGCTGTGGACTTTGTTTTGTACTGCTGAAACTGGTTATTTTCTCAAGTAAATTTTCTTTCTTTTTTGAGTACCAACGTTGTATGGTGTTTACTTTGAAGGTCACTTTTGCCCAGTTCTGATTTGTAGGCGTCTCCTGCCCCTATTCCAGAAACTGTTTCTCCTACCCTGGTTGAGCAAATCCAGAGGTGACTCCTGGCAAAAGGGCTGGGTTACAAACACATACGTTTCACCAATTTTAAAAGAAAAGCATATGCATACATGTGTACTTTCCTTTCTGAAAATTATCCCATTGATATTACTCCTACACAATTATACCTGCTAAATTGTCAATATTCAAAGCCATTTAGATGGATAATTGTCAGGGTCGAATACAAAAGGAATATGACTTAGTGGCCACACTGTTAACTGACCTTTAAGGAAAAAACAAACTCCAAAAGACATAACTTATGTACCCTGTTTTACACCTGCAGCAGAGGCAAATCAATATTAATCAAGATGTGATTTCCCCTTACTGGGTACCAAGGGAAGAGATCCAACACCAACATGGGTAACAATGTTCCAGCAGAGCTCTGTACAGTCTCCTAGCTTTACACTTGAAAGAACTTTGTGCCAGTAGTGGAGTCCTTGCTGGCTGGCACTTAAAAACAGCTAACTAGGGTGGTTCTGGTTTGACAATGAGAACCTGGCTGAGCATGGCCCAGACCATCATTTTATGTACTTTATGATTGTTTTAAATTGTAAACTGCTTAGCAATGTTGATAAGTGGTCTAGAAATGTTTCAAAAAATAAATAAATTCACTCCTGCAGTAACCTCTATTTATTTATTTATTTTTTATTTTTATATACCGATGTTCCTGTATAATATACATATCGCACCGGTTTAAAAGGGTTATTGAGTCTCTACAGATGAAAAACTCATTACACTCTCCCAAGATGACATTCTTTGAGTTCCTGGATCTAAAAGAAGATAGATAAAAATAAAACCAGTTTCAAAAGACAATCAAAAAATGAGAAAACTAGGGTGGATACATTTCTTCCCCACAACAAAAAGGGTAAAAAGCTGGAATCACTAAAATGGGAAAAATGCACCTCTTCATCTAGTCCAGGGGTGGGCAGTTCCGGTCCTCGAGGGCCACAAACCAGTCTGGTTTTCAGGATATCCCTAATGAATATGCATGAGAGAGATTTGCATGCACTCTGCCTCAGTTGTATGCAAATCTATGTCATGCATATTCCTTAGGATATCCTAAAACCTCGACAGGTTTGTGGCCCTCGAGGACTGGAATTGCCCACTCCTGATCTAGTCCATACCCCAAGTCTCTTTCCAAGAAATCCAAAGGTCTTCTTCCCAAAAACTAAATGAAAGCCAGGAGCAGGCATGATAGCATGCAGTCTCTGGAAAGGGCAACTCAAAATCCACACCTACAAAATGGTGCCTTGATTTTTTTATAGGCCAGGATACCACCAATAAACTTTCCCACATGGAGGAGCTATAACCCAACTAAATCTAATTTTTTTGTCTACCCACTTAATTTGTATGCTCCTTTAATAGAGACCCAGTAGGTCTGTTTACACTAGGAAAAACCTGAGGACATCCACAAGCCTTAAGGGTCTTGAAAGCTTACCTTTGCCCACTGCCGGAAAGAATTCAGGAGCTCATGGAATATTTAGTGGCTTTACAATTCTCAGAAGTACTCCATAGACACTGATCCATATTTCTGATTTCTCCTCTTTTCTGTCATTTATGTTTTGCAGCTTATATACTGTTTATTGTTCTATATTTTGTATTCTGTGTGACATATGCTTTGTAGAGGGGCATTATTGCTCTTTGGATTTTCTTGTGTTCTTTTTATGTTTAATAAAAGTAAGCTTAAAAAAAAAGTACCTCTGTGTTTGACCAGCACGTGGTGCAAGGGTTATGTACAAAATTAAATATTATCAGGTCCATATTCAGCTGTTGTGCAGCTCATCTAGTATGCCATTAAATTTATCTGGCTAACAGCTTATAATCAGAGACATAGCCATGACACTGATATTGTTAGGAAGCGCCAGGAGAGCGGTTCCTCTTACCAGGGGATTGTGTGTTCTTGAACCATGGCTCGACCCCAAAGAGGTGCCGCGGCAGGCGAGGCATGCCCAAGCATGGGCTGGACAGGAACGAGGCTGGACTGAAGACAGATGACTGAAGATACTGACCCTCCTCCTGACCTGCACACTTTGGAAGACCAGCAACGCAATAGTGGTCTTGATGAATAGTCCTCCGACCGTTCCAAGCCCTTTCGGACCTGCTGCTGGGTAACGGCAAGAAGTGGCAGGCCAGATGGAGACCAAGGCAGTGAAGACTGGAACATGGAGATTCAGAGAAGACACAAGAACAAGGTACTTGGGTGCAAAGACGAAGACTCGGGAACGAGATACTTGGGCGCACAGACGAAGACTCAGGAATGAGGTACTTGGGCGCACAAACAAAGACTCAAGAACAAGGTTCATGGTATTCAAAAGACTAAAGCAGGGTTCAAGGTATTCAGAAGACTCAAGCAAAGTACTGGTTGAGACTACGATGAAGCGCACCCTACACACTTTACACAGCCCACCCACGGGACTGATCGCGGACCATGCTGGACTCAAAGTAGGCTCTAGACGAGATGTGGAATAATGAAAGAAACATATCTCAGAAGCTTTCAAGACCTGCACCAGGGCGCGCCCTACAAAGCCGCCAGTGGCTGGTCATGGACCACGCTGGAACCACACAGGTACTGGCAGAGTCTTTGGCATGGACGGAGCAGGCACAAGGAACTCCGTAGACCAGGGACAAGGACAGAAGCAGAAATCTCCCAGAGGCTTGTGCTGCAGAAGTGAGGAAGGCATTGCGCCACGCAGCGCCCTACACAGCCCGCCCGTGAGACTGGTCGCGGACCACGACATGGCAAGCCAGGAAAGGTGGAGACAAGGAACCTGGGGTTCAGGACAACAGGACTGGATCACAGACAACAGAGACAGGAGACAGACATCAGGACTGGATCATGAACATCAGGAACAGGAGATGGACATCAGGACTGGATCACGGACATCAGAAGCGGAAGACGGACATCTGGACTGGAACACGGACATCAGGAATGGATCACAGACTTTAAGACGAGACATGGAGCGCCAACAGGAAATGAAGAACACAGGACCTTGAAGAAGAGCTGGAACAGAGAAGACTCCTGGAGCGAAGACAGGAACATCCAGGAGCAACTAACTCCTTGCGAAGGCCACGCTGGAATGAACACTGGGCCCTTTTGTAGGGCTGAAGAGGACAACGCCCAGGGAGGAACCAGCATGGCGGCACACCTGGCTGGCCCTTGAAGAGGAGAAGTGAGGCGCACGCCCACACCTATGGAAGCTGGAGGAGAAGAGAGCGGGGATGTTGGTGGCGTCCTTGCTACGGGAAAGCCCACTGAAGCAAACAGGAGCGGCTCCAGCTGCGAAGAAAGAAGAGAGGACTTCAGGCTGGCTGCAGGCACCGACAGGGAAGTCGTCCCTGCTGGGCAAGGACCCGGGCAGCAGCAGGCACCGTCAGGGATGGCCTCCCTGCCGGCTGAGGACGACGGCAATGGTAAGAACGGCTCCCTGCTGTCCTAGGACCCTGGGAGTGGCAGGAGCAGCAGCAGCAGTCCCTGCTGAGAAGAAAGGAGGGCAGGAGCTGCAGCGGCTGACCCGGCTGCGAGGGAAGGCTCCCAGCACTTGGCCCTGCCACGCAGGGCAGGAGAACACAGCTCCTGTGCCGCATTGGAAGGAGCTGCATCAGCGGCCCGACTGGCCGCGGGAGGTAGGGGGCCTGCCCGCGCTCCTCGCAGGCAGGTTCACAACAGATATATATAAGGCTATTTTAAAGTTAGTCGGATACATTTATCTGGCTAACTTTAGGACAAGTCTATGGGCTGAGAATAGTTAGCTGATAATTTATCTGGTTAATTCTGAAAATTTCAGTTAGCCAGATTACTTATCCAGCTAACCCAACTTCTCCCAATTACAGCCATGGAATGCCCCTAACTTATCTGGCTAAATTCTAGCCAGCTAACTTATTATACTGCTAGAATTTAGCTGGATAATGTGCCCAAATCTTCATTTATCCAGATAACTTTTGAGTTTTCTGGCTAAATGCTTTTGAATATGGACTTTAAATTATTGTGATACTGACTAGGTGGAATAATTCTTTATACCGTATTAAATGCACAAGTACTTCATACTATGTGGGGAAAACCAATAGAAAGCTTAAGACTAGAACTTCTGAACACAAATATATCATTAGGAGTGGATCTAAACCTATCATTATTGTTTATCTTTATAATTACATTTATTTATCTCCACTACAAAATTAGCTCAACCTTGCAGTTGTAAGGTTCCAAGGATTTGAGGTTGTTCCTCAGTGCTGTGGAGGAACAGATGAAAACTAAGGGTCTGATTTTCAAAAGTATTTACATGTTTAAAATTGAGTTTAATACATGTAAATGTATTTTATCTTATTTATTTATTTAATAGTTTTATATACTGAAATTCTTGTAAAAAGTTACAAATCAATTTGGTTTACATTGTAACAGTAAACAGTGCCTCAAAGAGTGCATTACATTGAACAAGGAGTTTCAAAACTAGGATCATAGAACTGAAGAAAACCAGGGGGATAACTCAAAAATACATTGAACGGCTAGCAGGGCAATGATTTGGTTTAAAACCGTGGTACTGGCAAAAGATCTTGGGATTGGGACTTAAGAGCGACATAATAGTGTTCGTCTATACAGAAAGAAAGCTGGAGAAAGTCAAAGGACTACTAGTGAACGAACTGATTTAATTCTGCAGAACATCTGATTTACATCTGATTTATCTGTGTAAGTGGGCTTTTGAAAATAGCTACAATATAAGCTATTGAATTGTCCATAGGATATTCACATGTAAGTACACTTTGGGGTAGATTTTAAAAGAAGCGCTCGCTACCCGGCGCGTGCACATGTATGCCTGATTTTATAACATGTGCGCACAGGCGTGCGCACATGTTATAAAATCCGGGGTTGGCGTGTGCAAGGGGTTGCACCGCGCGCGCACCGAGCCGAGCCACACTGCCTTCCCCCCAGGCTGACCCCGCCACCGGACTGCCCCTTTTGTAAAGCCCTGGGACATACACGCGCGTTGCTGGGCCTTTTGAAAATAGGCCCGGCGCACGTAGACCCGGTTTTCATGTAAATCCAGCCCTTTTTGCGCATAAATGGCTTTTTTAAATTGCTATGATAATATGTTATATTTACATGCATTATTCCTTTGAAAATTTACCTGTAAGTTCTTGCACTATGAAGCATACAGGATTTATGAATATGGGACCTTTATTTCATAAGTCTTAATAATGACTTTAATTTGCCCTGTTTTTGTTTTTTTTTAAGTAAACATTGAATCTCAGAGAGACTTGCACGTATGAAAATATCTAATTCTTTACCTAGCTACTACACAATACACATGAGGGGTGTGAGCTAGATTTTTAGGATAATTATCTATCTGGCTGTCATACATGAGGCGTATGGGTGCGACCCTCATGCAACCATATTTTCTTCTACGATATAGAGTTTGATCAATGGGAAATAACCTAACCAGGCTAAAATGCTATTACTGCAACAACTCAAGTCCATACACCAGAAAAAACTGAATAGGGTACACCCGTATAAAATAGAGTTCCTTGCATCTCCACTTCAAAATTTATCACTTTTTTTTATTTTAAATTTTGATATAAAACTGCTAAATGAAACCTTGCCAACCCCCAATGTATGATGGTCCTTTAGTTTTATATTAAAATTTAAAGTAAAAATTGTGCTAAAAGTTTGAAATGGAGGTATAAGGAAGAAACTCCAATTTATATGGCTTACTACTGCCACTCCATTGTTCCAGTTGAAAAGTGTGCCTAATTCAATGTCATTTTACATTTGGATTGATGGCTTTAGATAGATTGTTCCGTATCCTGCCAGTTGATATTAAATGCCTCCTCTCATATGAATTTTCAATTAAGGAGAATCCCTTGTGTAGTTCCTGATCTTTGCTTTTTGAAAAATGCAATATTGCTATTGCTCTGTTTGTGAGTTTCAGATCTCATGTTTTTTATCTGTTCTTGTTCAAAGGATACAATAACTAATGAATTTGTTTTCTTGTGTTTAATTGTTCAATCACACATAAGCCCGGAGTTTAAAAGCCCTGCGCGCATAAAGGGCTGAATTTTTAAAAGGTTATAAGCGCCGGACCTATTTTCAAAACGCCCGGCGATGGGCATAAAGCCCCGGGACGTGTGTAAGTCCCGGGGCGTGGGTGGAGGTGGTCCGGGGCGGGGCAGGGTCGGGCTCCCGGCACAGCGGCCATATTTGCTGCTGTGCCGGGGACTGCGGGCCAGCAGTCAGCCGGCGCGCTCAACTTGCGCCTGCCTGGAGGCAGGCACAAAAGATAAAATAAAGGTCAGGGGGGGTTAGAGTAGGGCTGGGGGGGGGAAAGGTTAGGGGAAGGGGTAGGAAGGTCAGGCTAGGAGGAAGGGAACAGGGGAAGGCAGGGCGGCTCGGCACGCGCAAGGTGCACAATTGTGCACCCCCTTGCGCGCGCCGACCCAGGATTTTATAACAGTGCACACGCATGTATGCAGCGCGCACTTCTTTTAAAATCTACCCCAAAATCTGGGCTTTGCACGCGCTGAGCCTTTTTTCAAAGGGTCCCGGCCACGCGTGTAAAGCCCGGTTCATGCACAAGTGCCAGGCTTCCTCGAAAGGGTGGACCAGGGGCATGTTCTGGGCAGGGAGGGGTGGGTGAGGGCCAGGACAGCGACATTGTTCGCTGTCCCGAAGACTCGTGTGCCAATGGCCTGCTGCTGTGCGCAACTTACTTCAGCTCAGGAAGTCAAGTAAGTTGCAAAACAAAGAAAAATTTTAAAAAGGGTAGGGTTTAGGGGGAGGGGAAGAGGAAGAGGGAGGGAGTATGGGTAGGGGGGTAGGGAACTGGGGAATGCCAGAATGCATCACCGCGTGGAAATTGCTAAAGTTCTCCCCTCCTTGTGCGTGCCGCCCGCACATATGTATGCGGATGATAAAATCTGGCGTGCATGTGCACACCGCCCACATATTTTATAACATGCGCTGGGAAGCTGTCATGGTATATGTGGGTACAAATGACATAGGACGTGGCAGAAGGGGATTCTGGAGGCTAAATTTAGTCTCTTGAAATCCAGAAACTCCAGAATTGCATTCTCAGAAATGCTTCCCATTCTGTGCACAGGACCCCAGATGCAGGCTGAGCTCCAGAGTCTTAATCCGTGGATGAGATGATGGTGCAAGGAGGAGTGTTTTAGGTTTGTTAAGAACTGGGGAACATTCTGTGGAAGGCGGAGCCTATTCCGATAGATAGACTCCATCTAAACCAGAGTGGAATCAAACTGCTGACACTAACCTTTAAAAAGGAGGTAGAGCAGCTTTTAAATTAGAGGATGGGGGAAAGCCAACAATCACTCAGAAGCACATGGTTCGCAATGATGTATCTTTGAAGGATACTAACAAAATTAGAAAGTTAGGGCGTCTTGATAGAGAGGTTGCTCTAAAAGCTAAAGTAGCCCAGATAAAGAACAGAGAGAGGAAAGTGATTCCAAATTACCCCTGTCAACTGATATGTAGATTGGTAATACAAACAAAATGTCTGAATACAAATGCTAGAAGTCTAAAAAAAATAAGATGGGAAAGTTAGAATGTATAACACTGAATGAAGTAGATATAACTGGCATTTCAGAGACCTTGTAGAAGGAGGATAACTAATGGGACACTGATACCAGGGTACAAATTATATCAAATTGGTGGAGGGGTGGCATTATATGTTTAAAAGGGTGATTCTCAAACATTATATGTTAAAGAGGGCAATCCTCATGCCAACCAGCTAGTAACATGCCTACCTGGTGCAAAGGTGGCGGACAAACTAAAGAGTAGTAAATCACCTGGACTGGATGGTATACACCCCAGGGTTCTGAAAAAAACTAAAAAATGACATTTCAGATCCATTTCAATTCATTTGTAACCTATCATTAAAATTATCCATTGTACCTGAAGACTGGAAGGTGGCCAATATAACCTCGATATTTAAAAAGGGCTCCATGGGTGATCTGGAAACTATAGGCCAGTGAGCCTGACTTCAGTCCCAGGAAAAATTGTGGAAACTGTTATAAAGAATAAAATCACAAAACATTTAGATAGACTTGGTTTAATGGGGCAGAGCCAGCATAGATTTATCCAAGGGAAGTCTTGCCTCACAAATCTCCTACATTTTTTTGAAGGGGTGAATAAACATGTGGGCAAAGGTGAACCAGTAGAGGTGGTGAATTTGGATTTTGAGAAAGCATTCAACAAAGTCCCGCATGAGGATAGGAGGCGATGTCCTTTTGTGGATTGCAAACAAAAGACAGGAAGCAGAATTGGATAAAATGGTCTGTTTTCACAATAGAAAAAGGTAAACAGTGGAGTGCGTCAGGGATCTGTATTTGGACCTGTGCTTTTTTTTTTTTTTTTTTTAACCTTTATTTATTCATTTTCGCATAGAAAAAGAGAAGTGCACACAATGCAATAGTTATAACACATAACAGCCATCATTGGCAACTGTGCAAACACAATAAGAGAACCAAAAACAACAAGAAGAAGTACTCCTCCCCCCCTCGCTGTCCCCTCAGATCAAGGCTGCACATGGGTGCAGAAGAAAATGTCTAACGCCATCAAGGATGCTGTCCATACGGCCGTCACCGCAAGGCCAATAGGTTGTTCCTGGCTGTGGTGTTTAGTGACATCAAGTATGCCTTGGATGATGTTCGGTGAGCTGTTAATATTTCGAAGGTTGCCATCCGGTGAAAACGTATTCTCCAGTACGTGGCAGTTGGGACATCCATCACAGTCCAATGTTCCAGTATGGATTTTATGGTTATCAGAAAGACCTTTTGTAGCATTATCCATTGGTCATCTGAGACATGTTGAGGTAAACTGTCCCTCTGCGCAAATAGACAAATTAAAGGGTCCAGTGGAATTACAATTTGCAGCCACTTAGCAGCAATACATAAAACTTCACCCCAGAAGCTGGATGTTCTTGCACATTCCCAGAATAAATGTGATAAAGTACCAGATTTCTCATTACACTTAGTACATTTGTCAGAGGGCAATAACTTTAACTTAAATGCCCATATCGTGGGTTTATACATCCGGTGGTAAAATTTAAATAACGACTCTCTATGCAACATATGTTCCGAAATCCCCTTGCAGCCCTGAAAACATTGAGCTATTACCTTGGGGGTGATAGGGATCCCCAGTTACCGGGACCATCGTTCCGCCAAACTTGGAAATACTGGGACTTGCCTGCCTGCCATTAACCCTCGGACAATTACCGCACAGGAAAGTGCTTTCCCCGGTGGCGGGGCAAAAAATGTCTTCACACAGTCTGCAGTAAAGGAGGGCCAGTGTGGTATCACTTCCTTTTCTACGAAATGTCGAATTTGAAGATAGGCAAAAAAGGAGTGATAGGGAAGATTGAACTCCCTCCGAAGGTCCTCAAAGGATCTTATCGTCCTTGTCTCCCCCACTAACTGTACCAATTGCCGAAAGTGGCGAAGCCCTTGTGCAGCCCAAGTAAGGAAAACTGGGCTGTCCACCCCAGGGAGAAACTGGGGGTGACCCATGATATTCATATATGGAGAAACGGTCCAGGCAATATGCAGACGACGGTATAGCCATTTCCAGGTGGACCTGCACGCTAACACTATGGGGTTAGCTTGTATATAGCCAGGGAGCATAGAGTGGGGCACGTGTAGTAAATTCCCTAACTGGAGAGGTGCACTCCAGCCACACAAAAAGCGCACTGGAGAAAATTTTTCCTCAGTGGTTAGCCACTCATAAACATGCCGAAGGAGACATGCTCGGTTGTACAATCCCAAATCTGGGCACCCCATTCCCCCCCCCCCCCCCCCCCCCGTCCCCATTGCAGTTGTAATTTCGCCAAGGGAAGGCGAGCCCGTCGTTGTTGCCATAGGTATCTGCTCAATGTTTTCTCTAATTCAACAAGGTGGCCCTTGTTTAACTGAATGGGTAACATTTGTAAGACGTACAGCCAACGTGGTAATTCCATCATTTTAAACAATTGAATTCGACCATTAAGCGACAAAGGCAATGAAGTCCACTCCCTCAACCGTTGTTTTGTTTTCTGTAACAATGGCAGAACATTACTGTCATACAGGGATGAACAATCTGTGGGAATGAAAACTCCCAGGTACCTCATTGCTTTCTCTACCCATTTCAAAGGGAAAACCCCCAGCCACCTCTCCTTCAAAGTTCCAAGGACATCCAAGCCTCTGACTTATCTTTATTAATCTTGAGGCCTGAGAAAGTACCAAATTGGGTCTGTAGTGCCATTACCTGCCGCAACGAGTGCGTCGGATTCAATAAAAATACTAAAACGTCGTCTGCGAAAGCAGCTACCTTAAAAGTTTCCCCTCCCTTAGTAAAGCCCTGGATATCCCTAGATTCATCAATCCGCTGCAGTAAGGGGTCTATGGAGAGGATGTATAACAATGGGGATAGGGGGCAACCCTGTCGTGTGCCCCGATGTAGTTCAAAGTCGTCTGAGACTCCCCCATTGGCCACTATAGCAGAACAAGGGTGTTGGTATAATAGGGCTATGCCTTGAATGAACAGGTCATCAAAGCCATAGCGCCTTAAAACTGAAAACAGGTAGGGCCACGAGACCCTATCGAAGGCCTTCTCCGCGTCAAATCCTACGGCCAAAGCCTGTGTCTGAGTATGTTTGCAATGGGCCAAGGCTGTCCACAATCGAGCTATATGTTTGCTTGCCGTCCGCCCTGGTACGAAACCCACTTGATTATGCGAGATTAGATTAGGCAAAATAGTATTCAGTCGGTTAGCCAATATCTTTGCATATAATTTTATATCATAATTTAACAAAGAGATGGGGCGGTAGGACGCAGGGGAGGTAGGGTCTTTGCCCCCTTTTGGCAAAACAGTAATAAATGCTCGTTTGGCCTGTTTTGGGAATGCTCCTTCCTGTTTAGCTGCCTGGTAGAAATCTAAAAGAGGGTGGGACAGTTCTACTTTAAGGATTTTATAGAAATTGGCATTATAGCCATCAGGGCCTGGCGTCTTGTGTAGTGTACTAGTTTTTATTCCCTCCAAAATTTCAGAGACTGTGATTGGGCTATTTAGAGTAACTAATTGCTCTTGTGTGACCTTGGGTAACGTTAAGGAGTGGAAAAAGGACTCCTCCGCCTCCAGGGCCCCTGACTCTGTCTCCTCTGAGTATAACTGGACATAAAAGGACCGCAAAATGCGACAAATCTCAACAGCCGAGGTTTTTTTCTTCCCATCCGCATCAGTCAACGCTTCAATATAGTTATGGCCGCGTTTGACTCTCACCAAGTTTGCCAAGAGCTTGCCCGCCCGGTTCCCAAATCTATACAGTCTATGGGCATTATTGAGCAGAGTTCTAGTCGTTCATTGGTGGAGATGACAATTTAAAGCCGTTAATGCTTCTCTATACGCCCTTCGGGTCGAACTGTTAGGGCTTGCCATGTATCTCGCCTTAGCTTGTCGGAATATCTTCTCTAAGGCGAGGATCTTCCGATTAAGGAGTTTGTTCCTCCGTATTTGAAAGGCGATGATATCCCCCCTCAAGACGGCCTTCCCCGCCTCCCAATATAGCAACGGATTATCTTTGGCTGTGTGGTTATGCTCCATGTAATCCCGCCATTTCTCCTTGAGGTAGGTTTGAAATTCAACATCCCCTGATAGGTGTCCCGGGAATCTCCACCTTTTGGCAGCTTGAGTATCAGTATGACGCCTCACATCTAACCAGATCATCGCGTGATCAGAGCACTCCACCGGGCCAATCTCCGCCCCACTGATGCACGCAAAGTGATTACCACTGGTTAATAAATAATCAATGCGTGACATAGAGTCGTGCGCCCTGGCAATGTGTGTGTAAGATCTATCTTCCGGGTGCAAGACTCTCCACGCATCAATCAACTGTAGGTGAGTGCATATGTAGGAGATCCCTTTCTGTTTCCCCAGTGGGTGTACTAGGGTCCGAGAATTTCTGTCAATAGTAGGGTCGGCCACACAATTAAAGTCCTCTGCGATGTACAGTATACCTAAGGCCCTATTGGTTATATCATGCATCAAAGTGTCAAAAAAACCTTGAGAATAAACATTGGGAGCGTAAACACTGGCAATGGTCACCAGTTCACCATAAAGCCTGCCAGTAATAAGAACCAAGCGGCCCTCAGAGTCTGCATAGGTAGAAATATGGTCATAGGCTACCCCCTTGCCAATTAAAATTGCTACCCCCCGTTTTCGTCCCGCTGCCGGAGAATAGAATACTTGGTTAACCCAGTCTCTGGCCAGCTTTTCAAGTTCCTTTCCATTTAAGTGGGTCTCCTGAAGGCATGTAATTTTAGCTTTATGACGTCTAAGTGAGGCTAGGACCTTTGCCCTCTTTATAGGAGAGCCCAAGCCCGCTACATTCCAGGAAATGATCCGAGTCAGATCAGCCATATTTTATCCAATAACCCTGATGGAGCAAGGTGAAAGCATTGAGAGTTCGTTTTATGGTCCAGGGTCCCCCCAGCCTAGGGATCCCAGACCTACATTCCTATTACCCATGTGACAGCACCCGCCATAACGAGCCTTTAGCTTCAACAACCTTGATCCGCCCCCCCTACCCTTGCAGTGATACGGGCTCTGATCCCCGTCCCCTCCCCCCCGCCTTCCCCTGCTAGCAATCTGGTATCCCCTGCCAGATTGTGCGCTTCCGCACCTTTCCACCTCCTGTAAAAATAGGAGGATGAAGAACCACATTGTGAACCATTCCGGGGCTCCCCTCCCCTTCGTCAGATACACATTAACCTTAAAACATGTTCCCAAATGGGAAGCTGTCAACACTTAGCCACACAAAAATATCACAATCCTTTAGCCTGCAGTCCCAAGACCCAGAGACTGTCCATATCCTTACATTCGCCAGGCTCACAGGCTGTTCAAGAAATCCTGCGCAGCAGAAACTGTGTCCAATACTCTCCAGGATCCCTGGTGTTCCACTCTCAGCTTAGCCGGGTATTGTAGATTGAACCGTACTTGTCGCTTATGGAGTTCTGCGCAGATAGGGGAGTACTCCTTCCTGTTCTGTGAAACTTGCGTGGAGCAATCCTGGAAGATCAAAATTCTCTGCCCTTCATATGAAAGAGAAGAAACTTTTCTGTAGGCCCTGCAGTACAGCGGCTTTGTGTGCAAAATTAAGAAATTTGGCTATTGCCACTCTTGGTCTGGGCATATTAACTGCCCGTGCCCCCAGGCGGTGGGCCCTCTCCACAGAACATTGTCCCACTAGGTGTGCAAGGCCCAATTCCTTGGGAAGCCAGCTTTCCAGTAATCGGTGGAGCTCTGGATCACTCACAGTTACAGGGAAGCCGACGAAACGAAGATTGCTCCTCCTGCCCCTGTTTTCCAGATCATCTAGTTTGGCTTCCAGAGTTTCCACTTGTTTTACCAGGTGCCCCTGCTGCTGACTCAGAGTCTGTGCTTCCCCTTCAACCGCTGCCACTCTGTGCTGCGTTTCCTCCACCTGTTGTTTTATAGCAGAGAGTGTCTCATTCCCGGCAGCAATTTGTTGGGAGAGCTCCAAAAATTTCCCTTCCAGAGCTGCTGCCACTGCTCGAGATACCTCCTCTACCAAGCACGCTCTGAGTCTCCGGCGCCGTTCTCGGGCTCGGCGGCCCGTCCGCCATCTTGGGATCTGCCGGCTTGCTGCCCGTTTTCTTTTCGTGTTGCGCTTTGCTGGCCATTTTATCCCCACCGCCGTCAAAAAAGTCCACAATTCGCGTTTGGGAAGCCACGGATGTATCTTTGAGGGCAATTGGGAGCTTTGAAGAGTCAATTTCGCCGAGTTTTGGAGCGGGCCCCGGGAGCGAGTGAAGAGGACATGTCACTCGCTCATCGGTCACGTGGTTCCTCCTCTGGACCGGTGCTTTTTAATATATTTATAAATGATCTGGAAAGTGGTAGATGAATAAGATGATCAAATTTGCAGGTGACACAAAGTTATGCAGAGTAGTTAAATATCAAGCAGTTTGTGATAAATTGCAGGAGGACCTTGTGAAACTGGAAGACTGGGCTTTCAAATGGCAGATGAAATTTAATGTGGACAAGTGCAAAGTGATACATATAGGAAAAAATAACCTTTGCTGTAATTTCACAGTGTTAGGTTCTATCTTAGGAGTTACCACCCAGGAAAGAGATCTAGGCTTCATAGTGGTTAATACATTGAAATCGTCGGCTCGGTGTGCTGTGGCAGTCAAAAAAACCAAACAGAATGTTAGGAATTATTAGGAAGGGAATGGTAAATAAAACGGTGGATGTCATAATGCCTCTGTATCACTCCATGGTGAGACTGCACCTTGAATACTGTGTGCAATTCTGATCACCACATCTCAAAAAAGATATAATTGCACTTGAGAAAATGCAGAGAAGGCTGACCAAAATGATAAGGGGCATGGAACGGCTCCCCTATGAGGAAAGGCTAAAGAAGTTAGGGCTGTTCAGTTTGGAGAAGAGAAGACTGTGGGGGGATATGACTGAGGTCTATAAAATCATGAAAGGACTTGAACAGGTTAAGGTAAATTGGTTATTTACTCTCTCAGATAATAGAAGACCTAGGGGGTACTCCATGAAGTTAGCAAGTAGCGTATTTAAAACAAATCAAAGAAAATTCTTTTTCACTCAGTGCATAGTTAAGCTCTGGAATTCATTGCCAGAGAATGTGGTTATGGCAGTTAGTGTAACTGGGTTTAAAAAAGGTTTGGATAAGTCCCTAGAGGAAAAATCCATAAACTGCTATTAATTAATAAGAAATAGTAGTTTGAGTTCTATTTAATGTTTGGGTACTTGCCAGATACTTGTGATTTGGATAGGCCATTGTTGGAAACAGGATGCTGGGCCTGACCCAGTATGGCATATCTTATATTTTTATGTTCCTATGTAGGATAGAAGTTCTGCAGGATAGAAGTTCTGCAGGAAACAAAATGCAATGTTGAATCTTTATGGATAGAAATTCTATGTGAGAAGGGGAATAGAATAGCAGTGGAAGTGTACTACCATCCATCTGGGCAGAATAAACAGACAGACAATGAAATGCTTTAAGAAATTAAGGAAGCTAACAAAATTAGCAGCACAGTAATAATGAGTAATTTTAATTACCCAGTATTGTCTGAGTGAATGACACAACCGGGCTTGCTAAGTAAGTAAAGTTTCTAGATGAAATAAATGATTGCTTCATGAAACAACTAGTACAAGAACAGACAAAAGGGGGAGCTATTTTAAACCTTATTCTTAGTGGAACACAAGATTTGGTGTGAGAAACAATAGTGTTGGAGCCACTTGGCAATAATAGTCATAACATGATCAAATTTGGCTTGCAACCTGGAGAGAAGACATCTACTGCAATAGCATTTAACTTTCAAAAGAGAGACTATGATAAAATGAGGAAAATAGGAAAAATCTGAAAAAATCAACTGCAGAGGTTAAGAGTTTACATCAGGCTTGGACATTGTTTAAAAATACCATCTTGGAAGCCCAGACCAGATGTATTTTACTCATTAATAAAAAGGTGGAAGGAAGGCTAAACAACTGCCGTCATGAATAAATGTGAGGTGAGAGAGGCTATTCGAGTCAAAGGAACATCTTTCAAAAGCTGAAAAAAAGTTGTGAATGAAAAAAATAGGAAACAACATAAGCACTGGCAAATTAGATGAAAACCATTGATAAGGAAGGCAAAGATAGAATTTGAAATGAAGCTTGCTGTGAAAGCAAAAGCTCATAATATAAACTTTTTCAGGTACATTCAAAGCAAATAGCCTGTGAGGGAGTCAGATCATTAGATGATCGAGGGGCAAAAGGGGTGCTAAGGGAGGAGAAGGCCATAACAGAAAGATTACATTTATATTTTTCTTCGGTCTTTACTGAGGAAGATATAAGGCAGATACCCATGCTAGAAGTGATATTTAATGGTTAGGATTTGAGGAATTGAAACAAATGTCAGTGAATCTAGAAGATGTAATAGGGCTAATTGACAAATTAAAGAGTAGAAAATCACCTGGACCAGATGGTATACTTCCCAGAGTGCTGAAAGAAATGAGAAATGAAATTGCAGACCTATTAATAGTAATCTATAAACTATCATTAAAATCAGCCACAGTATGTGAAGGAGGAGGGTGGCCCACTTAATGCCAGTTTTTAAAAATGGTTCCAGAGATGATCCAGGAAACTATAGACTAGTGAGTCTGATATCAGTGATGGGCATAATGATTGAAACTAATATAAAGAAGAAAATTACTGAACATATAGATAATCATAGTTTAATTGGACAAAGCCAACACAGATTTAGCCAAGGGAAGTCTTGCCTTACCAGTCTGCTAAATGTTTTTGAAGACGTGAATAAACATGTGGATAAAAGTCAGTCAGTTGATACAGTGTATCTCAATTTTCAGAAAGCATTTGACACAGTACATCATGAAAGACTCTTGAGGAAATTAAAAAGTCATAGGATAGTTGGTAATGATTTTGCTATTGTGATGACCTAGAATATGAAAGCCGACAAAGATGTAAATGCTGACTAAGAATTCTAAAGCTGACTTTGTAGAATACTGTGATCTTCTTTTGGAATGATAGTATATTAAACACCTAAATAATAAATATATAAATAATGTTTGTTACGCTTGCTACCCATGGGAGGTCTGCGGTGCAGCCCTCTCTCCTTCCCAGACAGACCTCAGCGCTCAGTTCTCTGTTGCTGGCGGCAGTTGGCCACCGGCTCCAACCTCGGGCTCCTGCCAGTGTCCCTGCTCCTGCCATGCTGCCTGGAACCTCCAGCCAGGATTCCTCCTCTAAGCAGGCCTTTCCGCTCGCTCCGCAGAGAGATGCCACCAAAGGCGTCGTGCCTCCTCCTAGGCGCGCGCGCACAACTTTAATGCTTTTAAAGGGCCCGCGGCGGGAACCTGGCCGCGGACCCAGATGCTGATGTCATCACTCTCAGCATACTTAAGCTCAGGCAGCGCTCCTAAGCATTGCCTTTGCAACAGGTCTCCTTGGTTCCCTGTTGATCAAGTGTTCGTTGCTTCTAGAGATTTGTCTCAGCCTTGTGTTCCTGATTCCTCGTTGTTCCTGGTTCCTGACTTGTCGTTCCTTCCCTGCTCCTTGCCTCGGATTGACTTCATGGACTTCGACTTTGCTTTGCTTGACTCTGCATTGTGATTACTCCAAGCTTGACCTCTGCTATGTCAGACTATGCCTGCCTCCTCCATGCCTTGACCATTGCTACACCTGACCACGCCTGCCTTCTCCGCGCCCTGACCATTGCTATGGATAACCTCGCTATAGACTTTTTCTTGTCCAGAGTTCCCTGTTGCTTGCCTCAGCTCCCATTTGCCGCCAGCTTCTATCTGAGCTCGACAGTGACGCCTCTGCCTCTATCCTCTGGATGTGGACTTTCAAGGCTTCAGCCTTCCTTAAATCAAGCACCTTCAGTCGCTTCTCGTTCCTTGGCGCTTGAGTTCCAGTTCTGTAACCCGTCTTGGATAGACTTATGCCACCTGCTTGCTGCCATCTCTGGGCTGAACCGTCTACCTTCATTGTCCTATCTCGAGGCCCGCCTAAGTCCTGCCGGCTCCGGCACCCAAAGGCTCAACCCGAGGGGAACATGGGCTGATCTATGTGAAGCTCCAGTGGCCTCTAGCTTCAGCCCACTCCACCTGTTGATGGTGGGGACCCATGGGCCCTTGTCTACAGGTTGCATCAACCCCACCTCAGCCTAAGGATCCACCTCCAATGCAACAATGTTCTGTTGTGGTTTGAGAAGTGGTTAAATGATATAAAACAGAAAGTAAGACTAAATGGTCAAATTACTCATTGGAGAAAGGTAAATAGTGGAGTGCCCCAGGAATCTGTACTGGGACCACTGCTTTTTAACATATTTATCAATGACCTTGAGATAGGAACAAGAAGTGAGGTTATCAGATTTGCTGATGATACAAAATTATTCAAAGTTGTTAAATCACAAGAGGATTGTGAGAAATTGCAAAAGAACATTGAGAGACAGTGCATCCAAATGGTAGATGACATTTAATGTGGACAAGTGCAAAGTGATGAACTTAGGAAAGAGCAACCCAAATTATAGCTACACAATGAAAATTTCCATATTTGGGGAGGTACCACCCAGGGAAAGGATTCAGGCATCATCATGGATAATATGTTGAAACCCTCTGCTCAGTGTTCAGCAGTGGCCAAGAAAACAAATAGAATGCTAGGAATGATAAGGAAAGGAATAAAGAATAAAACAGAGAATATCATAATGCCTCTGTATCGCTCTAAGGTGCAACTGCACCCTAAGTACTATTCAATTCTGATCACTACATCTAATAAAAGATATGACCAACTACAAACAACAGAACCTCAATTCCCCATCCTAAAATATCATCAACTATCAACTACTTCAGGGGAAATTTTCGATGTGTTGTGATATGCGGTAGCTCTATATATGTAATAACCACTGGATGTTCGACATTTTTTAAGGCGTTCACATGAGGAAAATTCTTTTGAATGCGATGAATGCTCTCCAAAGTCCCTGAAGCAGACAATTGATGTTGAAACACAGCCGATGTCAGGCCAGCAGCCCCGTCTCACGTAAGAAGACAACATTAATTGGGTGGGCTTTGGCCCACAACATTGAAGAAGATAAGTACAGAATTAATAGGCATTTACAATAAATGTGAGTCGGGTTGACCGTTAGGGAGAGTAAGCACCGTGAAGTAAAGGGCTAAGATAAAGATACCATTTGATAATTTAATATAATGAAAAATTAAAAATATAAGATAAACCAGATGAGAAATAAGATAAAAAAAATCTTTAAAAAAATAAAGACAGTACACTATAAAAGGTTATAACCACCCAGTGGTTATTACATATAAAGAGCTACCGCACATCACAACACATCGAAAATTTCCCCTGAAGTAGTTGATATTTGATCTAAAAAAAGATATAGCAGAATTAGAGAAGGTACAGAGAAGGGCAACCAAAATAATAAAGGGGATGGAACAATTCCTCTATGAGGAAAAGCTAAAGAGGTTAGGGCTCTTCAGCTTGGTGAAGAAACAGCTGAGGCGAGATATAATAGAGGTCTATAAAATAATGAGTGAAGTGGAATGGGCAAACTCGAATTGGTTGTTTGCTCTTTCAAAAAGTGCAAAGACTAGGGGACATGTAATGATGTGACTAGGTAATACATTTAAGACAAATAGAAGAAAACATTTTTACTCAACACATAACTAAACTCTGGAATTGCCAGAGGATGTGGTAAAAGTTGATTTTAAAAAGTTTGGACAAGTTCCTGTAAGAAAAGTTCAAAACCCATTATTAAAGTGGACTTGGGGAAATTATACTGCTTGCCCCTGGGATAAGCAGCATGGAATCTATCGACCTTTTGGCATCCTGGCAGGCACTTATGACCTGGATTGGCCATTATTGGAAACAGGATATTGGGCTTGATGAACCTTAGATCTGACCCACAATGGCAAATCTTACATTCTTATATATTTTTTCTTCTTAAAAGTGGAGAAGAAACATTACTTCTCCACTTTAAAAAAGCATTATTTTTGTTTTCATCTATAGAAGGTTGTAAGCAAGAAAGTGGCTATTCTGAGTCAAAGTTTCTATTGCATTACAAATACCAGAAGATGATGCTATAATGATTGCCTGATTAGAGAAAGGATATTTAGAGACTTTAGCATGGGTGGATGCTAGATGATTGGAGAGACTTTAGAATGAATCAAAGACTGTAACATTTGCAATGGTTTGATACATCAGTTTGATACATGGGATGGGACAGATCCAGGTTTTAGTGATCTTGAACCTGGACTATTTCATTGCTCTTTGGGGTGGATTTTCAAACCCCAGCACACGGCCGGTCCTTAACGCGCTGGGCCAATTTTCAAACGGCCCGGCCACGCACGTAAACCCCCAGGACACGTGTAAGTCCTGGAATTTGAAAAAGGGGTGGGCTGAGGGCAGGGCGGGGTGGTCTGGGAGTGGGGCAGGGCAGGGCTAGAGGCACCCGGCACAGCGGCCATTTGCCGCTATGCCGGGGGATTGCATGCCGGCGCAACTTGCTCCTGCTCTGAGGCAGTGGCAAAAGGTGAGATTAAAAAAATCTAACTAGTTAGGATAGGAATAGGGGGAGGGCAGGGAAGGGGAAGGGAAATTAGGCTAGGGGCTTGGGAAGGCCCCGATGCATCGCCTCGCATAATTGCATAACTCTACCCCCCTTGTGCACACCGACCTGGCATTTTATAATATGCATGCACATGTTATAAAATCGCACGTCCAAGTGTGCGTGCGTAAGTTTTGAAAGCCCACCCCTTTATGCTGAATTACTGTGCAGAGTTTTTGGGATTCTTGTAATTGGTCCAAAATGCAGTGGCCCTTTTACTCACCAGAAGAAATCTGAGGGAGACAAATTTAAGCTGCTTTGCCTGGTATTTAAGGACTTGAATGGGTTGAGTCCAGTCTATCTTCAGGAGAAATTGATAACTCCCTCTCAGGATGAGGGCTTCTTAGTTGTTCCTCCTGTTAAGGAAATTAAGGGGGTTATTTTGTAAGCCTATCGGACGCGAAAAGGGACTTTTCGCGTGCGATAGCTTGCTAGGGGCGGAGTCGGGGCGGCGAGGAGGCGGACGCGGCAGTAACTTCGCTGGCAGCGATAAGATAAGACCCATTATCGCCGCCAGTAGCACACCCAATAGCGCCACCTTTCATGGTGGTGCTATTGGGTGCAAAAGCCAGCAGCGGAAACACCGCGGTGGTGCGTTTGCTGCCGGCTTTCGCAGACCTGCCCACCCCCCGTTACCGCGGGATTCACTAAGCTGTGCGACATAGGAAAATCCAGACCTAAGTTACTTATCGGTGACTTAGCCTGGAATAAGTTTCCTAGAGAGCTCTGTTCACTTTTAGGGAACAGGTAAAGATGTGGCTCTTTACCCATGTCCTTTAGAGTTGAATAGGGTAAATTGTCCTCTGGCTTAAAAACGAACTTTATAGTGCTAGTTCTTTCCGCAGTTTGCGGCAGGATTCTATTTTCATTTCTGCAATTTATTTTACTGTTAGCTTTTCCAACACTATGGCTTGGAAATTAAAAATTTGTGTTATGTACTGTATATCAATTTTATAATTCTTGTAGTTGTGTTTGATGTCTCCTGTTTCAGGATTGTATCTTGCTTTTTGAGCTATTTTGTTACAAAGGAGTAAGAAATGTTTTAAATACATAAATATAAACTCTGCTGCTGCATTCATAGTGGCTTACAGAACATATTTAAATTATTTCATAGGTTGCCTTGTGAATTTAATCTCTTCTGGGCCAGCAATAAGGGAAGGAACAGATATCTCACATTTTTGTTGAATACTATTACCATAACAATGGAAGATCAAAACTTCTGTGGTGGCTGTGAGCATGTATGAACAGCCTGGCCAGTCATTTTTCCCTAGAAGATACACAGAGACTAGGTATACTGTACACAAATGATACATGGGATGGGACAGACACCATGGCTTTCTCACGTACCGAGAGAAAGCCATGGTACACCGCTGAACTAAGAAAACTAAAGCAAGACCTCAGAACCAAAGAACGCACCTGGCGTAAACAGCCTACACCCACACACAAAATGGCCTACAAACACACTTTGCACACATACCGGCAAGCAACCATCCACGCCAAACGCGACTTCTACGCAGCAAAAATCCACAGTTATAAATTCAATCCAAACGCCTTATTTTGCCTTGTTACGGAACTCACAAAGTCCCCCTCTCCCTCCTCACAAGTAATTAACAGCAAAGAGAAATGTGAGAATCTAGCCGACTACTTTCAAAATAAAATCTCCAAAATTCTAACACGCCTACCCCTTAACCCCGCACCCACAGACCCACTACCGATTGACAACAACATTAACCTCAACTCCCTTGACACTACCTCCGTGATGGAAGTGGAATCCATATTAAAAAAGATGCGACCATCCACTCACAGCGCAGACACCATCCCATCAAAAATCCTCCTCTCCATCCCCTCTGCCATTGCAAAACCAATAGCAGATATCATAAACTGCTCCATCATTTCCGGGAAAGTCCCCGACTCACTTAAACTCGCCATCGTGAAGCCACTACTAAAGAAACCCACCCTTGACCACAATGACCCTGCAAATTACAGACCCATTTCCAATCTGCCCTTCATATCTAAAATCATGGAGAAAGTGGTTAACACACAACTCTCCGATTTCCTAGAAGAAAACAATATCCTACACCCCACTCAATATGGTTTTCGTAAAGACCGCAGCACCGAAAAACTCCTACTCGCATTAACGGATACCATTCTTAAAGGCATGGACCACAGCCAATCATATATACTCGCCCTTCTCGACATCTCAGCCGCGTTCGATACCGTGAATCATCAAATCCTTTTATCACGATTAGCAGAGATAGGCATCTCAAACACAGCCTTATCCTGGTTCTCCTCATACCTGGACCAACGTAAATACTTAGTCAAGCTTGACAACTTTGAATCCACACACATTCCCCTCACACAAGGGGTACCCCAAGGCTCCTCTCTATCCTCCACCCTCTTCAATATATACTTACTCCCTCTCTGCCACCTCCTCTCTAAACTAGGGCTAAAATTCTTCCTGTATGCTGACAACGTACAAATACTTATTCCAATTCAAAAATCCATCAGCGAAACACTTCAACACTGGGAAATATGCTTGACATCCATTAGCTCTCTCCTCTCCAATCTCCACCTAGCACTTAACACCTCAAAAACTGAAATCCTTATCCTAGCTAACCAACCCCTCAACTCAATCCACCAAATGATCCTCAACGCCTCACAAACTCACACACTACCGCCCAGTGTCAGAGATCTAGGAGTAACCCTAGACAATCAACTCTGCTTCAAATCTCACATTAAATCACTTCTAAAAGGGGGCTTCTACAAACTACAAATCCTCAAGAAACTGAAACACCTTTTACACGCCCATGACTTCCGCACGGTTATGCAAACCACCATACTCACCAAACTCGACTATTGCAATTCCCTCCTCTTAGGCCTCCCCTCCTCTACCATTAAACCACTCCAAATCCTCCAAAATGCCATGGCAAGAATCTTAACAAACACCAGAAAAACCGACCACATCACTCCCATACTCCAAGACCTCCATTGGCTCCCCATCACCTTCCGTTCCCAATATAAAACACTTACCATCCTCCACAACACTCTACACAACAACAATTCACCCTAGCTTGAAGACATGCCACAATTCCGCCAAGCCAATCGCCCCACTAGAAACTCCCTTGCTGGCACTCTCCAAACCCCTTCACTTAAAATTGGGCACCTCACCGCCACTAGGGATAGAGCCTTCTCCATTGCGGGCCCTACCCTCTGGAATTCCCTACTCGTCAAACTCCACTTAGAACCGTCCCTGAGCCATTTCAAAAAAGGAATCAAGACATGGCTCTTTAAACAAGCATACCCCAATTCCACCCGATCCTAACCGATGTTTTACCATGTTTCACCTCAATTCCAATCGAGCCTATATCCTTTTCCCCGATCCTTATCTACCATCCCAGAACCCTCCCCGCTCCCTCCCCTAACCCCTCTCCCCCCCCAACCATCCCTGTATATCAAGTACACATGCCCAGCATCACTGTAAATAAGTTCTGTATGCTAAGTGTATCAAGTGCACATGCCATGTAACATTGTATATTAGTTACATGGCATGTAACTAATATGCAACTAATGCCATGTTACATGGCATTAGTTGCATATCTAATCCTAATTGAATGCAAATAGTTGTAACGCTGCTTGTAAACTCTCCTCTCTTATACTTGTGTACTCATCCAGTTTTCCCCTTCCCTGTTCATTGTAATTTTCTTTCCTTCTCAGTTATTTGTAAACCGACATGATGTGTCCTACGAATGCCGGTATAAAAAAGTTTTTAAATAAATAAAAAAATAAATAAATGATGAATGAATGGACAGATTTTAGAAAGAATGCTCAGGAGTCTGTGAGCATTGTAAATATTTTGCTATAGATTCAAAATTTATTGGCACGCTTATTTGAGAATGGACTGCATTTTAAATCCACCAGTAAAGGCAGTGGACAGAAACCCCAGAGTTGTGTGCCACCACAACAGAGGCTGTAACATCTGTGGCAGCTTTGAGCATGTGTGAATGCTGCAGATCATTTTAATTTTTTCACTGTTCTGTTTTGTGTGTTAATTGATTATAATGTCATACATTTAGTATGTTTGCTCATTTTGTACTGTATTTTATAAAAGAAATTATAAGCTCAACAGTTAATGAAATCACAATATTGGCAGGAATAGATGAAAATTATGGGTTAATGCTGATTATCTGCTTTTTACAAATATGTTGGTGTTTGCTAGGTTAATTCTTGATGATAGAATAAAACTAGCAGCTGGGTCTATCTGGCAGGCTGCATGTTCTGTAATAATTAGAATTTATAGCAGAAACATAGGTGTTCATGTAGCCAGGTCTGTCTGGCAGGCTATGCAGAGGATCTGGAACACTGGTTTTTCAGACAAGGGCCATGCTAATATTGCTGCCTATTTAGATTATTATAGAGCTTTGAGATTGGGCATTTGAAAAGTGAGTGCTGGAAGGAACTAATTGGAAATCATGTATGCTCACTCCCCAAGATGGTAGAGTACAAAGGAGGAAGACAAAAAGGCTTTCTTGGATAAAGAGAAATATTGCAGGTGGTCACACGCTGTGGCTGATAGCAAAAATGTATCCTTAATGCAAGCAGAATAACTGGGCAGACTGAATGAGCCAGATGGTCTTTTCCTGGCACCATCTACTATGGTACTGTTATCCTGATGAAGGTCCTTTTCAGAGATTGAAATCTGATGCCTGTAGAATTTTGTATTATTAATTTAAAAATATATATTTTTCTAGCTTGGGATATGCCTTGTACTATTTTGCTTTTTGCATTAAGTAGTATGAACTGTATTACCTGTCCCATATTACTTGAAGTCACCTGGCAAACCATCATTCCAGTAGTCTATTCTATAGGTAAGAAAACTGGGTCAAAATGCACATCTTGTTTATGTAATAATAATAATACAATATTTTCAAGGATCTGTAGTTGAATCTGCTCTTTTTTATTAAGCCACAGAAACTCTGCAATGTGGTGAGCCGACGCTGGATTTCCTATAGTTTTTCACACCCACAGGATGTTAGAAAAGGGAAGAACAATACATTTTCCATTAGGAATTAATACTTCTTAGTGTTCCTTAGATATAAATTATTGGTGCAGAATAGTTTGACTCTGATCCCAAAAGGAAGAATTGGATATTATTTGGAAAAATTGACTAGAAAGTCCCTAGACTTTGATGGCAATTAATCCATGCTATGATGGGAGTGAAGCCATGTGATGATTATTAGTGGAGGTGTCCTAGGTTTAGAGAGAATATGGGCTGGACCGAGCATGACCAAAATGAAATGCCTTGTTTTTTAAAGTAGGAACCCATTCTGCAGTCCAATATAAAGTGAACCCTTGGTGCCTCTCTCTAAAACAGATCTGTCAGTGGCTAATTCATAAAATTCTGTCTTTGAAGTTCTTCAGAAGAGGTAAAGCAAGAAGTTATATCTAAGATTTTTAAAATGTTTTTCCTTCTGTATTTTGTAAGGTTTTGGTTGACTGTTCAAGACCTCAAGAAGCAGCCCTTGCAAGATGTACCCGCCAGGGTGGAAGAAATTTGGCAAGAGTTTTTAGGACCTGGAGCCCAATTTCCTATCAACCTGGACTCCCACAGTTATGAGAGAACAAACCAAAATGTCAAAGATCCAGGGAGGTACACCTATGAAGATGCACAGGTTGGGATTTTTTAAAATTAAAATCAGATTCATATTTTATTGCACAATGAAGTTTCATATTCCAAATTTAAATGTTTTGTTATGCATGCTGAGGTAGATTTTAAAAACATATGCACACATGTACTTTTGTTCGCGCCACCGGCGCGAACAAAAGTACACCAGATTTTATAAGATACGCGCGTAGCTTATAAAATCCGGGGTTGGCGCGCGCAAGGCTGCGCAAAATCAGCAGCCTGCCTCTGTTCCCTCCGAGGCCGCTCCGAAATTGGAGCGGCCTCGGAGGGAACTTTCCTTCCGCGTCCCCCCACCTTCCCCTCCCTTCCCCTCCCTTCCCCTATCTACCCCACCCCCCCGCCCTACCTAAATCCCCCCCCCCCTTACCTTTGTTGGGCAAGTTACGCCTGCTTGAAGCAGGCGTAACTTGTGCGCGCCGCCCCGGCATCCCCCGGCACAGGCTACAGTGCCGGGGGATGCCGGGGGATTTACGCGCGCAGGGGTTTTAAAATCTACCCCATAATGTAGAGGTATATGCAGCATAGCATCCCCAGATATTCTAAAACTTATAAATTTTAAATTCAGTTTTTATAATTATGCAGTAAACCCCAAATTAGAGTTGTAGTTATAGATCACAATCTTGAGGCCAATATCTAATTTTTAATATTAACTTTCTATAGCATCCTACTTTCTAGAACAAATGTTATGCTTTTTGGTTCAAACTCTGTACAAACAAAGATTTAATATATCTCAGTCTAGTGGTTTCCATTGGCTTAGGACAGTTGTACTAAAATCCTGTGACCATCCTAGAATTATTCATATGTCTTGTTACTTTACACAATAAGGGCAATATATTTAGAAATTCAATAAAAGTTTATATGAAGCAACACAGCAAGAGTGAAAATTGTATGTGGGTTCTTTTGTCAACAGTAAAAGATATGATTCACTCATAGATCTTAAATTATGATCTGCTGAAGAGCACTCAATAGTAAATACCTGATGATGGGCAGGCTACAAGTTCACAGTCCAAAAGATCATTATTTTTGCCCATCTCTAATTTTGTGCCCTAGTCTAGGAATCCTTAACATTACTGAGCTATTGAATTGGCTTCTATCAAAATAAACCAGTAAATCTATACTGTGCATGAATATTGAAAGACCATATCTGATCCAATGGACTGTATTGAGGGAAGAGACATTTCCTCCATGACTAATGTAAGAAAAGTGCTGCCCATATCCTCACTGTTGAGGTTGTGGACCCTTGGGCCAGGACGAGTGATGGTGTGGCCAGTGAGGGATTGCCCCCAGTAGTTCTCGTCTCCGGTAGGTGGAGCTGGCGAGGAAAACCCGGCAGGACCTTCACCTATACCAGCCCTCATTCCCCGCAGGATGAGCCCTTGGGTGCCGGGGCCGGCAGGACTTAGGTGCAGGTGCCTCAATGAAGACAACGAAGCTGAAGACGAATACAGGGTCAGAGGTCCTGGTCAGGGCTGGCAGCGAAGGTGCAGAACGGAGTCCTATCTGAAGGTCCGGGGCAGGCAACAGTCAAGCTAGAACAAAGTACCAGGCCAAGGGTCAAGACGGGCAGCAGACAAGCAGACACGAGAGAACAAGCCGAGGTCAAATCAGGAGATCAAGCCGAGGACTAGGACAGAGGAACTGAGGATCAAGGAGGAGGCCGGAGGCAGGGACGAAGGCACGGTCAGGAAGGCAGGAACTGGAACGCAGGACTGGACACAGGATCATGAGGACTGGAACAGGAGCCGTTCCATCCCCTTTATCATTTTGGTCGCCCTTCTCTATACTTTCTCCAGTGGCGACCAGAATTGCACACATTTTTCAAGGAGCGGTCTCACCATTGAGTGATACAGAGGCATTATGACATCCACCATTTTATTCGCCATTCCCTTCCTAATAATTCCTCACATTCTCTTTGCTTTTTTAACTGCCACAGCACACTGAACTGATGCCAAAATCTCTTTCTTGAGTGGTAATTAATTCTTAATGTGGAACCTAACATTGAGTAACCACAGCAACCTTGCACTTGTCCACATTAAATTTCATCTGCCATTTGGATGCCCAATCTTGCAGTCTCACAAGGTCCTCCTGCAATTTATCACAATCGACTTGTGATTTAACTACTCTTAATAATTTTGTATCATCTGCAAATTTTATTACCTCACTCATCTTATTCCTTTCCAGATCATTTATAAATATATTGAAAAGTACTGATCCAAATACAGATCACTGAGGCACTCCACTATTTACCCTTATCTACTGAGAAAATTGACCATTTAATCCTACTCTTTTTCCTGTCTTTTAACCAGTTTATAATCCATGAAAGGATATTGCCTCCTATCTCATGACTTTTTACTTTTCTTAGAAGCCTCTCGTGAGGGAATTTGTTGAACACCTTCTGAAAATCCAAATACACCACATCTACCGGTTCACCTTTGTCCATATGTTTATTCACCCCATCATAAAAATGTAGGAGATTTGTGAGGCAAGACTTCACTTGGGTAAACCCATACTGGCTGTGTCCCATTTAACCATGTCTGCATGACATTGCCCCTAAACCGTTACCACCCAGGTGTATTATAATGATGTCCGGAATGGCCAACGAATCCCTCTTGACCTGTAGTGTGGGCAGTAACTGCTCCCAGTGCATTCCATGCTTTCCCATCCAAGTGATGCATACCCCCCGATGCGCCAAGCCCAGACACTGGGCCGTATTTGTGCTGCTGTGCCCTCTGTTTTGCCTAATGCACGAATGAGGGCCCCACGATCCACACCTGTACCGACCTAGGACACGATTCTTCAATGAAATAAGCAAATTAATCAACCTGTTGCAATATGCCGGCTCGATCCAGCCTGACGTAGGAATTTACCGCAGCAGAGCACCATCTCCCTATCTGTTGTATGGCCTCCGCTGTGAACCCTGCCTGCGCCATGCTAGTGGCCGCTCCTATTCTGAAAGAGTGTGTCCCAACGTTATCTGCATTCTCTCCTATCTCAATTAAGGTTCACTTGAATAACGCTGAAAACTGGTATTGCATTAAGGAGGTCCTGTCCGCATGTATAAGTAAATGATCCCCTTTCCTAGGACGCACAGCTTGATATTTCTCTAAGTTGGCCAACGGGCAAGTGACCTGACTGTGCAGTCGTCTTAGTGTCATGGTCGCTCCCCTCCCCAATTGATCTGTTTTGGACCTTGGTATAAACATCCTCTTCATGTCCCTCTGCTTTGTGACATTCCGCATCAGCATTCCCGTGTGACTGACATCCTTCTTGGATGTCGCTACCTGCTCGCCAATGCGTAGCGTGCCGAAGAAGGCTAGCGTAAAAGCTAATTTAAATAACTGTGTCTCGAATGTTGAATGGCATATGTCACCCAACCTATGCCACATTAATATTAATAAATCGTGGGTTATGGGATGCCGCCCATCCCTCTGGGCCCCTAATCTCCTTCCCCAACCCTTCAACATTTTTTGAGTCAGAAATCCTTTGGTAGGGTCCCCCCAACCTTGGGCTCCTATGAAAAATGCCAGCCCAGCTAACTGCTTCACTACCATGCCCCTGGACGCGTCCTTGGCCTACGATATCTATGCCACAATCTGTTCCTCTGCTACCGGTCCATTTTTCCAACCATGTTGTCTCAGGAAGGAACACACTAGATGGGTGGACTGGCAGCAGCTAAAATGCTGATTCGATGTCAGTTTTTGCCATGACTGAAGCTCTCCGCACCTCCGAAGAAGAGTGTACTGTCAAATGATGCATATTGTATGGAACATTCTTCCTGTGGCAGGTGGTCGTTGACCGAGAGCCCAGGTGGAAACGATAGGTTTTGGATCAGTCTGTATTTGCCTGGCTCCTTCTTTGGTACTACCGCCAGAGGAGATAATGCCATATTTTGGAATGGAGGTGTTGCAAAAGGGCCTGCCATTCTACCCAACGACAGCTCAATGTTTAACTTGGCTTGTACTATTTCAGGATGTCTCATTGTCAACGCTGCATTATTGGCTGTAAACTCTCTGATCTTTCCTTGGTAAGGAATTCAGAATCCTTCACTAAAACCACTGGCAATCCTCCCAGCATCCTCTTTCTTTAGGTATCCCAAGCCATTCTTGACATTCTGTCCAGTCGAATCGGCGAGGCTGCTTTTGCCATTGCCTCATTTCATTTTCTTGGTGAAGAACTCCCCGTGGCTAACTTCTTTGTACATTTGTTTGCTGAATGGGGTGCCTCACAAATCAAGCAAATGTGCTTGAACTTGCAATCTTTGAACGTGCAAGAAGATTTGTTAAATCTCCAGCAGGCATTATTTTGATTGTTTGCCAATCCACCGTAGGCTGCTCCCGTGTATGATGTCCTTGTCGATGCTCTTCTGCACCCCCCCCCCCCCCCCCCCCGCATTGGCGGCCTTGTTCGTCATTTGTTTTAACCATAGGTCGACATCGTGGGTCCCCCATGACATCGTTCCGGAGTTCTCCATCTTGTCCCGGAAGCGCTTGCTGTAATTTAGCCATGCCCAGCCTTCATATGCTCTTTGCGCCTCCAAAATTGTGTCTGCGTACCCGAGCATCGGTCCGCATTGCAATGGATCTTATTTTGTTATGACACTCATCAGTCTGAGATATGCTCTGGTCCAGGTCCATATGTTGCATGGGGTGATCTTGCTGTCCTCTGGCAGTGCATCTCTGCCTTTTTTCTTTTTTTTGTCTCTTGAGCTTCTCCTTCCTTCCATAAGTTGGAAGATGTTGATGTATTTTCTCTTTATAATCCTTGTTCGCAGCTTCCTCAGCATGCTTAACCATAGAGGGGCTATGCTGTTCACCGGCATCGAGGTTGCTGCCCTCGTCTGCGCTATCGGAGTCCGAAGATGAGCTACTGTCACTGGAACTTCCTTTCTTTTTTGACACATGCGCTAACGCCGTGTCAGTGAGGGGCTGTGGAATTGAAACATTATGCTCTGATAACTCACCCAGCTGTTGTTGCTCAAGCCCAGCTTCTGCTGCAACTGCGTCCCCTGCATGCACCTCCAGTAGTATCATGTTCTCTCCGTCGCTATCGGTCATTGCACCGGTTGTCTAGATGCGCTGGGTCTCTCCTTCGGACTGACTATTGGCCGCAGTGTTACTACTATTTCTTCTTCTTGGCATGTGTCCAGCACGCCCACTGCGCCCTGCTGCCGGTGAGTTCTCATCATCTCTCCCTTGGGCCTCTTGGTTGTTCTGCGTGCCCTGCTGTCCTGGCCAATATCCCCACGGATATACTGGGTATGGCATCCCTCCAGCATAGGCCATTTGTGACCATTGCGGGAATATGTTAGGTCCTGGGCAGTCGGTGTTGGCTGGCGGCATCCAAGGTCCACAGGCCCAAGGTAGAGGGAATCCTGGTAAATAAGGGAAACCCATAGTCTGTGTCTGGTCCCCCGTGCCAGGGTTCGTGCTTGCAGTGTTATTCTTGCAGTTTACTGCAGTCGTACACCGCCCCCTGTTTCGTTGTGGGACCCGTGTCCTCAGCGCGCCACGATGCATGTTCCGCCGTTCATAAGCTCGGTCCCGCGCTGCAGGGGGTCCCTTCCATGACCTCTTCCCTCCGCCGTCCCGTGCTGCGGGGGTCCCTTCCACGAACTCGCCCCTCCGTCCTCATTCCCCTTCAGCTCTGCATGCCCTGAGTAGAGGCACCTCTCTGCCCCACGTAGCGGGTTCTCGATCCCCTTCCCATTGGGTACTCACTGTTGTGCTGATCTTTTTCTCTCGCGCTTGATGCCTTCTTCCCTTCGCTCCTGGGTGGGGGCGGCTGCCCGGCACATAAGGCTACCCTGCACCCTGTGCCTTCCTTTTCTTGTCTTGCTCGCTGCTGCAAGTATTTTAATGTATTAAAATTTATTTATTTGCCGCCTTGTGGACTATGTTTTCAAGTCCCACGTGGCTGCCGTCCTCCTTGGCTTCTCCTGGATCATAGGCTGGTCCGCCGGTTTTTTTTTTAAATTATTTTAATTCTTTCTTCCCGGTGAAATTGCCGCCTCCGCGAGCGATTTCACCATGTGGTCGGCAATCCGAGTTGCGCCACAGCTGTGCCTGTGTTGCTGGTCCCTGGGGAGAGGAGAAAGAGGACGGCTATGGTGCAGCTCTTGCCTTAAGTACGTGGGCCGACGTCATCAGGGCTGGCCGCGGCTGTCCCCGATGACGCCGCCCGTAGGAATGCCCCCCTCGAATTACGCGGCGCACCCCGATGACACCGGCCCCACGCCACCCTCGGAGTGCAGGAGCACTCTGAAGCCATTTAGTCAGCGCCACTCCACTGGCGTGTCGCCGCCCAACTTCAGCCCACGGCCCCAGGAAAGCCATGGGCCCTTTGCATGCTCACGGGCCCACCTATTATGAGTTTTTGCCTCTACGGGACTGTTTCCATTCAGGTCTTGTTTTACTTCACATCCTTGCCTGTTTCTAGCTGCAGGTTTATATCATGTCGGTTAGGATTGCCAACTGGCTCCAGATTTTCAGGACAGGTAGATCCAGTCCTGGTTTTACTCACCTCTATGCAGGTACTTATAGTCTTGCTTTTCTTAGGGGATGCAATAGGGAAATCAGAAGAAATCCCAGCATGCAGTGGGGTAAAACGAGGACTGGATCAAGCTGTCCTGAAAATCTGGAGCCAGTTGGCAACCCTAGTGCCACTGTTTCATTGTTTCTCCAGCATCAGCAGCCCCGGTTTTTCTTTGTCATTGTTCTGTTTACCATCACTCTGACCCCTGTTTGATTTCTGTAGTTGCTGATTTTTGCTCTTTATTTTTAGGGCTTTCCTATTTTTTGAACTCTTTATCTAACATTTGTGGGGCCCTGGGGATGATTAGTAGAATTTTTAGCTGCTTTTAAAGGCAGTACATACAAGAAAAATCAAAACTATAGAGGAAGAGCATAAATGTTAGAAAAGGCTCAAAAAAGAGACAAACATCTCCTAACCAAAAAGGAAAGAAAAAACTAAACAAAATAAAATAATGATCAAAGTAAAAACAAAACAAAACAGGTGACTAGTAAAATTATTTTCAGCTCTGGCTCCAATTGTTCTAAATATTACTCCATATTTACTACATACGCACACACACATAGATAGATATGTTATTTTGAACTTACAGATTTATTGTCAGATAGCTACATATCTGGGTGATAGTTGCCAAAAACAGATTTAATTCAGCTATGTACAGTAAGTATTGCAGAGGTACAATATAGTATGAATAGACTCCTTTGTTTACTGTTCAAGGGCCAGGATAGTGCATATCTCCGCATAGCAAAGACTTGTGTACCAATGAGATTCAATCATTTGACCTTTTTCAGCATGCAAATCCAATATATACCAGGGAAACCTGCCAATCTGGAAGACCTTAACTTGACCTTGTGTTCTTTTTTTTGTCATTACTAGAGATGATACTAACCTCATTCTACAAAAGGTTACAATCATTTTAGCACAGAATAACTTAGAGCATTTAGCGTTCCTTAATGAGTGCCATCAATATTCCATGCTCAGTCAGACCAAAGTTCCATTGAGCCCAGCATCCTGTCTCAGATAGTTGCCTTTCTGGATCATTAGGAATTACCCAGAAGATCCCAAAGAGTAGATCCACTTCCTTGTTGCTCACTCTCATGGATAGGTTTCCTCAAGCCCACCATGGACCTTTCCTCCAGGAACTTGCTCAAACTCCTTTTAAACCCAGCCAATAAAGATGCCCAAAAAGTAAAGTTCTCTTCCTGGCTTTGGGCTTAATAACCAAAGTTATTTATCTATTTATTTATTTATTTAAAAATTGTATATGCCAGGCAATCCTATGTTGTAAGTCGTTGACAATAAAAACAAAGGCACAGATATTTATATAAAACAGCACAGCCAGAATAACAAAAGAACCTCCTATTAGAGGGTCTTCTGAATGCCAGTGCATGATGCTTACCATCCGAGTCACCGTGTAAAACATAAAGGGGTCGATATTAATACCCGCGTGCGATTGTCGAAGCGCGCACATGGATGCGGCTATTTTATAACATACACACGTCAGCGCATGTCATAATATATGATATCCACGCACGCATGCACGGTGGATGTTAACATCCGCGCGCACATGTGCGGGGAGGGGGGGGGGATTTTAAAAGGCTATGCCCGGCGATGGGAGTAGGGTTTCCCCAGTTCCAATTAAGGAGCAGACTGGGAGGGAACTTCCCTATACCCCTACCTAACCTTCCTACCCTTTCCCCTCTCCTCCCTGACCCCTAACTCCTTCCTAGCTACTTCCTTTTTTTTTGTTCGATTACTTACTGCTCCTTGGGAGCAGAAGTAATCTCCATGCGCCAGCCAGCTGCCGGCGCATGCTTTCCCAGGACAGCATCGAATGGCACTGTCCCGGCCCACCCCATGCCCTTCCCCCCCCCCCCCGGCTCGCCCCTTTGGAGAGGCCCGGCACTTCAGCACATAACAGGATTTACACATGTTGCCAGGCCCTTCTGAAGATGCACATAGCACACGCAAGGCCCAGCCACACGCATAACCCCCCAGTTTTATGCGCGTGGCCCTTTTAAAATCGGGCCAAAATTGAATAAACTGTTTACTTTTTAGAGTGCAGAGAGATTTCTCCTGGCATTCTATGAGTATTCACAGAAAAATCTATTGCTTTTCATAAAGTTATCCACAAATTGCCACAGAAATTCTACAGAAATATGCAAGATCATTAAGATCAGTGTTTATACATATACCTGTTCTTTGAAAACATTTTTATAATAAATAAATTCTCATTTTTCAGTAGGTTTCGCTATACAGACCATTTTATACTACTGCAGCATGTATGTAGGTTCTGCAAACATGCTTTTCCTGTTGAAGATGTCTCTTAGACGTAGCCCCAGCAGAGCCGTACACCCATTACTATTTAAGCCGTTATGACAGCTACACATTTTGAAGGTATAGCCTCTGGATACAAAGCTTCTGGAGAAAAAGTATTAAGAGATCATAAACAAAGAAACCATATGTAAAACAATATCAATAATGTCCATTAGGGGGTTCTAAGCTTACAATACAGAGAGAACATATTTATCATCATACCTCTCCATGAAAATAAATGCTATGGATGGAATCTCATGTGATCATTAAGTGCTAGGTAGTGACAGTATAATATTGTTAGGCACATCAGTTTTTCTTACTTCCCCTTCTGCCATAGATGAATTTGATGGAGATTGGTATCCGGACAGCACTGCTAAACAATTCTTTCTTCCAGAGGACTCTTTCCTCTGATCAGCCAAATGACATCCTAGGGTTCGTTTTAAACTGTAACTTTTCTAAACAGATGTAGATTTAAATACTCACCTTTCCAAACCCATGTTCAAGATGACTTATATCAGGTACAGTAAGTAGGTCTCTGCCTCAGGGACGGCCACCACAATATTTATAAAATACTGCATATTTCTGCTCCGAAGATATACGAATATGTTTCAGTAAACGCATATATTTCCAATGCAATAAAACGCATATATCTTACTCATGAAATAATTGTGAAATTGCATGAATAAACACCCAGAATTAAATGCAGAATCAGATATTTATAAAGTAAAAAGCACATATACCATTTTGAAAATATTTACTTGTGCAAGTACTTGGAATCACCAGTTTGCTGATATCTCCACCAATTCTCCCAATCCTTTTCTAGCACTTCACCAGTTCATGCAGACCTCTCAGACAAAAACTACAGACAAGTCTGATTTCACTTGCATCAAGCAATTAACAGGTGTAAAAGTGTACAAACAAGTTCACTAATGTATAGATGTCTATCGCTTACCGATTGGCACCTACTAAACATACTTCTGAACCCCGCCCTAGAACAACTCTAAACTGCCCCTTTTTTTTGCCAGTAAAACAATCATGCATACTCTTGAAGATTATAAAGTAGCATGTACATGCTATTTTTATGTGCAAAACCCTTTTGAAAATTCACTCCTAAGTTAGTATCTGAGGCAAGAGAAGGTGAGGTCATTTTCCCAAGGATGCAAGGAAGTGGGAAAAGCAGAAGTTGAACCCCGTTTTCCTTGAATTTACAGGCTGCTGTTTTAACAACTAGGAAACTCTTCCACTCCAATACCAGCTCTGTCTAGCATGCTATGCATAGGAAATATAGCAATGGATTTCGCTGGTCCCTGCTATAATATAAATAACAACAGCATAGTAGTGATTGCCTATCTTCCATCACAGATATCCACAGCCTTTATTGCGTTACTAATCATAAGAAGTATCAGCTTATTGTTTGACATAATTGATTTTGCTTGCTGAGTTAATTTCCTGCCTTGTGTTTTTCACTTTGCCTTCTTTGTTTGTATGGTTTTTCCAGATAGCTGGCCATAAATCTTTTCCCATTCTAAAACCATGACATTGTATACCAGTATCACAAAAACACACTGGGTTTCCTGACATTAATTCCTGATAGGAAGACATTTGGGGGGGTTGATTTTGTTACCACCCGGCTGTTTACAACAATTGCACAATATTTCTCTTAAAATTATTTTATGGTTTTAAAACCAAATGCAAGTGTTCACAATGGTTTATTTATTTTATTTATTTACTATTTTTCTATACCGGCTTTCATGACAGGTATCACATCAAACCGGTTTACGTTTAACAGGGTGTGCAATATACAGAGAACTCGAGCAACTATAACAAGTGTGTGGTTAACGGAATTGCAATTACAATAAAACAGGGAAGTACACAATGTTGACCTCAGCTGTTATGTTTTTAGAGGGTCAGTGTTAGAAACCTTGAGGTTCAGGGTATAAACTAAGGAGTGAGCCCACCTTCTCCCCCCTCCACCCCCTACCCATCCCAGGTCATCTCTCTCCTCACTTTTACCCCTATTCCGAGTTTCTTGTCCCCCCATCCCAAACAATCCTGATCCTTCCTTTCTCCCCACCCCTGATCTCCAGTTCTTTATTCCTGTGACCCCCCAGCTCATGTCAGTTAGTCAGCCCCTGCCCTCAGCTTCAAGCCTGGTCTCCTATCATTCTCTCTGTTACATGGCACTGATATGGCATGCCCCAGTCTTCTCATGCATGAACCACTGCTGCAAAGCCCCACATCATTCATACCACAAAAAGCGTCCTGCCCTGAGCAGGTGAGAGGTTGACTTGATGGCAGGTAGATGAAACAGAGGTGACACTCCTCTTACTGGTTGCCAGTGACAACTGTCAACAGGTTATCAGGAAGAAGAAAGAGTCAGTTACCAGGAATGAGGGAGGGATGATCATACCCCTTTAAACTCAGGGACAGCATTAGTGGGCCCTAGTGAAAAAAAACATATTTAGAAAACTTCAACAGCAGCTAATAGTTTTTAGGAGCCTGCAAATTTTCACTTATTTTTTGACATAATTGATTTTGCTTGCTGAGTTAATTTCCTGCCTTGTGTTTTTCATTTTGCCATCCTTGTTTGTATGGTTTTTGTGACTTTTTTTTGCTCTTTTTCATCTATTTTGTGCAGGGGGAGTTGCACTTAATTGACTCTTTTGTAGGGAAGCGTGTTTTTGGGGGGAGGGTTCTTCTTTTCTATTATTTTCTTTGCTCTCTTCATTCAATTTCTTCCTTTCCTTCAGCAGCTCTCCTTCCTACAAGTTCCTTTCCTTCCAGTTTCTTCCCTCCATCTAACTGATCCCCAAGCCCCCAACCTCTCTCCATATATGTGGCCCAGTGGCAGCGAGCAGACATGAACCACATTGTCTCCACTTCGCTCAGACTGGTCCAGATGTCTGTAACGGCAGCAGACTGCTTCTATGAGCTGCATCAGATCCTAAGTCCAGTCCATCCACAGCAGCAGCAGCATCTCATCCTGGACCAGGCTGGTGCCAGGCACCCCAAAGTAAGCCACAAGGCTTGGCTTAGCTTACAATACTCAAGGGGCCTCTTGTGCGATTGGGACCCCAGACAGTTGCCTTGCATGCCCCCAACCCCATATCCAACACCTGTATTGGTGCTTAGAAATCTGACTTTAACCTTTCTTTCCATTTTATTATATAACTTCAATGATAGCATCATCTGGACATGGAATTCCAGGTTTCTTGTATGTTCTCTCTCTTTGCAGAATCTGGATTCTTGTAATTACTTGTTTACTCTATGAGTGGCAGGAGCTTATTTCATAACCTTTGTTCTCTCTGTATTCTGGTTCTGGAAACTGAAAGAGGGCTAGTTCAGACAAGTTATTCCTTTTTCTCAACCCCTTGTTTTCTCTGTTCCTCTGCTATATCATTTTCCTGTACATTAGCTCTTCTTTCAATTAATAGTTAGACAACTATTTTTAATTATTACTGTGTTATTTAACACGATGGCCCCTCTTTCAGTCTGGTTGTGCCCTTTGATATGCTAGTATGTGCAGTTTAGCTCAGTAAAAGGTTTTAATTACAAGCCTTCATGTACACTCACTAAGAAAGACCAGATCACAGTAACTAATACAGCCTTTAGTACAACAACACTGTTCAAGAGGCCATGTCCCATTACTCAAGGTCATTATCTCTGAACGTGCTACAGAGTTGAAACTCTGGTATTCATGTTCAGTTTGCCAAATGGTTTCTGTTGTTTTATTGTCCAGATGTTTTCTGGATAGGTTATCTCCATCTGACCTGACTGTGTCTAGGAGGGGATGGGGAGGAAAGTTGGGGGGGGGAGGGGGTAGATGGAGATGAAAGAAAGTGAGATAGATGAGAAACACTTATTAGTAGCATGTGCAGCTTCAAGACTTGGCTTGTGCTATCGCCACAACCTTCTGGATTTCATTGATTACTTTTCCTCACTTGTCAAATAAAAAAGAAATGCCTACTCCTTTCTCACCAGAGATAGGCATGTAAAAGGAAAAAGGCAGTGGGGCACCTTATCAGCATTTACTTCCGTGTATTTCAGTTCTCAGCCAGCATGGAGGCATGTTTTCCTCCCTATTTTGTCATAATTGTGGATTAGAAACTTGTCTCATGATTTACAACATTGGGAATCCCTAGGAAAGAGTGTTATGCAATTCACAGGAATTCTAGCCTTTTCCCTTTTTAATTTCAATGATTTAGGCTATGTGTTATCTCCAAAACTAGTTACATTTCTGAATGTTACTATAAGTTTTTGTAATTGTATGCTTGTTTTATATGCATATATACAGTTAGCTACTTTGTGTAATAACTCTATTGGGACCAGTTGTCATAAGTTAATGGTTTTCACAACAAATATTACTTTTGCTAGAAGTAAAGTAATTTCAAAGGCTGAAAGCAGATCTGATTATTCATTTAGCTTTAGGTATGTCAGAAGGTGATACTGTCTGTCTTAGAGTTGTACTGTATAACTTTTCTCCTTCTCCGGTAACTACATTGTCCCTTATAGACCATTTTATGCTGGTTATTTAGATATAACTAGGCCCCATCCCAAAGAGACTCAGCCACATGGTCTGAATAGGAGCAGTGAACTTCTTTTTTATTTCCTAGGGCATCTTCTCATGCCCCATAACCTTTATTAACTTTCTTTATCAACACAGCCTTTAACTAAAAATTATACTCCACATTGCATCTTCCCCCTTTTCTATTTTTTATATTTTCTCACTATTAGAAATTATTATGCTCATATAGGAAAACAAATGAGCATTTCTGAACAACCCTTGGAGCAATGAATAGACTGTCATATTCTCCCTGAAACAATTGAAGATTATCCTTCACCAGCTGTCCATCTCCAGACTTTAAATCTAGTTTAATAATGGATTTCACTATTCAGTCTGATCTGGTAGCCATAACCTTTTACAGACACTGACTACCATAAGTAGACTCCAAGCAACTTGGAGGGTCTGGTACAATCTCTTGGATCAGTGCAGAAACTACCTCATTAGTACTGATCAGAATGCCATATGGGATCTGGAGCAAGTAAGAACACGGTGTGTCATGTTGTTCAGTAACTATGACCATCCTGTTCCAAAGTTTTTTCCATCTGTTTTCAGGAGAACCAAGTCTCCTGGGCTGAGAGCAAAACCAGATTCATATAAAGGTAGATTTTAAAAGGGCCACACTTGCGCCATTTTATAACCTATGTGTGTAGGTTATAAAATGCTCTTCATGCATGCCACAGCTCCTTATTAGGTACAGGAGTCTGCTGAACATGGGGGATGGGGGGGGGGAAGAGGGAGAGAGAGAGCCTCTTTATAGGGCTCAGTCGGGGTGAGTTTTTGAGAGGTGGGTTGGGATTGGGGGTATTGTTATAGTCACATTCAGAGGTATCCATTCATTGTAAAATTCACATCACTACAGATTTTTGGACCTTATAAGTGATGAAAATTCTAAAAAGAGGAGTTCATTTGTACACTGCAGTCTCTACTAGCTGCATTGTACAAATCAACTCCTTTTCATCATGTTGGTCCTGGAACACCCTGGCTATTTAAAATTTGCATAGCTCCTGCTCAGGCCACTTACAACACAAGGCTTCTAAAATCTACCTTTAAATGTTTATTGCAGAAAGTCTTATAGCAGCATTTAGCTTTAGCATCATTTTGTTATATGACAGTAAAATCGCACCATCGTGGACAAGTGTTATCATTAGCAAAGAAAAAGAAGTGCCAAGAGTTCAGCCTAATAACAGCTTAGCTGGACCTTCCCTCATAGATTCTGTTGGTGTAGTGTGATAATTTAAAAGGGCTAGATAGGGTTTGGTTGACAGGAATCTTTTTTCCTGTGGTTGCCACTCTTTCTGCCAACTTGGGAAAAATATGGGCACATCATCACCTGGTGGACATTGTATTGAGCTAAGAAGTTTGAAAACAATTGGACCTTGAACTGTGGTCTAAGGTTAGTTACTAAGGACTCAGGTGATCCAAATCCGGTAAAGAAGTTCTTCAGTCTTCCAATCACTGCTGCATTAGAGAGGTAGGTAAGTGCAAGATTTTGATCCAGCAAGTGTAGACAATGACCATTAGGTAGGTTTTACCTTCAACTTCCCATAGGTCAGTTGCCAAATTCTGCCAAGGGAGGTTGGACAGTTTTGACAGATGGCAAGGCTTCTTGCATTGGCTAGGCCTATGGATGAGGCAGTGTTAGAAAGAAAGAGCATTTTCTTTTACCTGCCAACTAATTCCTGGCTACTAAATGGTTTGTTTGTACCTCTCCCTGATTTTGGTAATACATCTAAAGGGCTGAGATGCATTATTTGTACTATCTCTGACTCAGTCTCTTGGGGATTACTATGGCGAAGGGGCATTGCAGAAAGATTTGCCTAACTAGAGAGAGAGAAGGGGAGGGGATAGACTGGCAAGCCGATCCCTGATTATTTTTTGTTTTTTGAAATCCATGGAGGGGTTTGTGGGGCTCGGCCTGGCAGGGCCCATTTGTGTGACTCAGGGTGAGGAATCTCTAATATAGGTTAACAGGCCCACGTGGGACCTTTTTTTTTAACAGCACGCCATTTAACTGGCAATATTCTTTTGAATCTAATCAGTTAAGACTAAAGTTATCTGGCCACATGAGGCCAGATAACTTTAGGACGTCTCTGGTTATCCAAATAACTTAGCTGGATTTAGTTTTATATTGGTTAAATTAGATGGATAACTTTATACTGGCCCAGAACACCTCCAGAATGCCTCTTTTTATCTGGCTAAATTTTAGCCAAATATGTGTCTCAAATATTTAAAAGTTGACATTTAACTGGATAACTCACAAATTATCCAGCTAAATACTCTTGAATATTGGCTCCAAAGTCTTTGCTGCTCTCTGATGGCAAGCAAACAAAATCTACAGTGTACACCATGGAACTGATACACCAAACAGTTCAGGAAATAAAGTCCAAAGGCACAAAAATTCACTCACATTTGCAAATGCTGCTCATCCTTGGTAGGTAAACTCTCTGGAGAAGGAAACTTCCACTCTTGGTTCTCCCCTAGTACATTTTTGGATGCAGTTCTCATTCCTTCTCTCACTTCTCACAGCAATTGAGGCTCTAGATGATTCTGCCTTTCAGTCACCAACTCTTCAGGATTTTCTCAGCTGGGCAGTTTGTCACTGAATTCCTGCCAAGAACAATCCTCTTTTTTCTCCAGACTTCTCCAAGTACTCTTTCTGGACAGATGAGGAATATGGGCTTAAAACCTTTCTTTCTTGAGACTACACCTCTCAGGAATTCATTCTTTGGAATTCCAAGACTTCTTCCCACTCCTGGAAGCCTGGGCACCCCGTGCATGGGCCTAACCACTGTCCCAGGACAGGACTATTCTCCAGGCACCCGTCTATTGAAAGATGGCCTCACTCTGGGTCCTTTCCCTGTGGAGGGAAAGACGCCACACCAGCACCTTTATATTAGAAAAGCACCATCCTCACCCCCCTGCACTCACGTGTGCACAAAATGTTTGTTAAACCTATGACATGTCCCACTGGAGAGTGTCAACCTTTCTAAACTCTCCTACTCTACTCTGATATCACTCACTGTTTTCAGGGTCTGTTGAGACCATTGACTACACTAGCAAGTCGCATCTACACTAGTAAGGGGCAAATTCTAGATCCCTTTACAAATAAAATAAATGCAAAAGGTATATTAGTGACTTGGAACTTTAGTCATAATTACAATATCCAAACAGTCCTTGAATACCAACATCATCTGCTTGTTATTGAAAAGATGCTATTCCCAGGAAATGTTACTGTAAAAAAGCAATAAGGCACCCCAAGGACTGAGCTAACACCTTAGGCCTCTTATAGTGGGATTATCTACTTGCACTCACCCTTGGGTCTGCCTACTAAATGCCTTAAATGTAAACACCTACATTTAATATGCATTAGCAAGTTAATGAAGGCAATTATTTTATTTAAAATGTCTTATAAACCACATTCTCAGTCTACCTAGGATGCCCAAGGCACAGGGCCAGCTAAAGAAGGAGAGCCCAGGGCCACTAGTGGCAGAAGCAGGAGGAGACCTGGTCTTAGGAGGGGAATGAATGCTGGGGAGGGGTGGAGAGAGAGAGAAGGTACTGGGTGGGTGAAGGGTATATAGAGAAAAAAGAGGGTACTAGGTGAGTGAAAATATAGATAAAGTATCCTGGGATAGGTTTGCGAGAGTGTATACTGAACATGTGGGAGTTAGAGAGAGATTATGTATGCTGTGCAGGTGGGGAGGTGAAGAGAATGAGTAGAATAGTTTGCGGGGTAGAGAAAACGAGAAGGTGCTAAATGTGTGGAAAGAAAGAAAAGGTGCTGATCAGTTGGGAGGGTGGAGAGAGAGAGAGAATGCTGGGAAGATGAGGATGGGGTGGAGAGATATAGGATACTGGCAGTACAGAAAGAGGACAAAAAGATTGAAGTGATGCTGGTATGCTAGGTGTGGAGGTGAGAGAGATACTGAGCAGGGAGAAAGAGACTGCATGCTGGGTAAGGAGAGAGGGTCAATGCAGTGCACTTTGGGCAGAGAGCAAAGAGGAGAATGCTGAGCAGAGGGTAAAAGAAAAGATTGAGAGGGGTTCTGTACCAGAGCATATGCTACCAAAGAAGGAAGCACTGTGCTAGAGCTGGAAAGTCTTGGGTGTGGGGTACAAGACTAGGGGTTTGCCTACAGTGCCTAATATCCTTGCACGAGCTCTGCCAAAACAGTACAGAAAAGCAGCATTCAGGGCGGGGATCTAAGATGGTGCTGGAGGCATGTGATGTCCTTCCCTGCTTTGCATGCTAATGTTTCTTTCCTCCCTTTTTGAACTTTATTACCTGTTTTGATGGTGAAGAGGAAAGGAAATACGATAAAACATCTCCCAAGTGGTCAACTTTCCTCTCAGATGACTATTTCATTTTGTGAGTTGGGTTATGGAACAAAGAGACTCAGGGTCTGTTTTTGCTGCTGGTGTAAAAGAGGGAATTTCATGCCAGCTAGAGGTTTCTCTTAACCCTGAGAGCCACAACTAGCCCTAAATCCTGCCACCAGTGGGAGAGATGAGGCTTGCAGCATAAAAACCCTTCTAGGAGTACTGCAATGGAGCCAGGAGGTAGAATTGCAGGAGTATAAAAAGATAAATTCCATGCTGGGTCAAACCAAGGTCCATTCAGCCCAGCATCCTATCTCTGATAGTGGCCAATCCAGGTGGCAAGTACCTGGCAGATCCCATAAAGAAAATCTATTTCCTGTTACTCACTCCCAGCGATAACTTTCCTTAATTTAACTAGGTAATCATGTATTATGGACTTTTTGTCTAGAAACTTGTCCAAACCTCTTTAAACTCTGCAGTGCTAGTCATCTTGACCATGTTCTCTAGCAACAGATTCCACATCTTAATTGTGTTAAGTGAAAAAGTACTTTCTACTATTTGTTTTAAATCTACTGGTTGCTAGTTTCATGGAGTGTCCCCTTGTTTTAGTATTTTTTGAATGGTAAATAACCATCCTTTATTTACCCGTTCTAAGTTGTGCTGCTCCTGCGAGACTGCCTTTTGCTTTATGCAGAAGTGATCTCCACACTCCCCAAAGAATCATTGATGAGTTCAGTTGGATGCACTAACTTTTAGAGTGGAGGAAGGGGAATTGAACCCTTCCCATCAATGCCTCCTGCTCTCTCCTGGACCTCTTGTCTGGAGAGACCAGTTAACGTCAGACTGGAGGACATCTGTTAGGTTATTGTGATCCTCAGGAAAACTGTGAGTATCACGCTGTGTGATATGGCCACTTCCATGGGGTCTGTTAAAGAACAAATTACTAGATTGAAAAGTGGAACTTGCAAAGAAGATTGCTGCCTTTTCTAATTGTAAGTTAGCCGCAATATAGGATAGCCTTCTAACTCAATGTACATTGGAGATGTTTTAAATAGACTGAGGCATTTGAATGTTAGAACTCTTAGTTTTCTCTCATGTGCCCATTATCAGTCTAAGAGACCTATCCAAGAAGCATCTGACTAAGGTTCTTCATATTTCTGGAAATGTAGTCCCTCTCTTGAATAAGTTTTTTTTGGTTTTTTTTAATCTTCCATTAAAGAAGCATGAGGAGGGAATATCATCAGCTACAGACTCTTCTCAAGTGTCTGCAGAGAGTTTGGATTTGACCACATTTCTAGAGAGTTCTACTGAGGAAGTGGTATATCATGCTACTTTATTAATTTCATTTGTCTTTGATGTTGTGGGAGTCTCAGTTTAGTGGACCCTTGGGCTGACCTGCCGGAGACTGGGAAAAGATGGACAATGTCTCTGATGAACAGCGGGCCGGGAGGCAGATGTTCAGGCGGGACGTAGATGCTCTTCACCCTGGAAGCTGGTGCTCCCCCGGGAGGAGCCCGTAGGAGCCCAACCGCTGGGATTTAGGTGGCTTCACCCTTGGAAGCCGAAGCCCCCCCGGGAGGAGCCCGTAGGGGCCCGGCCGCTGGGACTTAGGCAGGTTGTGGATCAGGACAGGTAACTGGAACCAGACTAAGACAGTAGTGATACTGTAACTGGGTACGGATTCTGGAACCAGGCAGGAACTGTAGCAGGCTCGGGTACTGGAACCAGGCAGGAACTAAGCAGGTACTGTAGCGAGCAGGCAGGAATCAAGCAGGTACTGTAGCAGGCAAGCAGGAACCAAGCAGGTACTGTAGCAGGCAGGCAGGAACCAAGCAGGTACTGTAGCAGGAATGGAGTGACGTAGCCAAGCAGGTCACTCCGGGGCGCAACGCAACAGGAAACCAGAATGCTAACCCGTTGCAAGGCAAAGACTGGATGGCCGCGGCCGGCTTATCAAGGCCGTGGCGTCTGACGTCAGGAATTGAGCGGAGTCAGTACTGGCGGGAAACTGGCTACAAAGGTGCCCAAGTGGCACGCGTGCGCGCCTAGGAACAGGGCATCCACTGGAACCTTCACAGCGGCGCTGCCCCAGCGGGGACGCCACCAAACAGGCTGCAAGCCAGGACTCCGGAGGCGGGAGCAGGTCCGGGAATCAAGAGGTAAGGGCCTGGCCGCGGTGCTCGCGGCCAGGACCGCAACATTTAAGACAAATATTCCGTGATAAGACTTTCTATCCATCATAAGGATAATTTGTTTATGGATCAGAAGATTTGGTTATTTCCAGATGTTTGCAAACAGACATAGAACAAGAGGAAAATATTTCTTCAGATGTCAGGAAGTGAAGGATTTGGATGTTGATTTTTTTCTGAGATAACCTTCAAAATGTTTGATTAAAGTTTTCTTGCACCGAAGGTGGACCCTTGGTCTGGTGCAGGATTGGTACAGCCCTCTGATCGTACCCAGAGAGCGCCTGCCACCAGGAGGCGGAGCACGCGATGAGACAGAGGCTAGCTGGAGCTTCGTCAATAACAGTCCGGGGATTTCCACAGGTTGAGCCCTTGGGTGCCCAGACCACCTGGATTTAGGTGGGCCTCTGAGGGTCTCCTGGAGAGATGACGGAGTAGTCAGGCCAGCTGTGGTCAGGCTTGGAGAAGTCAGCGTAATCAGGCAGGCAGAGGTCAGGCTTGGAGAGGTCAGCATCGTTGGCAGGTGGAGGTCAGGCTTGGAGAGGTCAGCGTAGTCAGGCAGGTGGAGGTCAGGCTTGGAGAGGTCAGCGCAGTCAGGCAGGCGAAGGTCAGGCTTGGTAAGACCCAAGGCACGAAAAGGCAGGTTCTGGAACCACGGAGCCAAGGCAACTAGAACAGGAGGACTAGTTGCAAGGGCAATGCTTCTGAGAGACTCCAGAGGATTTATAGTCGGCAGGAGATGATGTCATCAGGAGGAGCAAGAAGGCCTGGCCCTTTAATGTAGGAAGGAGGCGCGGCCCCGCACCTTAGAGGCAGGTAGGAGGCAGGACCCTGGAGAGTGGCATCCATGCCGCGAAGAGGAACAAAGATCGGACAGGCCGCCACCAGGCCCAGCGACATCGGCGGCTCCCTGCCGCCACGCAGGAAGGCTTCAGGGCAGCCTCCAAGCTGCGAGCTGCTGGGATGCAGCAGGAATGCCAGCAGCCTCCAAGCCACATAGGGGGAAGAGCGCCGGAAACGCTGGCGGGCCCCTGCCACGGACCGGCAATGATGTCAGTGGCTCCAGGCCACATGGACGTGTGGCGGCCAGGCCCGCTGTGCCAAAGAGAACCTGGGTGGCCCCTGGCCACGAAGAACAACGGCGTTGGGGCGCCGGCCGGCAGGAAGGTGAGAGGCTGCCCTAGCCACGGGCAGAATCTCAACAAGTTTCTAATCTTAGATATATTTTCTTTGAACCTGCAAATATAAGATCTTTTCTGGATTAAAGAATTGCTGCAAGATCTGTCATAATCCCTAAGGATGTCCATTAAAGAGTAGCTATTGGAATTTGTCTTGCCTTCGGCAATTTTTCTTAAGTTCTTATATTTTGAGATTTGTGCGTGTGTAATTTAGTTCCATTTTTTCTGCTGGACCCCTTCCCCTATTATTTAAAGGCTTAGTGGAAAGTAAACAGTGATATAGTAAAGTGAGTGTGGTTTTCCTTCTGTTTGTTATATGTTGTATGATTATTCTTGTTTTCTGTGCATGTTTTGTTTTTGCTTGTATTTGTAATTGTAAAATGATAAATAGAAAAAAGCAACATGAATAAAAATATAAAAATGCAAATAATAATATCAGAAACCCATGTACAATGCATATTATTTGCATGCAAATTAGAATTATGACACAGTAATACACATTTAAATAATGTTTCTCCTTCTTCCCAAAAAAGTATGCAATGTCCTTGTTAGGTATTAATTCTGTGATTAGTACTATTTTATGTTCTGTGTAATTATTTTATCCTCTTTTATAATTATTTGTCTAACGGGGTCATTTATCAACTTGCCTTAATTTATGTGATAGTTATTGCAAATTTATTCAAGGGGGAGGGGTACTATTGCTGGAAATAACTATATCTTTTTTGGTATATGATATGCCATTTACAATGGATATCACAAATGAGAGAGACAGAACCTCTGCAGTAATGTATACAGTAGTCAACTATTTATACTGCTAGTAACTCAAAGTGAGGTTTTGGTGGTAGTCTAGGGTTTGGGGGCCAATTTTACATGCAGAGTGAGACGTACAAACAGTACAGTAGACCTTGGTGAAGATTTGACGTGATTTGGAGTGTGGAAAGTTACATAAAGATGAGATTTCTACAATGTTCTCTCACCCTAGCTTGATGGACTCTTTACCAGGGTACTGTCAAGCTAGTGTGAGAGTAGAGTGAGAGAACACTGAAGTAATCTCATTTTAGTCTGACTTTCCTTACTCCAAATAACATCAAATCTTCACCAAGGTCTACTATGCTGTTTATACGTCTCACTCTGCATATAAAACTGGCCCCAAAACCCTAGACCATCACCAAATCCTCACCTTGAGTTACTAGCTGGCCCTCCAATAGTGATATGAATAGTTGACTACTATAAAACTCTTATAAAGTGTTGTGGTTTTGAGGTGTTGGAGTGGATTCATGGGCACTGCGGAGATGGCCATGTCCATGGGGAGGAGTCCCATGAGGAACCGCAGTACTAGGCTAGACTCGAGACACGCAAACACAGAAGATTTGTCTTTTATTATCCAGCTGGATGGTACCACCAGAGGTGGCAGTAGTGAGGTTATCCAGTAAGAGCAGTCTAGGGATCCTCGGCAGAGGAGACCCGTCTCACAAAGGCAGATGTTAACAGCACTCAATAGTATAGGGACTTCCGGATGCAGGTTCCCAGTGTAGAGCTGTAGATGAGACAGTGAGATTACTCACTAAGATGGTAGCTGTATAGTTGGAGATCCCAGCAGGCAGAAGTAGTTGGTTGCAGGCACCAAGGCAGGGAGAGCTGGCCCTCGAGGAGCGAGTACCTGGTCCCAGAGAGATACCTGAAATAAAGCAAAGGGCCCCCGAGGAGCGGGTACCCAAGTTAGAAGAAATACCCCGAAGAGCAAGGAGAGCTTCCAGCGGCAGCACGGAAGCGGCAGAGTAGCTCAGACCGGAGGCATTCCAATCCAATCCTTGCTAATTTGATTTGTTAGCAAACGAAGGGCAGGCTAAATACCCGGATGACGTGACGTCACTCGAGAGGGACGCCCCCGAGGTTCCCGCCATGATGTGAATAAAGACGTGGGTGGTGTGCGCACACGCACCCTAGGAGGCCCTCAGGAGAAACATGGTGGATAGCCTTGCCATAGCCGTTCCAGGGATGCCGGAGAGAGTGGCAACCAGACGCAGTGGTAGCCATCCTCCCAAGGCTAGCGGGGAGAGCAGAGAGAAAGGTGAGGCCCAGAGGTCAAAGCTGTCTGAGACTGAAGTACGCAACATAAAGAGGCTTTCTCTTGTTCTCTCATGAGGAAATGCCTTTCTGGGTTCTTCATAAGTAACAAAGTACAAATATCAAAGGACAGAAAAACTTTAACATGCATTGCAATAAACAACTTATGCAAAGCACTATCTTAGCAGATGGTGGAATAACTCAGAAATTATCATAGCCACACCCCTTTTCCTTATCATGGGTGTTATTCATTCAAAGATAATCACATTTTGATAAATCTAGGTCTAAATGATTTAAGTAATTTTGTATCCTGCCTAGATCAACTGATTTGTAATAAGCAGTTTATAAGAATTTTAAATAATAATAATAATAATAATAATAATAATAATAAATAATGCTGGTTAATGAAGGCACTTAAGTAGAAAATTTACACCTCAGGAAGTGTAATTTAACTTTCTTGCTAGTGGACCACATTAACATACACCACCAAAACACTCCCCCAGCACAGTTATGAACCTCTGTGGTCCTTCATTACACACACTGCCCCACCCCCTCAAAATTCAAATGATTGAAACACAGAACATAACAGTTTAGAAACATAGAAACATGATGGCAGAGAAAGGCCATATGGCCCATCCAGTCTTCCCATCTGTCCAAAACATATGGATAAAGGTAAACCAGTAGATGTAGTGTACTTGGATTTTCAGAAGGCGTTTAACAAAGTTCCTCATGAGAGGCTTCTAGGAAAAGTAAAAAGTCATGGGATAGGTGGCAATGTCCTTTCGTGGATACAAACTGGCTAAAAGACAGGAAACAGAGAGTAGGATTAAATGGACAATTTTCTCAGTGGAAGGGAGTGGGCAGTGGAGTGCCTCAGGGATCTGTATTGGGACCCTTACTTTTCAATATATTTATAAATGATCTGGAAAGAAATACGACGAGTGAGCTAATCAAATTTGCAGATGATACAAAATTGTTCAGAGTAGTTAAATCACAGGCAGACTGTGATAAATTGCAGGAAGACCTTGTGAGACTGGAAAATTGGGCATCGAAATGGCAGATGAAATTTAATGTGGATAAGTGCAAGTTGATGCATATAGGGAAAAATAACCCATGCTATAGTTACACAATGTTAGGTTCCATATTAGTTGCTACCACCCAAGAAAGAGATCTAGTCGTCATAGTGGATAATACATTGAAATCGTCGGTTCAGTGTGCTGCGGCAGTCAAAAAAGCAAACAGAATGTTGGGAATTATTAGAAAGGGAATGGGGAATAAAATGGAAAATGTCATAATGCCTCTGTATCGCTCCATGGTGAGACCGCTCCTTGAATATTGTGTACAATTCTGTTCGCCACACCTCAAAAAAGATATAGTTGTGATGGAGAAGGTTCGGAGAAGGGTGACCAAAATGATAAAGGGGATGGAACAGCTCCCCTATTAGGAAAGACTAAAGAGGTTAGGACTGTTCAGCTTGGAGAAGAGACAGCTGAGGGGGGATATGATAGAGATGTTTAAAATCATGGGAGGTCTAGAATGGGTAGAAGTGAATCGGTTATTTACTCTTTCAGATAATAGAAAGACTAGGCGGCACTCCATGAAGTTAACATGTGGCACATTTAAAACTAATCAGAGAAAGTTCTTTTTCACTCAACGCACAGTTAAACTCTGGAATTTGTTGCCAGAGGAAGTGGTTAGTGCAGTTAGTAGTATAGCTGTGTTTAAAAAAGGATTGGATAAGTTCTTGAGGAGAAGTCCATTACCTGCTATTAATTAAGTTGACAGCCACTGCTATTACTAGCAACAGTAACATGGAATAGACTTACTTTTTGGGTACTTGCCAGGTTCTTATGGCCTGGATTGGCCACTGTTGGAAACAGGATGCTGGGCTTGATGGACCTTGGTGTGACCCATTATGGCATGTTCTTATGTTCTTAATTAACTTATCATTATAATTATCACTACTTCCTTAGAGATCCCCTATAATTATCCAATGTGTTTTGAATTCAGATACTGTTTTTGTCTCCACCGCTTCCACTGAGAGGCTGTTCCACACATCCACCACCCTCTCTGTAAAGAGCTATTTCCTAAGATTTCTCCTAAGTCTATCCCCTTTCAACCTCGTCTCCTTTCCCCCTTGTTCTAGAGTCTCCTTTCCATTGAAAAAGGCTCATCTCCTGTGCATAGAAACCTTTGAGATATTTGAATGTTTCTATTATATCTCCCCTATCTTGCCTTTACTCTAGGGTATTCATGTTTAGATCTTTAAGACTATCTCCATATGCTTTAGAACGAAGACCATTGACCATTTTAAAAACCACCCTCTGACTGACTCCACCCCGTTTATATCCTTTTGTACACAGTATTCCAAGTAAGGTCTCACTAGGGACCTATACAGGGACAATATCACCTCTCTTTTTCTGCTGACCATTCTTCTCCCTATGCAGCCAAGCATCATTTTGGCTTTTGTCATCGCTTTATCCACCTGTTTGTCCATCAGATACAATTCACCCCAGATCCCGCTCTTCTTTTGTGTTTAGAAGAATTTCACCTCCAATACTGTTCCTTTCCCTTGGGTTTTTGAATCCTAAATTCATTACTCTACATTTTTTAGCATTAAATCAGCTGCTAGATCTTAGACCATTCCTTGAGCTTCGCTAGATCCCTCCTCATGTTTCCCATTCTTTCCTGGCTGTCCACCCTGTTGCAGATTTTGATATCATCGGCAAAAAGACAAACCTTTCCCGACAACCCTTCCGTTATGTTGCTTACAAAAATGTTGAGTATGAACTGATCCCGGAGGCACACTACAGCAACCCCCTCCTCAGAAAAAACTCCATTACCACTACCCTTTGTTGCCTCCCACTCAGCCAGCTTGTAACAAAGTCAGTCACTCTAGGATCCATACCAAGGGCACACAGTTTATTTATAAGTCTTCTGTCCAGAACCATGTCAAAGGTCTTCCTGAAATCCAAGTACACTACGTCTAGCCCTCTCCCTTGATCCAACTCTCTGGTCATCCAAAGAAATTGATCAGATTCGTCTGACAAGATTTACCTCTGGTAAAACTATGCTACCTCAAACTTTGCAATCCATTTTATTCCAAAAATTGCACTATCCTCTGTTTTAGCAACCATTCCATCAAACTATAAAATCAAGAAATATAAAATATATTAGTAAACATACTAAACAAATGGACAATATTTCAAAACAGCTGATAAATAGAACATTCAAAAAATAAGAACTCATTGGGAAAAGTTTAAAATATTTCCCAATCACCAATAAAATATTTCAAAACAGCAGACACATCAAGCATAAATATAAAAATAAAAAAAATTCACCACTCTCCATATCTGAGAATTTTTTATTCTAGTCACCAAAAAATGTAAATAAATGTGCAGACAAAAACTGAGCTGGAAACCACAACAAGCCAGACACTGTATATTAAAAACAAAAACATTACCATTCCTCATAAAACATCAAACAATATAACTAAGAAATATAAAATAAGTGTCTTTTGCCCCCAATACCAATACACATGAGAAACAAATATGTCTTTTGTTTACAAGATATTGGTGGAAGGAAAGAGAACAGTGCACAAGAGTGCAGTGTTTGACTGCTCTCCAAACTCCTTTAAAGAACATTTGCTAAGCTCCTTGTTAAATATATAATTCCTTCTAGCAATATAGTACTGTCTGACCTTTTTTGGCCCTTCCGTCAAGTGCTGTCTGTCCCTTGTAATTTTCCAGACAAGTCAAAAATGGCTTGCAAAATTACTTCCTCCCCCTCACCCCCCCCCCCCAAACATCTGTCCTCTTTCTCATGCCCAAAAACAAGCCAGCTCTGGGAAACTTCTTGCTCCAAAATGTATTGCTTCACTATCTACTATTAGCAGAACTTCCCCTTTTCCTCACAGCTGCAGTTTTCCCCCTTGCCCACTCAGATTTCCATATACCAGGTTTGTAGACTTTGGCTCATTCTGTCTGACCTTAGGTGCTCACTGATATGCATTTTACAAATACAATAGCAAAACCATAATAAATAATGAACAAATATTTCAAAATGACTGACAAATAGAAGATCCAATAATTAAAAACTTTTTTTTAATTTACTGTTTTGAAATATGTTTTTGGTGTTTGGAAGACACATCAAATAATATCCAATAATTAAAAATAATAAGGATAAAAAAAATATTGTGCTCTCCATATCTGGGAATGTTCAATTTTCAGTCATCCTAAGATTGTTATTCATTAGCAAGAGAGAGTTGATGCACAAACTTTCTCCTCCCTCCCTCCCACCCACGTACACTCTGACAGAAGCAATCTCCATTTCTCACACACACACGCCCCTCTCTCACAGCCACAGCCAGTCAGAAACATGTTCCATCTTTCTCACACACACACAGACAGAAGCATGCTCACACACAAACACAAAAACAAACACACAGAGAAGCACCCTCCCTTTTTCACATGTACAACACACACACAGAGAAGCACCCTCCCTCTCTCACATACGTACCACACACTTAAAAGCACCCTCCCTGTCACACATACAAACCACAGACACACAGAAGCATCCTCCTTCTCTCTCTCTCTCTCACACACACACACACACACACACACACACATACATACATACAGAAGCACCCACCTGATCTCAAATGCATAGACACACCAGCCCCCAGCTGAGCAGCTCCAGTCTTCAGCCCCCCGGCCTGGTCTCTAGCAGTGGTCATTGACTCTGATCTTTGGCCCTGCCAGCCTGGTCTCTGTCAGTAGCCAGCGGCTCCAGTCTTCAGCCTTGCTGGTTTGGTCTCTGGTGGCAGCCAGTGGCTCAGACTGATATAGGCTAATGTTGGATACAGTGGCTCTGCAGGCCATGTGATTGGGCCTACCAGCCTACTGGAGCATGCCTGAAGCCCCGATACGCCATTCCGCCCCTTTCCAGTCTGCACATCCACATCTCCTGCTCAGCTTTATAATCCCTTCCTATTTCCCATGTTGTTTTGAATTATGCTACAGTTCTTGTCTCTGCAACATCCACAGAGAGGATGTAACATGCAGCCACAACCCCTTCTATAAAAAGATAAATCCTTATATTATTCATGAATCTATTTCCCTTCATCCTCATCCCATGACCCCCTGTTCCAGAACCTCCTTTCTGATTAAAGAGGCCCGCCTCAGGAACATTATTTCTTACAGGTTTTCAAATGCCTCAATTCTATCTCCACTTTGCCTCTTTTATCTTTAAGTCTGTTCCCATAAGCTTTATGATGAAGACTGTTGACCATCTTAGTAGCTGATCTCTGGACCAACTTTATTCGGTTTATAACCTTTTGAATGTGTGGTCTCCAGGCTTGTATATAGTACTTCAAATTAGATTTTTCCTGAGACTTATACAGATGATCCCCAATATGACTCCAAAAAATCCTCCCTATTTGTAAGCCCCAGGGCCAGTATCGCTCCCTCAAGTATCACTTCTGTAACCAGTTGTTGAAACAGTTCTTTCTGCATTCAGTCCAAGATCCCCCTGCTTCTAGATTACATCACAGCTGAGATGTCCATATCAATATCCAGCAGATTGAAACCAGGCTTTCATGGCTTCCCTCTATCCCAAAATAGGCCTCAAAGTCTATAAGCTCCCCCCTCCTCTCTGCTGGCATATCGGAAATGGCCCTTCTGGATCACACCCCTCAGCAGATTAAAAACTGGCCTTCATGGTCTGCAAAGGCCTTCACTTTGTTATGAACTTGCTGCCCGTGGGTTTCACTGACCCACGCTGCTTCTTCACCTGACGCGACATGGACGCCGCCATCGGGCCTGCCCACGTGGCCGGAGCCGCAGACTGTGATCTCAACTACGGCCCGGAGGCCGCCCGGACTCTTCCTCCTTGCTGCGGCTGGAGCCGCGGACTACCTGCCATCCTTCCCTGCGCCTGTCCCGCTCCCTGCGTGGTCCATGACCAGCCTCCTCGGGCTGTGTAGGACGCACAGTGGGACAGGGTGGTCCGCGACTCAGTCCCGCGGGTGGGCTGAGTAGGGCACCCTGAGAGACAGTGCCAATGTCCTTCCACCCAGCTTCTTGTCTCGTCTGGACTTTGTCAGTTCCTCGTCTCGTCCTGGATGCCGTTGCATCACTCTTGGTATCATGTCTTGTTCCTGATGTCGTCGCATCGACCCTGGTCCGGGATGCCATCGCATCGACCACTGGTCCATGATGTCTTCGCATCAGCTTTGGTGTCAAGTCTTCGTCTGCGATGCCATTGCATCGATCCCGCTGTCATGTCTTCGTCCGCGATGCCGTTGCATCGATCCTACTGTCATGTCTTCGTCCGCGATGCTGTTGCATCGATCCTGCTGTCATGTCTTCATGTCAAGGCCCGTCTGCCCTCGACCTCAGGCCAGGCCTGCTGCTCCATGCTGTTCCACACAGCAGGTCCGAAAGGGCTTGGAATGGTCGGAGGACCATTTACATTCCAACATCATCTGTTGTTGGCCATGGGAGCTTGCCGGCCTGGCAGAGGGTAAGACCATCAGCCATGATGGAACACGCCGTCAACCCTAGGTTCGGTCCTGGACTTGTCTGGGGTCAGGCTGAGGCCCAAGGGCACACCAAAACACCCCCGTCACGTAACAGAATGCAAGGCCTTTCGAGGCCGCCTCTCAACACACTTAATCCTAGACCCTTGCTTACAGCCTCCTTGGTGTCCTCAAGTTGTTACTGCTGGCACTCTGACCATTTTCTAAGTATGTGCATACCATCCTGGACTGAGCACCGAGGCTGTAAGTGGGAAAGATCAGTTCCCTCCTGCCGTCAAAGATTCTGGGACATTGGTAGGGTTGCCAGCTGGCTCTAGATTCACCCAACGTGGTTGATCCAATCCTGCGTTTACCCCATTTCATGCAGGATCTTGCAGTCTTACTTTTCTTATGGAGTACAGTAGGAAAACCATAACTACATATCCCTGTTTGCAATGGGGTAAATCCAAGTCTGGACCGACCCTATTGAGAAAATCTTGAGACAGTTGTCAACCCTAGGCATGCAAGAGGTCTTGGGCAGAGGGTAATTTTGCAGTCCTGGAAAGCCTGTCTTTGATCTAGGAGGGGTTTCTGGAGGAGTCCTACAAAGTACATCTTTGCTCTGGGGCAATTGAGTGCTAGAAAGCTTGTTTTTTTTCACTAGAGGTTTTGTGGGAGGCGGTGGATCTGAAGGCCAATCTGTTTCAAGGAAGTGTTGGGGTGGGGGGAAGGTTCTCTGCACTAACTGGTCCTTTATCTTTGGAGTGGTTAGCAAAGGGAAACCTAATATGCAGTTCATTACCATATCTGCACTATCTTTAATGCGGTTCTGATAACACTACTGCACTGTGTATATCAGTTTTGTACATTATTTATTTATTTATTTATTTTTGACTTTTCTATACCGACATTCATGTAGAAAATTTACATATCATATCGGTTTACAGTGAAAACACAAGAGTTGCAAATAGCATTACATAGAACAGGGTGACATGGAACTGGGAATAAGGGATCAAAAACAAAGGTAAATAATGACAACTGAAAAAGTGTGAGCCACGTGAGGATTAGAATGACTCTTAAACAATATTAAATCAAGAGAAAATCATATGATGATAATATGCCTTGGGCCCCACCTATGGACTATTTCCTGCTACAGCCCTATAAAAGGGCTGGTCTTGCCATTGTTCCTGGCCTTCCATTGGAGTTACTTCACTCTGGAGACTCCTGCCTGCCAGAGCTCCGTCAGGTCTTTTTCGTGGAGCTCCTCATCGTCTCATCTTCTCCTCATGTCATGTCTTGATTGCCTGAGGTCCCCGTCCAGGTGTCCTGGTGTCTCGTCTTTGATCTTCCACTTCCTGATGTCCCAGGTTCCTTGGTGTCTTGCTCCTGTGTCTTCAGCGCTCCTGAGCCTTCTGGTCCTGTCAGGCCTTGGTCCCTCGGATGACGTCTTTCCCAAGCGTGGAGTGGCCTGCAGGTGGAATCCGTTCCTGTGATCCTGAGCCGTCTTGTCCTGCCAGCCTTTGTGGAGCTCCGGATGACATATGGCTCCGTCGTCGAAGTTCCACCTCGGCTGAATTCTTCCCTGCACTTGTCCCGCTCTCCACGTGGTCCATGACCAGCCTCCTCAGGCTGTGTAGGGCACGCAGTGGGACAAGGTGGTCCACGACCAGCCCATTGGGTCCACCCGTGAAGGTGGGCTGAGTAAGGCGCCCTGAGAGACAGTGCCAATGTCCTCCTGCCCAACTTCTCGTCTCGTCTGGACTTCGTCAAAGCTCCTCGTCTCTGATGCCATTGCATCAGCCTTGGTGTCATGTCTTCAGCAGCCCTGGTGTCATGTCTTCAATAGCCTTGGTGTCATGTCTTCGCGTCAACCCTCATCCATGATGTCGTTGCATCAGTCCTGGTGTCCTGTCTTCAACTCACATTAACCTTGGTGTCATGTCAAGGCCTCCATCTGGCCTCATCCTCAGGCCGGCCTGCTGCTCCATGCCGATCCAAGCGGTAGGTCTGAAAGGGCTCGGAACGGTCGGAGGACCGTTCCCCTACCAACATCATCTTGTTGTTGGCGCTGGGAGCTTGCAGGCCCAGCAGAGGGTAAGACTGTAGTCCCGCCATGCTCGAACATGCCGTCAACCCTCAGTTCGGTTCTGGATCCATCTGGGGTCGGGCTGAGGCCCAAGGGCACACTAAAACACTCCCTTCTCATAAGAATGCAAGGCCATGTGCCCGATGATTGTGTTCCAGTGATGGATCCGCCTTGTTCCTGAAATCCATTTTCAGAGTCTTGTTTGTTCCTGGACTTGTTATGGGACCGAAAAATTTTTTTCAGGACTTTGTGTACTCGACCTGCTGGAGGCGCCAGCTGTCTGGATTTTTTACGACCTGCAGGAGGTGCCTGCACCCCTACTGGTTTGCTGGTTTTGTTTGCCCGCCCTGCGTTCCCTCCCCCAGGTCTTCTTGGTGTCTTTTGTGGTTCTTGTCTTGTTTATGCTATTCTTTGTTTGTTGCTCATTTCTCTTGTTCTCTGTTTGTTGTTTGTTTGTTTGTTTCCCGCTTGTTGCTTTCCGTTCTCGTGTTCCCCGTCATCCTCGTTCCCGTGTTCTCGTTCTTTCGCTCTCTGTTCTTTCGCTCTCCGCTCTTTTGTTCTCCGCTCTTTTGTTCTCTGCTCCCTTGCTCTCCGCTCCCTTGTTCTCCGCTCCCTTGCTCTCCGTTCCCTTGCTCCCTCTTTTGTGTTTTTTGTGTTGTCAGTCGCGCGGTCACTGTTCGTGCGGTCACGGTTCGCTCTGTCACTGTTCGCTCTGTCACCACTCGCTCGGTCTCGTGTTCCCTCGGTCTCGTGTTCTCTGGTCTCTCGTCGTTGTCTTCTTGTGTTTCTGTAGTTTCTTGCCTTTTTTATGCAGTCCCCAGGATTACCAGCTTCCATTTTTTGGACCCTCGAATACCTCCATTCGGTATGGACTGATACCCTTTTCCTCGGACGGTTGACAGGAGGTTTGAGGAGGGGGTACTGTTATGAACCCTGCCCGCGGAGCTAACTCCCGCGAGCAGACCCTGTTTACGTAGCTTCTGCTACCTTGCTGCCTTCTTCACCCGATGCGGCACAGATGCCACCGAAGTCGGGCCTTCCAACGCGGCCGGAGCCGCACACTGACTTCCTCCTGCGGCCCGGAGGCCACCTATCTTGTTCCTCCCTTCACCACGGCTGGAACCGTGGACTTCTCCTTGCTGCCTACGCCATCTTCGCGGCACAGAGCTGCCGCCAATGTCGCCGACTTCTTCGCGGCCGGAGGCCACAAGTCCCAGCCTGGATTGGCGGCTGGAGCCGCCCCCAGGGCTTCCTGCAGCATCTGGAGCCGCTGCCATCATCGGGGCCTGCGTTCAGGCCCAGCCATGCTGCCTCTGATGCTACGTCAGTGCAGGACCACTGTCCACGGTCCTGCACAGCCAGCTTCCTGCCTCTAGGCGCGGCCGCGCCTCTCTGCAGAATTTAAAGGGCCCACGGCCAGATATGCCTTGGGCCCCACCTATGGACTATTTCCTGCTACAGCCCTATAAAAGGGCTGGTCTTGCCATTGTTCCTGGCCTTGCATCGAAGTTACTTCACTCTGGAGGCTCCTGCCTGCCAGAGCTCCGTCAGGTCTTCTTTGTGGAGCTCCTCATTGTCTCGTCTTCTCCTCATGTCATGTCTTGATTGCGTGAGGTCCCCGTCCAGATGTCCTGGTGTCTCGTCTTTGATCTTTCGCTTCCTGATGTCCCAGGTTCCTTGGTGTCTTGCTCATGTGTCTTCAGCGCTCCTGAGCCTTCTGGTCTTGTCAGGCCTTGGTCTCTTGGATGACGTCTTTCCCGAGTGTAGAGTGGCCTGCAGGTGGAATCCATTCCTGTGTTCCTGAGCTGTCTTGTCCTGCCAGCCTTTGTGGAGCTCCGGATGACATATGGCTCCGTTGTCGAAGTTCCACCTCGGCTGGATTCTTCCCTGCACTTGTCCCGCTCTCCGCGTGGTCCGTGACCAGCCTCCTCAGGCTGTGTAGGGCGCGCAGTGGGACAGGGTGGTCTGCGACCAGCCCATTGGTTCCGCCTGTGAAGGTGGGCTGAGTAGGGCACCCTGATAGACAGTGCCAATGTCCTCCTGTCCAGCTTCTCGTCTCGTCTGGACTTCGTCAAAGTTCCTCATCTCTGATGCCGTTGCATCAGCCTTGGTGTCATGTCTTCAACAGCCTTGGTGTCATGTCTTCAACAGCCCTGGTGTCATGTCTTCAATAGCCTTGTTGTCATGTCTTCGCGTCAACCCTCGCCCCTGATGCCGTTGCATCAGTCCTGGTGTCTTGTCTTCAACTCACATCAACCTTGGTGTCATGTCTATGTGTCAAGGCCTCCATCTGCCCTCATCCTCAGGCCGGCCTGCTGCTCCATGCCGATCCAAGCGGCAGGTCCGAAAGGGCTCGGAACGGTCGGAGGACCGTTCCCCTACCAACATCATCTTGTTGTTGGCGCTGGGAGCTTGCAGGCCCGGCAGAGGGTAAGACCGTAGTCCCGCCATGCTGGAACATGCCGTCAACCCTCGGTTCGGTCCTGGATCCGTCTGGGGTCAGGCTGACGCCCAAGGGCACATTAAAACACCCCCTTCTCAACACACTACCTGTCTTTAGGTATTGACTTTCTTCAGCAACCATTACTTTTCCTAGTGACAGATCAAATACTGACGAAGCAAGATTAGTCTATTTTGGGGATCTCATTTGAAACAATTAAATTCTAAGCATGTTGATGCTATTCTGGTGAGACTTCTAGAATGAAATTCTTCAGTTTGATGGTATAATAAATTGGAGAAAGAGCCTAAACTAGTCAGACCTCTGAACAGCTCCTTGCTCAAATGTGGCAACAACAGTGACATATTAATTAATAGTTTAGCACAATATACTGTACAGTATTCTGTAACATATAATTATATTAAGGGATAGCCATTGCATTGTGGCCATGTTTCACTTTACTTAGCAAACGTTTTGGAAAATATCAAAGCAAATGTGCAATTAATGTGCATTATATTTTATGCATAATTTAGATCTTCGACCATTTCAATTATTCAATCCCTGCAAAAAGGAAACTATTTCCAACATGTTTTTCTCTAGTCTAGTCCTTTGGTAAAAGTCCTCTGACTTGTAACTCATGTTATATTTCCTTCTCTTTTTCATAGGTGACATAAAACATTATGGGGCAGATTTTCAAAGGCTACGTGCGTAACATATGCATGTAACCCAAGAAAATCTGCCCCTGCGCGCACCGAGCCTATTTTGCATAGGCTTGGCGGTGCGCCAAGCCCCGGGACGTGCGTATGTCCCAGGGCTTGCAAAAAGGGGCATTCCGGGGGCGGGGCACCGGCCCGGCGGCTTGCCGGGGCGGGACTGAGGCCTCCGGCACAGCCGCCGTGATGAGGGATGGCGTGCTGGCAGCTGGCCGGCGCTTGCAAGTTACGCCTGCCCAAAGGCAGGCGTAACTTTCTAGATAAAGGTCAGGAGGGGGGTTTAGTTAGGGCTGGGGGGTGGGTTAGATAGGGGAAGGGAGGGGAAGGTGGGGGGGAGGGCGAAAGGAAAGTTCCCTCCAAGGCCGCTCTGATTTCGGAACAGCCTCAGAGGGAACAGGGAAAGCCATAAGGGCTCCCCTAGGGCTCAGCGTGCACAAGTGTGCACCCCCTGGTGCACGCCGACCCCGGATTTTATAACATGCGCGTGGCTCCGCACACGTTATAAAATCGGGCTTAGATTTGTTCGCGCTGGGTTGTGCGAACAAATCTACGCCCTCACGCTGTTTTTAAAATCTGGCCCTATGAATGTAATTTTCAAAAGAATTTACACACATAAAAGTAGCATATTTGTAGTAATTTTCAAAAGCCCATTTACAATCATAAAGTCTATTTATGCTTGTAAAATTCAGTTTTATATGTATAAATACTTTTGAAAATTACCTTCTGTGATATTTAATAGAAATGGACCAATTTTTGAATTATGAAGCTCACCAGAAGCAGACCAGTCTTTGGACTGTAAACTGTGATATGATTTTAACAATCCCCCAAAAGCAGGGTGAAATGTCTAAATTTCTGATCATCTAAGGAGCATAGTTTTTTGTTTGGTTTTTTTTTTTAACTCTGGTGTTTAATGTTGTTTTATAGATTACAATTATGAATCACAATCCAAGAACAGGCTTGTTCCTCAGACTATACCCAGACCTAGCCTTTGCTTTTCGAGTGTCAGTCTTCGCAATCCAAAAATGTTCATTTGACAGTTTTTAAATACTATTTTATAATAGGTGCTTTCCTTTTTTTTCTCTTTCTCTACAGGAACATATTTACAAGTTGATGAAGAGCGACAGCTATGCACGATTCTTGCGCTCTAATGCATACCAAGACTTGTTGCTTTCAAAGAAGAAGGTACCTTTTGGGATGGACATGCTTGCATCTCTTGCACATACTAATGCTGGCCTGCTGCTTGCTGCTCATGTGGAAACTAAAATAATGTTTCTTGTTTGTTATTTTTGTTTTGTACAAGGAATGAGTACAGCCTTTGGCTCTTTCCCCCTTTGTAAGTCCAAGGCAAGGTTTTCAATGCAAAGCTCAAAACAATGTAGGAAAATGAGGAAAATAGTCAACCAATCAAATTACAGAGTACTAAATAATAGTGCAGCATAGAATAGCCTTCCACAAACTATAATAGACATTACAACTATGAAGCTTCATGACAGGACAGCGATTGTCATGACAGTAATTGTAATCATGGTGGAAAGAAATATAAAAAATAAGATTTTTATAGCCATAGCCATTGTTAACTTAAGCATTTTAACTTCCAACATTCCTTGCAAATGCCTTACTAAGGATCACAAGGATTTTAGGCCTTTGAAATTCATGGAGCATTCCTATTCTCTAAAATCAAGACTACATATTAAGTCAAGTGAAGGAACCTTCTTGACTATTCAGTTTAGTTTAGATTGAAGAAATTTCTTTACTGAAACTGAAGAGCATCCTTTTTGTGCTAAGAGAGTAGTAGTGTAGTCAGTGATATCAATATGACCCCACCTTCCACAACAGGGTATTCTGACATCACCACTCTGATGTCAAAATAGTTCTCTGATGATAATATGTCCTTCAATGAATGCTGATTCATTGTGCAATTTTTCTAAAACATATTGCAAAACTAAGTGACTACTCTTGTCTGGCTACACAATGATACCTTGATTTTTGGACATGGATGTTTTTAAAGAATGATCATTCCCCACAAAATTTTTTTTGTACCAATTCTAACCATTTATGCATGATAAGATACCCCAATTAGGTCACTCAGGGCAATTGGATCAGTTCAGTAAGAGCCTGAAAGCTGTTGAAAGGTTAGTTATCTATGCCATTGTGGCTGCATTTTAATGCTTTCTGCTTATTTAGTGTATTTCTAGAAGAGGAAAGAGTGTGTTTGCATGCCTACATACTGTGTGAACTGTACTTTCTGTATGTAAACCAGTAAGTTTGCATAGCTACATGACAATGGCAAATAAAAAGTAATGAAGATTGATCCTAGTAATCAAGTTTTCATTTATGTTATATATATCAGGGTATCTTAAAGTATCTAAGTATTCGTATTAAAGTACAAAAGCATGGAATAAAGCAACCTTTTAAACACAGACTGAAATACAGAACACTTTGAAATATTTTTCAAAGTAAGTGTATGTGACAAACTAAATGAAAGACAGAATAATTAAAATTTGTTAGAAATCAAATGTACAATTAGAATTAGCTATCATTCAATATATATTTTTAATTTAAGTTTTTTAAATGTCTTAACCCTTTGATACAAGAAGCCAGGCATTTTAGACTCTTAATTTTACCTAGATATAATATTACAGTAAGGGTGCAAAACCACATACCTATATAGTATGTGCAGAATTGGTTGTTGGAATTCCTGCTTTCACTTGAATGATGATCTGTAGCCTGATAAAGTTAAGAATAATAAATCTGTATTTAATGAGGATAATTTTCAAAACCAGTTATGCATGTAAATAGCAATTTACACACATAAATTGTGTATCTGAAAATTGCCCTCTTGCAATTCAGCTAAAATTACGCACATTGTTCCGCAATGCACATACTTTTGGCCACATTTATGGGAAGCAATTCCAGGGATGTATTTTGGGGCAGATCAGAAAGTAATTAGTGTAGATTGTATTTCCAAATCTACACATTTTATTTTCTAAGATAACTGTACCCATATAAAAGCAAGTTCAAAAGTTTCAAAAGGATGTGTGTACTTTCTCTTTGAAAGCTAGTCAAAGTCCATGAGTAAAATGTTCCCCCAGATTTTGTCCTGAATTGGACATTCTGAAAATTGCCCTCAGTACGAGTCAGTAGAATGAAGATAAAGATAGTCATACATGTCCGTTTTAGTGTTTATTAATCAAAGGGGACAGTAAGTGTAGAATTTCAAGATGGTCTAGCTGGCTAACTTTGGGAGTTAGCCAACTTGTCCCAAGCTTTTGAAAATTTACCTCCACTGAACAGCTGGATCTAGCAGCCTGTGTTCACTGGTTGAGTCAGGTGGAGGGTACTTAGCCAGCTAGCGCCCATTTTCAGCACTAGCCAGCTAAATTATGAAGTTACTACCCCTGTACAAAGAATAGCAGGTTTAAATCTAGCTGGCAATTTGAGAAGAATTTTCAACTACAGCCTAGCTGGCTAGGTTGCAGCTGAAACTTCACCTAAAGACACCTTTCTTAATGCTGAGTGACCTGCTGAAAATTTGCCCCTTATTCAGTAATATGTGGTAACCTATTTGTAGTTTCTCAAAGAAAGATCTATACTGCTTTTACTAGGATATAATATTCTCGATTATTGAAACAAGGCATAGGTTAATGAAATATATGTTATGGGAGTCTCAGTTTAGTGGACCCTTGGGCCGACCTGCAGGAGACTGGGAAAAGATGGTCACTGTCTCTAGTATATGGCAGGCCGGGAGACAGATGTTCAGGCTGGACGTAGAGGTGCTCTTCACCCTGGAAGCTGGTACTCCCCCGGGAGGAGCCTGTAGGAGCCCAACCGCTGGGACTTAGGTGGCTTCACCCTTGGAAGCCGAAGCCCCCCCGGGAGGAGCCCTTAGGGGCCCGGCCGCTGGGACTTAGGCGGTAGTGGATCAGGACTGGGAACTGGAACCAGACTAAGACAGTAGGTCAGTACTGTAACAGGGCTCGGGTTCTGGAACCAGGCAGGAACTGTAGCAAGACTCGGGTACTGGAACCAGGCAGGAACTGTAGCAAGGCTCGGGTACTGGAACCAGGCAGGAACTGTAGCAAGACTCGGGTACTGAAACCAGGCAGGAACTATAGCAAGACTCAGGTTCTGGAACCAGGCAGGAACTGTAGCAGGCAAGCAGGAACCAAGCAGGTACTGTAGCAGGCAAGCAGGAACGGAGCGATAGCGAGGCAGGTCGCTCCGGGGCACAGCGCAACAGGGATCTGGTAGGTAAGCCCGTTGCAAGGCAAAGACTGGGTGACCGTGGCCGGCTTATCAAGGCCGCGGCGTCTGACATCAGGAATTGGGCGGAGTCACCATTGGCAGGAAATGGCCTAGAAAAGCACCCAAGTGGCGCGCACGCACGCCTAGAGACAGGGCGTCCATGGAAGGCTTCCCGGCGGCACGGCCCTCGCAGGGACGCCGCCGAATAGGCCAGAAACTAGGCCAATGAAAGCAGGAACAGGTCCAGGAACACGGAGGTAAGGATCTGGTCGCAGCGCTCGCAGCCAGAACCGCAACAGTACCTCCCCTCTTACACCCCCTCTTAGCTGGTCCGGGTTTACTCGGGTGGTCCAGATGGAACTGCCTTAATAAGTCTTTGTCAATGATGTTACGGGCCGGTTCCCAAGAATTATCCTTGGGTCCGCAACCCTCCCAGGCAAGCAGGTACTCCCATCGGCGTTGGTGAAACCGGACATCCAAGACCTCATGTACATGATACGTGACCTCATCCAGTACTGAAGGGTCCGATGGTTCAGGAGCCCGGGAGTGGTATCTGGATAAAACAAGAGGCTTCCGCAATGACACATGGAACACGTCATGTATGCGCATGGAGGAGGGTAGGTTTAGTCGGTACGAGACTGCTCCCACTCGTTCGGCGACTCGGAAAGGCCCACAGAATCTTGGAGCTAGTCTTCGAGACGGAATACGTAGCTGTAGATTTTTGGTACTAAGCCAGACACGGTCTCCTGGGAGGAATATAGGTGCTGGCTGACGATGGCTATCCGCCCATTTCTTGGCGGACTGGGTGGCTTTACGGATCTTTCCCTGGATAGACGTCCACAAGGAAAGAAGCTGGCGGGCTGAAAGTTGCACTGCTGGGAGTGCACTAGGTTCAGGTGAAGGCAAGGGTGGTCGAAGTTGCTTCCCATAGACAACCAGGAAAGGCGAACTTCCAGTAGCAGCATGCGTGTGATTATTATACGAGAAATCCGCCCAAGGGAGTAGCTTGGCCCAATTATCTTGACGTTCGTTCACGAAGAAACGGAGAAAAGTCTTCAAGGTTCAGTTAGTTCGTTCCATTTGCCCATTACTTTGAGGATGGAACGCAGACGAAAGACTAAGTTGCACATTGAAGTGTTTGCAAAGTGCCTTCCAATAACGAGCAGTAAACTGTGGTCCTCGATCGGAGACTATATTCTGCGGGAGACCGTGAAGTCTAAAGATATACTGGGTGAAAAGGTTAGCTAGGTCAGGTGCAGAAAGCAATTTTGGCAGGGGGACAAAGTGCGCCATCTTGGAGAATCGGTCTACGGTTACCCAAATGACCGAATTACCTCCTGAGATGGGGAGGTCCACGACGAAGTCAGTGGAGATGTGTGTCCAAGGCTCCACCGGGATGGGCAATGGTTGCAACAGGCCCCTGGGCTTCCCGAGGAGCGGCTTTTGCATGGCGCAAATCAAGCACGAGCTCACAAATTCTTGGACGTCCTGTCTCACCGTCGGCCACCAGTAGAATCTGTTCAACAAGTCTAAGGTCCCTTTACAGCCAGCATGGCCCCCCGTGAGGGAGTCATGGGCCAAAGTGAGAACTGCTCTCTGGGAGCGACGTAGAACGACAGTCTTCCCTTGGGAGGACACCAAGGTTGTTGCCAAACTAACTTTCACAGGATCCAAAATAAACTGAGGTGTATCAGGGGTCTCTTCGACCTCAGAAGAGCGCGAGAGCACATCGGCTCGAACATTCTTAGAGCCGGGTCGATAGCGTAAGGTAAAGTCGAACCGGTCAAAAAACAGCGACCACCGGACTTGCCTTGGGTTCAAGCGTTGGGCTTGCTTCAAGAATGCTAGGTTTTTGTGATCGGTGTAAATCGTAACCGGATGGTTGGCTCCTTCCAACCACTGTCTCCATTCCTCCAGGGCAAGTTTCACGGCTAGCAACTCTTTATCTCCAACACAGTAGTTGCTCTCTGCCAGAGAGAATTTCTTCGAGAAATATGAACAGGGTAGCAATTGTCCAGAATCTGAGTACTGGCTCAGCACCGCCCCCACGGCCGCATTGGAGGCATCAATTTCCACCACAAAGGGCCGGCTGGGATCCGGATGACGAAGGCAGGAGTCTAACAAGAAGGCTTCTTTAAGGGCCTCAAAAGCTTGGCAGGCGGGAACAGGCCAATCCACCGTGTTGGCCCCCTTTCGGGTGAGGGCAGTCAATGGGGCCACGATGCGGGAGTAGTTAGGAATAAAGTGACGGTAGAAATTGGAAAAGCCAAGGAAGCGTTGCAACGCTTTAAGGCCCTTAGGTTGGGGCCAATTCTTAATTGCCGCCACTTTCTCAGGATCCATTTGAAAGCCTGTTGCAGAGACTATGTAGCCCAGGAACGGCAGGGACGTCTTCACAAAGCTGCATTTTTCCAATTTCGTGTACAGACCATGCTCCCTAAGTATTTGGAGCACTTGGTGGACATGCTGACGGTGTGAAGGCAGGTCCTGGGAGTAGATTAACACATCGTCGAGTAAACGATTACACAGTTGTTCAGAAGGTCCTGCAACACCTCATTCATAAGGTGCTGGACACCGCCGGGGCATTACATAAGCCAAAAGGCATCACGAGATACTCGTAATGCCCGTCTCTGGTATTAAACGCGGTTTTCCACTCGTCTCCGGGACGGATTCTGACTAAGTTGTACGCTCCTAGTAAGTCCAACTTTGTGAAAATCTTCGCTCCCTGGAGCCAATCGAGGAGCTCCAAGATTAGCGGGACCGGGTAACGGTCTCGCTTAGTAATGGAATTTAGGCCTCGATAGTCTATGCACGGTCTCAGCGAGCTGTCCTTCTTGCTGACAAAGAAGAAACCTGCCCCTGCAGGCGACTTGGACGGGCGAATGAAGCCCTTGGCCAAATTCTCTGAAATGTACTCGGACATAGCCCGGGTCTCAGGTAATGATAAGGGATAAACCCTTCCTCGGAGAGGCATAGTACCAGGTAACAAGTCTATAGCACAGTCATACAGACGATGCTGCGGAAGGATCTCCGCCTTGGTCTTGGAAAATACGTCTGTAAAGTCCTCATAAGGTGCAGGAGGACCTAAGGCAGAGTGCATCAACGGAAGTGCGGGACTCCTGGGCACTTTCATACAATTAGCTAAGCAGGAAGGACTCCACTTGACAATCTGTAACGTATCCCACTGAATCGTGGGTGAGTGCTTCTGTAACCACGGCAACCCTAGCATCACAGGGTGGACAGCCTTATCCAACACTAAGAAGGCTATCTCCTCCGAATGGATCACCCCAGTGCGGACCATAATGGGAGCCGTGGACTTCAGGACAGGTCCTGGAAGTAGTGTCCCCTGGATAGAGGTAATTCATAACGGGACCTCCCGTCTATGCGTAGGGATTCGCAACCGGGAGACTAGGTCCTGCAGGATGAAATTACCTCCAGCTCCTGAATCCAGGAACGCCATTGTCTCAAAAGAACCTCCAGGATATTCCAGGGTAACAGGGACAGTACATTGAGGAGCTGTAGCACAGCCTAGGAGGAGCTCCTCCCGACCTCCTAGGCTTTGGCGTTTTCCGCATGCTCGTGTCAGCGTGCCAAGAAGTGGCCCTTCTGACACAATATAAACACAACTTCAACGAACGGCGACGTTGCCTTTCTTCAGCAGAAAGCGGGGCCCGTCTCAGCTGCATAGGTTCGCAGGTGGGAGCATCTGGACGAGAGCTCTTGGGAGAAGATACAGGTCTCGCTGGCCCATGGGCAGGACTATGGCGAGAGGAGCGCTGCTCCTTGGCCCGTTGTTGTAGGCAGCGGTCAGCGTGAGCAGCCATCTCTATCAAGGCATTGAGGTCCTCTGGCAGCTCTCGAGCAGCAATCTCATCCTTTATGCATCCGGAAAGACCCTCCAAGAAGATGGCCTTAAGACTGGCCTGTTTGGCGGCATGCGGCAACCTGCCAACCTACTTCTTGGGCTAAAGTCCGGAACTCCATAGCATAATCTGCCAAGGAGTGAGCCCCCTGTCGGAGTTGCAGCAGATCAGACGTAGCCGTGGCTACTCGGGCGGGCTCATCAAAGGCCTGACGAAAGTTGGAGATGAACTGTTGTAAGTTCGTTAGCGAAGGATCATTGTTTTCCCAAAGGGGAGAAGCCCATATTAAGGCTTTCCCATCAAGCAGGGACAGGATATATGCCACTTTCACCGCATCCGAGGGGAACTGCCGAGGCAACAGAGAGAACCGTACAAAACATTGGCTTAGAAAGCCGAGGCAGGGCCTTAAATCTCCAGCATAGCGGGAGGGTGCCGGTAGCTGAGTCACAAAAGAGCTGTGTCTCTCGGGAACCCTGCCAGCAGGAGGCAGAGACTCCAAGCGCGAGGATAGCTGTTCCACCGTGGCTGCCAGTGTATCAATGCAGCTCTGGTGCTGTAGCATTTGCCAAGCCATCCTGGGCAGATCCGAGGGAGCGGACACATCTGCCGAGTCCATGGCCCTTCAATCTGTTACGGGAGTCTCAGTTTAGTGGACCCTTGGGCCAACCTGCAGGAGACTGGGAAAAGATGGTCACTGTCTCTAGTATATGGCAGGCCGGGAGGCAGATGTTCAGGCTGGACGTAGAGGTGCTCTTCACCCTGGAAGCTGGTACTCCCCCAGGAGGAGCCCGTAGGAGCCCAACCGCTGGGACTTAGGTGGCTTCACCCTTGGAAGCCGAAGCCCCCCCCCCTGGAGGAACCCATAGGGGCCCGGGTGCTGGGACTTAGGCGGTAGTGGATCAGGACTGGGAATTGGAACCAGACTAAGATAGTAGGTCAGTACTGTAACAGGGCTCGGGTTCTGGAACCAGGCAGGAACTGTAGCAAGACTCGGGTACTGGAACCAGGCAGGAACTGTAGCAAGGCTCGGGTACTGGAACCAGGTAGAAACTGTAGCAGGCAAGCAGGAACCAAGCAGGTACTGTAGCAGGCAAGCAGGAACAGAGCGATAGCAAGGCAGGTCGCTCCGGGGCACAGCGCAGCAGTGATCCGATAGGTAAGCCCGTTGCAAGGCAAAGACTGGGTGGCTGCGGCTGGCTTATCAAGGCCGCGGCGTCTGAAGTCAGGAATTGGGCGGAGTCACCACTGGCGGGAAATGGCCTAGGAAAGCGCCCAAGTGGCGCGCGCGTGCACCTAGAGACAGGGCGTACACGGAAGGCTTCCCGGTGGTGCGGCCCTTGCAGGGATGCCGCCGAACAGGCCAGGAACTAGGCCAACGAAAGCGGGAACAGGTCCAGGAACACGGAGGTAAGGGTCTGGTCGCGGCGCTCGCGGCCAGAACCGCAACAATATATTACTGTATAAAATTATAAATATTAGTGGAAACTGTTCATCTTAAAATCCATTACCAGCTGTATAGTATGAAGTCACGTGACTAAAGTTAAGATGTCTCAGTTATATCATGTGTAAGTCAGGAGAGAGTCAAATGTATAATAGCAAACCCTCTGAATGCTAAAACCCTAGGGTAGGCCAGTGAATGCTGATGAAAAGTAAGAAATCTTTACTGAGAATATTTAAAAACACTGAGATTCCACAGTGATCAGAAACAATCTGATACCATACATTCCCCTCAAATAAATATTTATGACATTCTGTAGAGTACATTAGCACTATTAGAATTATCATTTTCCTCTCTTAAAATAATGTAAGCATCAGTTGTTTGCAGGATGAAAGATTGTGTTGGGATGTGATTCTGTGAATCTGAAATTTACACAGGTGTCACAGGCACATATCAACAGGCCTTTAACATGATAGCAAACATGCATTCACTTTAGACTTACGTCTGCTCTGATTCACATCAGATGATCAATACAAATGTCCTCGTTCATCCTGGAGTAACTTATCCCATTCCATCCAAGGATGTAATTTTCCTGCTTACTTTAGAAATAGCTAATGCTAGAATAAATGTGTGTATATGGCATTTTGGAATCAATTTCAGTATTAAGTATGAACAGAGCAGGAAATGAATCCACAGTTGTCACAGAAATATTTTCCTACTGTGGATAGAACAGGGAGTGAAACTAAATGAACTGATTCAAAATTGAAAATTGAATGAACTAATTGAAAACCAAGGGTTTCTGTCTAAAATCCATACAGGACTGGGCATCAGTCTATGTGACTCTTTTGATCATTGTTGTAAATCTGCGTTTATGCCTGAATAAGAAATTTATGGATGCTTTTGAATAAGTTAAGGTGTGCTAGGGTACGTTCTTTTTTCTGTATAAAAGTATTACCACTTACAAGTTTGTTGTGGCAAAAAAATTTGCCTTGCTGCACTCATTTGAGTTCCTGTTACCAAACATTCAAGCTGTTGCACTCTTACATAGTTTGAGACCAACGTCACCAGTCTTAACTTGTAGAACACTCAGAAATTCCAGTATACTCTTGTCTTTCATTGATTCCAAGAGAAATCATGACTTCCATTGGCTGCAGTCTAATACAGCATGATATGTAGAACCTATATTGCTACAGCTGGGAAGAATGCCCATTGCTGACATGGAAACCCGTCTATTAGGATATATCATTTAATTAACATGGGCATGCAGTACTCATGGCATTCCTCCCAGTCACCCTTAATAAAGAACACAGACATATATATGGTATTAACAAGGCCGTAGTTTATTGTTACAACCATGAAATCCGAGCCAACAACAAAAAAACAGCTCCTAACCCAACTCCCCTCCCCATGGTGTTCCTCACGACAACTTGCCGCCATGTCCTAACAGTATGCCATCTGCAGCCCACCACTACCCCAAGCCCCCTTCTGGCAGTGCATACCTCCTGCCGAATCCTCTCTGCCATGTCCCAACAGAGAGCACCATCATTACGGTTGCAGATCTCAAGTACCGTCAATAACATCATGTAGCAGCCCTTCCTCCAGCTACACATGCCCCCCATATCCTGCACACATAACAAAGGCAGCCAATAACATTTTAACATAACTTAAGCTCGGGTTTACCACCACAGCCAAGGGCATTCACCAACAGCCCCTCCCCACACTGCGGCTTATACCCTGACATGAAACACTACCTCCAATGCTTCCTGCAAAAATTTATTAAACAGGTCAAGTCCCACATCAGATAAATGAACCCAGTCAGCTTTATGCAGGCCTGGGCATCTATCCATAGCCCAATCATGTGCACATGGAAACCTCCTTGTACAACTACCCAATTACCGTTCTGTCGATTGACCTCTCTAACAGCCTTTGCCCATAAAGACTGATCCTTAAACTTTGATCAGATTAAAGTGTCTGACGACAAAAACCTGGACAAAAGCATTATATTCATTAAAATTCCCAAGTCCTTCCTAGCCTCCGTGAAAAACTCACAGTAAGATGAGGAGCCTAGGTTGTTGCCCCCCAAATAAATGATGACGACTTCCAGAAAACACCTTGTCTGGAGCAATTACATGATGGTTGGTATCAGCTGGTCCCATTTCATGCCTCTTCTGCCGATCCAACAAATCCATTTGCCAACTACCACCAGTCCCAAATGTTTGCCATATGGGTGTCTCAAAGCCCAGTACTGTGCCCAGTGGATGAATAAGTGGCCCACAACCCAGGCACACCAAATTCAATGCTGCCTCTCCCAGATGCTTCAAAACAAAAAAAAACTTAATTACGAAGGCATGACCTTTTCTGAATGTATCCCCTGATGGCCCGAGACCCCCACTGACCCAATCTCCTAATTGCCCCTTCTGACAAATCTACCTTCAGCCATACTAGTAGATTCCCCAATACAAAAAGAGTTAGTCCTGAAAACATCCTCCCTCTACCCTGGGCTCCAAATGACTTTCTGTAAAACACTTGCAAATTGACATCTTATCAAACAAGAGCTGTCCATATGCACCAAAAACAGCCCACTCACCACAGGCTGAACATGAAAACAATTCTTTGTCACAAAACTGGACACATCATCCAAACAATACAATATTACTTCATCACCTTTTCCTGCCTGATCTGTCCTTGACCAAAGAAAACACATCCTCACATGCTCATCCATTAAAGAAACATTCCCATTCAATAACCCCACAATTCCTGGCCGACCAGTCAAGTGCACCTCCGATTCGCTCATCCGCATAGTGCCGAAAAAGCCAACACAAAAGCTGAATAAAACAAAAGCACCTCATACTTCGATAGACAACCTCCGGGAGCTTTCCCACAATTGTTAGCAAGTCCCGAAAACCAATAGGGCAATGCCCATCTTTCACTTGCCCTTACCCTCTTTCCCACCCCACAAGCATATGCTTCACCGGGAAACTATATGCCAGGTTACCTCAACCCATTGTCTTCTGAAAAATTGAAAACCCTGCTATATGCACCCTCACAGAAGAAGCCCCTGCCTATCTAGCCCACAATATGGATGGTCCCAAAAAGCAACACGGAAGTCAATCCAATGTAGCAGAAAAGCCAAAAAAACAAACAGGCCGATTCAGTAAAAACGCGGGAGAGCGGACGAACGCCCCCTCTCCTGGCACGTGCACCAGCCACTCGCCGGTACGTGTGATACAGTATGCAAATGAGGTGGTGCGGTAAAATCTGGCAAAAGGAGGCGCTAGGGACACTAGCGAGTCCCTAGCACCTCTTTTCGGACAGGAGCGGCGGCTGTCAGCGGGTTTGACAGCCGATGTTCAATTTTGCTGGGGTCGGTTCTCGAGCCCGCTGACAGCCACAGGCTTGAAAACCGGACGCTGGCAAAATTGAGTGTCCGGTTTTTGGCCCGACAGCCGTGAGCCGAATTCAGTTTTTTTTTTTTAAATCTTTTTTTACTCTTCGGGACCTCTGACTTAATATCGCCATGATATTAAGTCGGAGGGTGCACAGAAAAGCAGGTTTTACTGCTTTTCTGTGCACGTCGGAGCGCACTGTACTGTATCGGCCTGAAAGAGAGGAAGGATGTCAAATTAAGTGCATTTTATTGATCAAATATTGCCCGACTCGGGCCGAGTTTCACCCATAAACAAGGGCTGCTTCAGGAGCTATGTTTTGAATGTAGCCAGTAATCCTTTATCAGGAGAATGGTGCAAAGCTCAGACTCTTCTCTATTGTGGTCTATGGAGGATGTAATTAATCTTAGCGGCTCTTTCAGAAGTTTGTTGTGCTCCAAATAGTGGTTTAAACATATATCAGCACAATTAAGCAAGTCAAGATGCTGTTCAGGGAAAACACTCAATTAAGGAATCCATCAGCTATACACTAGCTGCTTTTCTGGTGCATGGAACTCTGAGTTTAAACCTCTATTTGGAGCACAGCAAACTTCTGAAAGCGCCGCTAAGTTTAATTACATCCTCCATAGACCACAATAGAGAAGAGTCTGAGCTTTGCACCATTCTCCTGATAAAGGATTACTGGCTACATTCAAAACATAGCCCCTGAATCAGCCCTTGTTTATGGGTGAAACTCGGCCCGAGTCGGGCAATATATGATCAATAAAATCCACTCAATTTGACATCCTTCCTCTCTTTGGTTTTTCGGCTAGCCCACAATATGTACTACATCACTGCCAAATTCAGTACTGCCTCTGCTCCCCAACCTTTCTTCCAGAGGAAACTGGACACAGTACCTCGACCCTTTATGTTTCATAGAAAATTAGAAATGACGGCAGAAGAAGACCAAACGGCCCATCCAGTCTGCCCAGCAAGCTTCACACATTTTTTTCTCATACTTATCTGTTTCTCTTAGCTCTTTGGTTCTATTTCCCTTCCACCCCCGCCATTAATGTAGAGAGCAGTGATGGAGCTGCATCCGAGTGAAATATCAAGCTTGATTAGTTAGGGGTAGTAGAGGTAGTAACCGCCGCAATAAGCAAGCTACACCCATGCTTATTTGTTTTACCCAGACTATGTTATTCAGCTCTTATTGGTTGTTTTTCTTCTCCCCTGCCGTTGAAGCAGAGAGCTATGCTGGATATGCGTGAAGTATCAGTTTCAACATTTTTATTAATAATAACAAATAGAGGCACAAGAATACAAATAACGTTGTCACAATAACAAGTTGTTGGCTTGCGCCAGTGGATGGAGAAGCCGTAGCTTTAGCGGATCCAGTATTTTCTCAGCAGGTTAGGTCTCCTAGTAATCCCTCCCCCTCCCTCCCTCCCCCCCACCTCTTTAACCCCCAGCCCTCCTCCCTCAGTGTGAATAAAAGCAAAAATATTGAGTAATAATAAGCATAAATACTGCTAGGATCCTGATAAGATCAATCATGAAGTCATTCCTCGGCCAGAGTCCTTCAAGAGTAGATTCCTGGAAGTCATTGGAAGTGTCTGGATGTACGAATTCCATGTCTGCAGAAAGCGCCGTTTATGTTTAGGTGAGGTCCGAGATGCCATCTCGTCCATTACCATCATTTTATGAACGTGGTTGTGCCACGCCCAATAAGATGGAGGGTCTCGGCTCCGCCAGTGTAACAAAATTAACTTTTTCCCCACATAACATGCCTTACCTCAACCCTTTATATACACCAGCCTAGTAGCCAGTGCCAAAGATGCCTGGATCATCTCCCATGCTTCCTCATTCCAATCCATCATAAATGATCTGGAACTGCAGCTCCTTTCTTGTCCACTTGTGAGGCCAAATGCTGAAAGATTTCCTATTTGGAATGAGAAAGGTCATCAGTAGAGTTATCAACTCCGGGCCCATGCCTCACCCTAGAGGAAACATTCCATCTATGGCATAGCAATACAAACTCCCTCAACAATGCAGACACCTGCGCTCCCCTAGCAGCCTGCCGATTTATTACTTCCACAACCTCCAAATTTTCACACCAAAACAACACCTTCTTGTTCTGCAAACCCTAACCCCAAATGTTCATAGCTACAACCAAGGGAAACTGTTGTAAAAAGGTGATGTTTCTGGTGAGCCCTGATTCTACCTATGCTGCCGGCCACCTATCTGTGCACTATACCCAAAACCCAATGTCCCCACCGCATTTGAATATAAATATAAATCTGTACTGGTCACCTGCTCCATCTGCATGACCTGCCCACCATTGTAAGTTTTCAGAAAGACTTCCCAGATACACAGCTCCTCCCATATACCCTGGGTAATTCTAACAAAATGATGAGCCCTCTGCACTCTCTCAGAAGCCATAAAAAGTTGCCTGAAAAATGGCCTGCCCATTGGAATGATGCTGCAGGCAAAGTTCAACGAACCAATTAATGACTGCATCTGCTACAAACAGGCCGATTCAGTAAAAGTCGCGGGAGAGCGCCCACTCTCCTGTGCGCGCGATTCAGTATTTAAATAAGGGCCCGTGGTAAAAAGAGGCACTAGGGACACTAGCGTGTCCCTAGCACCTCTTTTTTGACAGGAACAGCGGCTGTCAGCGAGTTTGACAGCCAACGCTCAATTTTGCTGGCGTCGGTTCTCAAACCCGCTGACAGCCACGGGTTCGGAAACTGGACACCAGCAAAATTGAGCGTCCGGTTTTCACCCACAAACCACGGGCCGATTTTACATTTTTTTTAAATTATTTTTTACTTTGGGACCTCTGACTTAATATCGCCATGATATTAAGTTGGAGGGTGTACAGAAAAGCAGTTTTTACTGCTTTTCTGTGCACTTTCCCGGTGCCGGCAGAAATTAACGCCTACCTTTGGGTAGGCGCTAATTTCTGAAAGTAAAATGTGCAGCTTGGCTGCACATTTTACTTAGTGAATCGCGCGGGAATAACTAATAGGGCCATCAACATGCATTTGCATGTTGCGGGCGCTATTAGTTTCGTGGAGGTTGGCTGCGCATTTTCGATGCGCTATTACCCCTTACTGAATAAGAGGTAAAGCTAGCATGTCGAAAACGCGCATCCAAACGCGGGTTAACAGTTCGCTCCACCGGAGCGCACTGTACTGTATCGGCCTGAAAGTAACTTTCTTAGCCCCACCAACCACTCAAACCATTTCCTGCAATTTCTGCTCCTTCTCCAATTGCAGCTGAGACATCATAGCTACCGAATCTAATTGAATGCCCAAAAAAGTCAACCTGGACACAGGACCCTCCGTCTTGCCTGCTGCAATCGGAATCCCCAAACAATCTGCCACATATATGAAACTCTATAACAGCAATGCATGATGCCTCTGGGCCCACAAATAAGAAATCATGCAGGTAATGTAACATATTATCCAGACCTGCAGCCTGAACCGTCACTGAAAGTCTCAAAATAAGCACCAAGAGACAGAACACCCATGAGTAAACACCAATTAAAGTAATGCAAACCCCAGAAAATGGAAACTATCAGAGTGAATCGGCAACAGCTGAAATGCAGACTTTATGTTGGCTTTTGCCAAAAGTGCTCCAGCATCTGCTCTCCATACTAAAGTCACCACTGCATCAAAGGAAGCATAATGCACTGAACACAACATCTCTTTAGGGATGAAATTGTTAACTGAATTCCCCAGAGGAAAGAATACATTTAAAAATAAATCTGAACTTACTTTCCTCCTTTTTCGGAACAACCACCAATGGAGACAAATGCATGAAACTAAAAGGAGACTCTATGAACGGACTTGCTATCCTCCTCAGACCAAACTCACCCACCAATATTCCTCAACAAACTTGACAAAATGAACCAATGACCTGGAATTTTGCACTAACCCTCTCCCCTCGGGCCTTCATAAGGAATCTCAAATCCCTTCGAAAAACCCTCTTATAAAAGCACAGCCACCTTCCTGTTGGAATACGCCCCCAACAATTTGATCAAAACGTCCACAATAATTGGAGGTGGGGCCTTCTCAAACACCTCAAGCCTTCGCACCTCTATCAGATCCTCCAGCTCCATGCTTGGTGCATTTGGAAGCAGGGCAACCTGCCTCACAGGAACAAGCATGGTGGAACTTACAGTCTGGAAAAAGACAGGAGGACTTATTGAAATGCCAACAGACATCTTGCCCTCTGCTGTATCCCTTAGACTGCACTCCCGACCTGGCTGACCTGCTAGACTCTTGAGAAGCATAAAAGGAACTACTGGATGACCCAGGCAGCCCCATCCTCCCCACAGCATCATGTCCTTTAAGAGTCATCCTCGTCAACCAAAGGTTAATATTTTGGATACTTCAAGACATAAAGCGACTCTCCTCCATCTTGTCTCTAAACCATTCATTGTAGTTGAGCCAAGCCCAACCTTCATAGTCCTGATACGCACCCAAAATACTGTCAGCGTACGCCAATAATGACCCATACTGAGACAGATCGTAGTGCCTGAGTACAATTGCCATCAGCAAAAAAAAAAGAGCACCCAATTTAATATATTGTGAACATCACTCCTCCTGCTGAGATCCGGATCTCCCCTGCCATCCCCCTGACCTGCTCCAAAGCCAGACGCCACTCACCACTGACCGCATCTCCCAGCACTTCCACAATCATGACTCCCTCCACCGCAGCCCCAGAGACTACTTTCCCTCTCCTGGTATGAACCAATGCACATGCACCACAGCCATCAGGAAAGAGAGGATGCCTTGAGCCTGCAGGGGACAGAGTGAGTAAAAACTGCAATAACCCAGGCTAAATTCCCTTTATCCTCCTCCTACACCCTTCCCACTAACCTAACAATTGTAGCCCTATCTCTTCCCGCCTCTATCTGACTCCCATGAACACCCAGGGCTTTAGGTGGGAAAATCAAAAGAAAACACTGCCATGGAGGGAAAGAGGGGAAGGGGGAGGGGAGAATGGCCAACCAAAAGCATGTGCTCCTGCTCAGCCATTCCTATCCTGCCACCCTGTTAAGGGTAGCAGGGTGAGACTATGCTACCCTGCCTTACACTTACCATTGGAAAAACGTTTTTAAGATCAGTTATATGGCAAAAGAGAATAATATCACTACCTTATTTTAAAGGAAAATACTAGAGCCTATATTTTTAAAGACCAGCAATTTTCTGTTAAGTGGGATTTTAGCCAACCTGCTTTGTGTATACAAAAACAAGGCAAATTTTCAATCAGCATTAAATGTCTAGATCTCCATCTGAAAATAAGATTGGCTGCCCAAATGAGGTGCTTTATTAATAATGTCTGAAGTCCCAGTGATCTAAGTTATGGATGACAGACAAATAGCGTATTACAAACTGGATGAGTACATCCAATTGTAAGGCAATGTCTCTAGACAACCTACTTTATAGACACCTACATTTAGCCATGTGCCTTCACCTAGATGCCTAGCTTTTTGTTCTGAAAACTTATTAGAAACATAATGCTAGGGCTAAATGTTCTTTTGTTTACATGACAGTCAGATGTCTAAAACTGTAATACAATATTAGACATCTGACTATCATTTACTCTATCTCGCTCATTTACTCCAAGCTAATCTATTTCTCTCTTTTGAATAAAAGGATTTCAAAGCACCTTTAACATAGGTTATCTAATGAGTATAGCATTGATAATGACTGTAACTTTGTTTTGTTTACTTTTGCATGTTATGGTACATGCTTGAATGAGCTTTTTATTGGTTTGTATGTTTTGCATTCATGGTGTTTCTACTAGTGTTGATGAGTGATGTGGTTGCCTTGCTGTAATGCTGTGACATATAAATCTGAAGTAACCATACTGTGTACCAGTTAGTTCTCAGATCATGTTTCATGCTCAGTCGTACAATAATACACATATACCCACATCCACACCCACCTACCTTGCCCTTTTCATTAACCACAGCTTCATCCAAAACGTTTTTAGGGGCTCTAACCAGTGCTTTTCCATAGACTTTGTCTCCATTTGCACTTTTATAAACTTAGATCTCTTGCTGTGCTAACCCAGGTGCCTTCATTCAGTCAAGCACAACTGAGCTTTTCATAGGGTTGTGGAGAGAGCTGAACAACATATCTGCATGCGTTTTACATGCACGGGATATTTAGCTATACTACAGCTGTAGTTACTGGCAAATGGCTGCACATAACAAAACTCAGATCTAAGCAGAAAGTGACAAGTAGCTCAAAAGGTTCTGTTCTTTTTTTGGGACGGGAGGGTGTGTGTGTGTGGAGGGGGACAAGATAGTTAAGAAATTATATCCCACTTGCACCAATTTGTTTAAAAAAAAAAAAAAGCTATCCTTTCCTGACTGAAATGTACAGCTGTTTTAAGGCTGCTTGGCCCTAATTTGAGGTCTTAATTGAACTTCAAATCAGAAAATTATAGAAGAAAAGATATTAAGCAGAACTCGAGCTTGGGCTGTTTTATTGTGGCATTTCATCCAGGATCTGGATTGCACTTCAAGAAAAAAGGGCGAGAAGGGGACATTAACCTTAGGGAGGCAGCTGTGACCTTTCACGTTTCTTCGAAGGTCTCTCTGTTTTTTTGTTTTTCCATTTGTTTTGTTTGCTGTTGCAAACTCCAGTGGCCGCTTTTTTTGTTTGATTCGCTTTTCTATCTTTTTACTGCCATTAAAAGCACAAAACTGCTCTAAGCTGAAGATTTTTTTTTCTGTATTTCTCCTTCCTCCTCTCCCTTTTTTAAGCCTGAGAATGAGCAAGGTCGTAGAACTTCTCTAGAAAAGTTCACTCGCAGTGTGGTAAGTTCATTTTTTCTCAGCCTTAAGTTTGTCAATTTTTTATGATTATTTGCTCATGTCCTGTTTCAAGTTTCCCTCTTTAAAAAAAAAAAAAAAGGCATTTGTCATACTTTTGTGTAGCTTGTCCAAAGTTCACATCAATATTAGTAAAATAGAACATGTATAGGAGTTATAGTGACATGTTGCATTGGGCACAACATCGCTTTCTTTGGCATGATAGTATTGTATTGCCTGATTTGTGCTATGCTTCACAGCTGATGCATTTAGGGGGCAAAATTTGAGGATTTTCTGCATGTAAATGTCTGTTTGCCTATGGAGAAAGCCCTTACAAAATTGCCCTCCGCCCCCACAGCACAAGGAAAAGAGACAGCGCCAAGTCCATCCTAAGAAAGCACACAAAAGGCATTTATTTTTAACTCCCTATTGCATACCTCCCGGCCGGGAATTTGCACTTACAAACAGTGTGGGTACTTATGTACCTGCAATGCCCACCAAGCAAGAGATTTTCAAAGGGAAACTCCCAGGGAGCTTCTCTCTGAAAATGATCTTCCAGGCCACTGGATATCATGCACTCTTAGGCCTACAAGCTGCCTGGAGGGGGCTGAAAATTGCCCTCACAGCTACTGTATAGACAAAATATACTCTATATGTAACCCATTTAGATGGATTACAGCATGCTTCTGCAATATTATTGTATATCTTGGCTGACATGCCTATTATGTATATACAAGTAGAAGATATAAAGGTAAAGAGCTGTTATGAATTCATCTAGTTGAGACTATATATTTTACAAGCTATTGAGCTCTACCAAGTATGATTTTTGTGACCTTCTGATTTCTAATATCTGAGGTGAATGATATGAGATACATAACAAGGCATTGCTATTCATATCTGTGAAAGTGAGTAATGTGGTTAGGAAGGTAATGGTTGTCCTGTGACAGTGTCCTCTTTTCGGTGAAGGAGAGCATTGAGGTAGGAGACTAATAAGATACATGAGGAAGAGATTGTAAGTCATTCTCTTGTCAAAGAAAATTAACTTAGTTGCTGAAACTCCTTCTAATGTCAAGGGATTTCCTGCAATACTGTGCATTGGGTTTTAGCTTGCCAAGTAAACTGGAAAACGTATATTATCTTTAAAATACTATTTCTCTCCCGAATCTGTCATGATATTTGAGCAATGATCAATTGATCATTTCATAGTGCAATGCTGACTGAATGACTATGGAATAATGGAGAGCTTCAAAGACCTTGCCCCTGCAAAACAATGCAACCTGGGGGGGTTTTCACTAAAAGTCAGACTTGAACAATTTTCTAAATCATGAGCAAAAATGGGCCGAATTTTAAAAACGTTGCTTGCACTAAAAGGCCCAAATATGCAAGATTGTGAGCTGCGTGTGAGTAATGCGGATTTTAAAAGCTGCGAATTACTCACCTATATGTGCATGCTAAAAAGGAGAGGGTGGAAAAGGGGTGGGGTATGGGTGGGGTATGGGTGTTCCAGGGCGGTCTAATAGTTCCATGCATAAATCTGTATTTTAAAACAACCCTCACCCACACACATGCGCACCCCACCCCACTCCATACACACTCACGTACCCAAACCCCACCCTACCCTATCCCCCACACATGCACCCCCAACCCACTCCACTGCATCCCACACATGCACCTCCACCCCCAATCACCTCCAGACTTCCCCCAACCCCCCCATACATACATTACATCTGCTCAACCACACCCTGACACACCCCACATGCTCAACCACTCCTTAACATGTACACACCCCACATGCCCAGCCACTTCCTGCCATGCACACACACCTTCACTTATTTCCCAACACATTTCAGTCAATTATACCAACCCTATAACAGATACCCCCGCCCCCCCCCCCCCCCCCACCTACATAACTGAGGAGAGATGGAGGTGCAAAGTAGAGAGTGGGCGGAAGAGTGCACATACACCCACCCAGCTCATTCCCTCTCATATGCACATATATCCAAGTCATTCCCTCTCATATGCACATATACCCAAGTCATCACTAATACCACTCTCACCAGCCTCATAACACACACACACACACACACACATATCCTCTCACTCCCCCACCCCCACACACATACACACAAGAAGGGGAGAGGTGAGTCTGTGGAGATTGCAAGGGGGAACATGTCAACTTACCAACACACACACTCTCATTCTCACCTTCCCACAACACACACACATGGGGAAGGAAGGAGGACATGGGGAGTGCAATGGAGAGAGGGAGAAAGTGCACATGTATCCACACACACTCGCACAGGACAAGAGAGAAAGAGAGAGGGTGAGTGGGTAGGTAGAAAATAGGGATGAGTTCTGCTCCCCCCCCCACACACACACACACACACAAACACATACACTCTCCACTCACCTCCTGATATCAATCTACCTATCACAACTACAACACATACACACTATTTCCAGACAGGTGAAGAAGAGAAAAGTAGGAGAAGAACATGGAGAGTGTGAGGGGGAAAAGTACCCACACATCACTCACACTCCCACAAGAAACCAACAACACCTACCACATACACTATCACATACATGCACCCCCACCCCTCACCATATACTCCACCTCCACCCCTATTTCCGCCACCACTACCCTCAACCCCTCATCTTTATACCCTTTGCAAGCCTTCTGCCTTATATCCTTCTCCACTGAATGCCCCCCTGCCCACCACACACATATACATACAGACAGACACCTATCCCCATTCCTCTACCCCCAACAGAGCATGTACAAGATACCGATAATGTACATATCCAGCTGATGGAGTCATAAAACTTGCTTTTTGACGTTGCCATACAAATTATCACTTTCTCCTTTTTTTGGGGGGGGGATTTTGTATACCTTTTTGAATAAACCCTTATATTCTCATGGCATTTTTTTTTACCACTGCTGCATACTGAACTGAGGATTTCAATGTATTGTCCATAGTGGCTGTCCTTTTACTGACTAGCAATGCCTAATGTACAACTCAGGATTCTAATCATGTATATATACATATATATATGTATGTATGTGTGTGTACATATATGAATATATATTTCTCACAGGACAAGCAGGATGGTAGTCCTCACATATGGGTGACATCACAGGATGGAGCCCAATCACGGAAAACTTCTGTCAGTTTCCAGAACTTTGACTGGCCCCTACTGGGCATGCCCAGCATGGCACCAACCCTGCAGCCAGCAGGGGTCCCCCTTCAGTCTTCTTTTTTCCACACAGCAGTAGCCTCGCGGTAAAGGAGCTCTGAAGAGATTCCTGACAGGAATTTTCCTCACGGAATTACTAAACGTTAAATTGCCCTACAGGGGTCCCCTCCTCTAACTTTTTTCAGTTTGCGGTACTCCGGTAAGTTTTTACCCGTTTCCCATCGATTACCGTCGAGTTCGGCCTTCACGGCCTACTGGCCGTCGACCGTACCGTGCCTCGATTTTTTCCATGGCCATGGACTTACCCGCACCATATCTATCACAGACCCCCATAAAGTCTGTGTAATGTGTCTAGGATGCGAGCACAATGTCTTGACCTGCACCAAATGTGCCCTAATGACACCGAAATTAGCGCATGAATACTTATGCGCACTGGCGCGCGCAGGAATCCTCTGCCACATAACTTTACATCTGCTATGGTTGACATGTAAGTAATAAAATATAGATAGATCGGTGGCGTTTTAAGGGCCTGGGCTAACAGGGCAGGAGGAAGATTATTAAACTAGGGGGTTTTAGTTCTATCCCTTACTCCTGAGAACTGGGAATAAACTGGGGAAACTGGTAATGGCATCGGTGCGTGTATCTATTAAAATCCCCCCACTTACACAGTGGAAGCAGCATAGGCACCCATCCACTTAAAATATCGCACACGTGTGCACGTTCAGTCTATTTTATAACAGCGCGCATATACATGTGTATGTTATAAAATGGCCATGTCCCTGGGTGTGGGTCGACGAAAGCACGCACATGTGCGCCCATGTGCCTGTTTAAAAGTACCTACATGCGCGTGCGCAAGCTAAAACAAAAGGGGGCTGGAAAAGGGTCGAGGAATAGGCAGGGCACGGGCATTCTGGGTGAGGCAAATAGTTACAAGCGTAAATCTGTATTTTAAAACTGGAGGCCACACCACGCAGTGTAGTCATGTATAGTTACTGCTGTTCCTGATGAGGTATAAGTGCAGAAATCTCATTTTAGGACTAACACGACAGGGTGAGGAGTCTGGGTCAACTGGGAGGGGAGTGCAGGCTGAAGAACCAGAGAAATCTGGATGACCTTGAAATAGATTGGGCAAACTGGTGGACTACTTGGTAAAACCGGGAATGTACTTTGTGCAAGCATGTTTTAAAATCCACTTTCTTGCATATGTTAAAGCTGACAAAGTCCTAAGGAAGATATGCGAAGTGCGTTTGCTCGAGTAACAGCTTCAAATTAGGGGCACACTTAGGTGCATGGATTTCCTAGGTAACAGGAAACCCATGTGGAAGAAGAGGCTGCGTCGCCACAGAGCTGAGTATCCCTGCTCACAGATCGGCCCCGCGATTACTTTCTGTTTGCTTGCTGTTGCCTTTTGGCAATGCAGCTTTTGTACAAGCACATCCTTCCTGCTTTCTAGTCTCAAGTCTTCCTGGATCAGCTGAATCAAGCCAGATGAGGAGGAGGAGGACTCAGGATTGTGGCCCTAGGGAGATGCTGGACAGAGAGGGAACTATGGGAGATGCCAAGCAGCAAGTTGTTGAAAGAGTAGTGGGAGATATTGGGAAAGGTGCTTGTGCAGGAGAGAGGAAAGGTACTGGATGAGAATAGTGAAGGAGAGAATGGTGTGCTGGGAAGGATGGGGAGAGAGTGGTGGGATATGCTGGGAAAGGGGGTTGTTGAAATAGGGTAGGTGCTGGGTGGGGGCTGTGGAGGAGGGAGGGGAAATACTGGGAACGGGGCAGAGAGTGATGGGAGATGCAGAGAAGGGGGTTGTTGAGAGAGGTGCTGAGTGGGGATTATGGAGGAGAGTATGGTGGGAGATACTGGGTGAAGTTTAGTTGAGAAAGGAAGGTGCTGGGCAGGGGTATTGTGGAGGAGATGCTGGGAAGTGGGGCAAAGAGTAGTGAATGATGCTGGGAAGGGGCTGTTGAGAGAGGGAAGATGCTAGACAGGTTTTGGAAGAGAAAGCAGGGATGCTGGTAAAGGGTGAGAATAAAGGGAGATTTTGGGAAGGGGTTGTTGAGGAAAGACTAGGTGCTGGGTGTGGTTGTGGAGGAAAAAGGAGATGCTGGGAAGAGAGAGAGAATGATGGGAGGTGCTGGGACGTGAGGAAAGAGAGAGGCAATGCTGAGTAGGGGGTGGGGTGAGAGAGAAAGGGAAAAGATAATTGTCAGATGATGTAGGAGAGGAATGGAAAAGACAAAAGGAAAGAGAAGAAACAGAAAATGGACAGGAAAAACAGAAGACAGAAGAGAAAAGCAGAAAGCTGGAGACCAGGACCAACATGATTAAAAAAACTAAAATGTCCAGACGACAAAGGCAGAACTTTTTTTTTCACTTTGGTAATTGAAATATGTCAGTTTTGGCAATGTATATGTCTTAAATCTTTGTACTTTTTTAGTACAGGAGAAGATGTATTTCTATTTGTATTTCTCCAGGGTTGCACTGTATGTAGAGTTGGGTTTGTTGGGGGTCCCATTTCATTTTTTGTCTGAATATTTCATATTTGTGGTCACTTATTCTGTATTTGGTGAGGGTCTATCCTGCCGTGGTGACTGAGGTGAGGGATTATGTTAGCGTGTAGATTCTGTGTAAGGCTTGTTCTGTTTTCTCAGTAGGAGCTGTATTAGTGTTGTAGGCCCGGTGTAATTTTGCTGTGCTGCCTTTTCCTAGCAAAGGTTTTCTTGTTTTGGTATGGAAGGTTTGCTTATGTAGACTGTTTGTATTTTTAAATAGTCAGTCAATAAGATAGCTAGTAAGCAGTAGGTAGTGTGTTTATTTTTAAAAGGCTGCAGAACTGAGTGTTCTCCATGGAGATTGTCCACTGGATAACTACCTCCTCTTCCTTCCCAGTGAATTCTTGCTCATTACTGGTATAGGGAACAAGTATTCCAGATTCACCCAACAGGAATGTGTTAGCCTTGCTCTAACCCTGCCACAACAGCTCCCTATAAATGGAATCAAGACTCAAAATTATTGCTGAAAAAGAAGAGAAACCCGTGAAGGGCTCCAATTGAATCCGGCAGTGGTATTGGTGGTGGCGGGGAGGGCAGTAAAACAGCTAGCACTGGCCCTGATTCCAAGGCACGGGGCAAAATCCTCCTCAGGATCTCAGAAAATACAAAATTACAAAACACAAGCAAACCTCTCAGATCTTCTCTTCACTCTCCTAGACAATCCCTTCCAAACCTTAGAGATACTGGCAAGAGAATAGTCTGCTTCCCCTGGTACAGGCCATGGAGCCTAAATTTGAGACCAACTCCTCACTGTCCTAGTTTTCAAATCTTCAGCTTAGGACACAACATAACCACACTACTTCTCGTACACAGCCTGCTTTTACAGTGCCCTCCTGACCAATCCAGACAAGCTTCAGTGGAGGATGTCTGAAGGGATAGTCTACAAACTACTGAATCCCAAGCCAGGGTTTACTACTAGGAACAATTTAGAAAGTGAGGGAGTAAAGTGGTCTCTTTTAATAATTTAATAAATGTGTACAGTGCAGAAAGTAGGTGCATATCCTTTGCATGCAGACTTGATTCCAGACTTTCTAAGTGAACGTACGCGCACAAGTTAACTTTGAAAATTTGCATATAAGTGCCCTAGTATAAACAAAGTCACCCACACAAATGTAACCCTGGCTAGGGTCGCTAGGAAGTTTCTGGAGGGTTACTGCTCTCTAAGAGTTCATCTGGAGCACACAGTGTTCTGTTACTACAAAGCACTGGCAATGTGCAAGATCCTTCCTGAATAGGAGGGGTTTGGAAGAGTTTAGTTATGTTATAGCTAGTGGGAGTTTTGGTAGGAGGTTTCATTCCCCCAAAAGGGCTAAGTTGAAGAGAGGTCATAAATGGTGCCTACATAGGCATGAGTGAGAGAGATCAGGGGAGCGAGACAGAGGAAGAAGTTGAAGTGTGTTAGTGCCTGAAGGATTATTCATCCTAGGATCCAAGGGGGTTGTCCTTGCTGGGAAAGCCCAAGGTGAAGATATTTTGAGGATTTTAACTATGGAAATGTTACTCTGTTTATCTATGGAAATGCTAAAGCCTGAGTCTTTTGATTGAACAGTTTTCCTTTGTCTGCTTGGAATGTATTCAGATATTGCTGGGTGCATTTTCTTGAAGATTTGGGATTCTTTGGACTTTAAATAAATTCTGTTCTTTGGAATGAACAGACCTGTGTGGACATTGAGCTTGTTTGGTAAATCTCCCTTTGGGCTTCCCAGAAGATTTCTGGTCCCCAGTTGGTGATCTCTGGTGGCTGAGACTGATCCTAGGGTTGCAGTAGAGACATTCACCACCTCTGCAGTCTCCAAAGGTGACCCCGAGAAAAGGAGGGGTTACACAAAGTTATATCTGCTCTATCAAGGGCATAACGTGTGCAGGTGAACTTACCCACATACTTTCTAACATCAAAGAGTGTGCACATAAGTCCTAATGCTGCCACTGGAATACCTCACCTCTTCCCAGTTTGCTTAGGAGTTTCCGTGAAACTAGGTTATGCACAAACTTTAATGTGAACTGAGCCCCAGCTATTTTACAGTCTTAACAGTCATTTATGCACATAAAACTTACTTTTATGCACAGAAATGACTTTTAAAATCAGTCCATAAAGATTTGCAAGGAGCATGAACCATGATGAACAGAAGAATGGCTGCTCGATTTAGTATACATATAGGGGCAGATTTTCAAAGGCTACGCGCGTAACATACACGCGTAACCCAAGAAAATCTGCCCCGCGCTTGCCGAGCCTATTTTGCATAGGCTCGGCGGCACGCGCAAGCCCCGGGACGCGTGTATGTCCCAGGGCTTTCAAAAATGGGTGGATCGGGGTGGGGCCAGGGGTGTGGCGGCGGTCCAGGGGCAGTCCGGAGGTGGGGCCGGGGGCGGTTCCAAGTCCTCCGGCACAGCGGTCGTGCCCGGGGGGTTCGCACACCAGCAGCCTGCCAGTGCGTGCAAGTTACGCCTGCCAGGCGTAACTCCATCAAATAAGGTGGGGGGGATTTAGGTAGGGCCAGGGGGTGGGTTAGATAGGGGAAGGGAGGGAAAGGTGGGGGGGATCCAAAAAAAGTTCCCTCCAAGGCCGCTCCGATTTCAGAGCGGCCTTGGAGGGAACAGGGAAAGCCATTGGGGCTCCCCTTGGGCTTGGCACGTGCAAGGTACACAAATGTGAACCCCCTTGCGCACCCCGACCCCGGATTTTATAATATGTGCGCACAAATCTACGCCCACACATAAGTTTTAAAATCTGGCCCATACTATTTTTGTCACTTCCTCACGGAATTTAGTGTAGAGGTTATTAGCACATTGGAGCTACAGTTTTGTGGGTTAGGATGCATGCTAATAATGTTTATATGCAATTGAGGCTATTTTTAGCATATGCTCCAAAAAAGATAGAGGCCGATATTTGGCGCTACATAGCTAGATAAATAGAGACTTATCTGGCTAAGTGGCAGCTGCTGAATATCCAGTAGTGGCCACTACTTAGCCGGATAAGTATTTATCCGGCTAAGTAGATAAGTATTTATCTGGCTAAATAGATACCCAGATATCTTGGGGACAGGCAATGGGTGTATCGAGGTAGTGCTGCTGAATATCCCTTCTAAGTTATCCGGATCAATTATATCCGAATAACTTAGATAACCATATATATTTGAATATTGGGCCCACTGTGTATTACCTGTTAAGTGCCAGTTTAGTTTATTCTTGACAAACCACCTTTCAACAATCAATCAAGGCATGTAGGCATAGAAAAAGATCTTGACAAGACATTCCACAATTTATGCTAACTTTTAAACAGCCACGTGGGTGTACATGTGTGCTTGTATGGCGGCATGTGCAAATAGATATGGTTATTTTATGGTATACCCATGTATATGCACATATGTTATAAAATTGGCTGTATGCGCATAAATGTGCCAGCTCTTCCACATGAGTGGGGGGATTTTATTCGATACGTATGTTGACGCAATATCCAGTTTGCTCAGGTAAAGGCTTCTGACTTCCTAACCTCCCTAATTAACCTTCCTCCCTGTTACCCTAGTAGCCACGACCCTTCAAACCCTGCTGACTAGCCCTGATTTTTTTTTATTTTAAAACTTACATGCCATCCATAGCAGAAGTAAAGTTACGTGGTAGGGTTACACGCACATTTCAAGTCACCTTCCCGGAACGCCCATGTCTCACCCATGTTCCACCCAGACCAGATCCACACCCCTTCCTTTTTTAACTTTTTGATTTGCATGTACCAGGAGATATGCACGTACTGGGCGTGTCTTAAAGTCCACATGACATGCACTGACCGGAGACACGCGCATATCTCCCGGCGTTGACATACGTAGGGCTTATAAAATTCACCTTTATGCATACATGTTACATTTTTTAGCAAACACACGCCAACAATGTTTAGCCCAAGTTTTAATAGATAGGCCCCTTAGAAGCATTTGTGATGTTGCAAAGGAACGGTGTTGTCATCGCCAGGAGTGACCAAGGGAAAACATGCAAAATAAACATACATGCAAGACATGCAGAGCTTAATATCAATGTTATGTATTGAGCATAACATATAATTGTTAATACTTTTCACTAGATACCAATTTTATTCTAGCTGAGCACATAGAGGATAATTCTCAAAGGTAGATAACAATTTACTTGCACATATTGACTAAAAGTCGCATTGTTCCACAATATGCATACTTTATCTGCATTTAGAGCAGATGTTTAGATCGGGGAGAAAAATAACTTACGTAGATTGCATTTTCAAATAACACAGCAATATAATAGATGACGATAGAAAAAAGTCAAGGGACCCATCCAGTCTGTCCACTTATTCTGGACTGCATTGCCAAGGATATGTCCCAGCTGCCAGTCACAGAAGTTTGACCTCTTGTAGGGTATTGTGCCTTATCGAAGTATACGTGAGTTATTATCCATGCAAAAAAAGAGCTCAGAAAAAACGCAGGAACAGATGTCCATGGATACTTTGTACCTATGGCAAGTTTGAAAGCAAAAGTATGTGAGTACTTTTGCTTTGAAAAGTGGTACATAATCCATGGGTACAAGATACCTGCAGACTTTGTCCAAGTGCGGACTGTTTTCTGTCTCTGCATGCTACAGGAAGTGCTGTATTCTGTTCCTCTGTAACAAACGGGCTTATTCAAGAGCTTAAAATCTGCGCATAAGTTAGTTATGTCTCTGCCTCACCTCACTCTGAGCAACAGCATGAGATCATTCACATATTGTTTACATGGAAAGAATGCAACTTCCTGTAGCATGGATCCTGTGTACATCTAGTAAAAAATACTTGGCTATCACTAATGGCCAGACCTAACAACTGCCGTCACAATGAGTAGCAGGAGAGTGCCAAGCCAGGGGGGGAGGGACCAGAAGACAGGGGAAAATGGGGTGAGCCTGCACACTGCCATCCTCTTTCAATATACTACCCCCTCCCCAACCCCCACCTCTGGACATGCGTGTATGCTCTCCAAGCTGTCTAACAGAGACCCAGCCCTTCCCAGTGTGGAGATGGGAGCTGCGCAGTCAGCTGGGGTGAGAGATGGCACTGATAACAGCCTTATCTCAGAATGCCATGCTCTCCATCGGTGATCCTGCCTAATAACTAATGCTAAAGCTATGGACACCTCAAAAGGAAATATGGACAGACCACATGAGCCTAACAGTCTTTATATACCATTAATTTTTATGTTTCTTGGTATGGAGAAAACTTCCGCAAAGCAAGACATCAATTGTTGTTCTCAGTCCTTTGCCATCATCAACAGCAGCATCCAGTGATGAGTCTAGATGGTTTCAATACAATGGATAAGAGACATGTTAATAAACAGTTAAAAAAAAAGACTTGGCTACACCAGATATATTCAGCTTGGATGAAGGAGGCTGACTGAGAATATAATACAATTTTTTAGGGGCCTGACAGTGAATGCCACAGAACATTTTTTAATCAGTTAGTTATCGAGGCTTGGAAATTGGTTTAAGGAGAATAAAAGGAAGCTTTTTTTTTTTTTTTTTATAGAATATGATGAATTTCTAGAGTAATAATACAGAGAAAGTTTTAGAAGCAAGCAGCATTCATTCATTAATATTGGCTAAGACAGGAGAATCTGGTGGTTCAGAGACATGCAAGCCAGGCTTCCGCTCCGTGGGCTGCCCAATGCTGGTGATGCTACAGATGTATTGTTTATAGCTCCCGGGAGGAGGGAGATTGTCATTGCTTAAGTGGCCAGACTTACGGTCCACCTTAACCAGATTCTGGTATGAGCTGCAACTTATAGTTCGTGGCCAAGAACTGTCACTGTGATAGCTGGACTGATGTGAGATGGGGATATTAAAGAATAAAGGAAAAATTCTTGGGTAGCTGTGAATGAAAGTTTATGGCATCGTAGCTTAAGAGAGGCCAATTCCAATTCAGCTGCAAGCCCACAACAGAAGGCAGAAACTGCCAAGGAAAAATGAATTAGGTCAGACAATTTTTTTTAAATCAATAATAGAAAGAGTTGCACAGCTTACAGTAGGATGGGTCATTGTCTCCATAATGTAGAATGCCTGGAACAGGCAGGCTGCTATCTATTCACAATTCTGCATTTGCATATGGAAATGGACATGCAGAGATTTAACGTAGTATTTTATAACATCTGCAGTTCCTGCTGCACCATTTGTAAAATACTGCATAGTTCTGCTCTGAAAGTATGCGTGTGTGTGTTTCAAGTCCATCTTCAGTTCACCTAGACACTTCATCCTGAACCCCCACCAGTTCACCCAGGTGTCTCACCCACAAATTGCAGGTAACAGACAAATCCTATTTTGTTTGTGCTTGTCAATTAGCAGGTGTAAAACTGTGCGAATAGGTTTGATAACTTAAGCACTCCTATCTCTTATAAAATAGTAACTACCAAATATACTTCATGACCCCACCTCGGAATGCCCCTAGCTTGCACCTTTTTTGCATGTGTGAAACAAAAAATACATGTCTAATTTCAGTGCTTATAAAATAGCATATATGTGAATACATGCTACTTAGCTCATACAGTATATGCTATTTTCCATGTGGAACCCCTTAAAAATGTACTCATTAGACTTCCATCATAGGCAGTTTTTCTTCCCTCATATATTGTATTTCAGAATGCTAATAAACCTAAATGTCCATGCTGTATATAATCAATCTAACAATATTCCTGCAGGAATAAAAGAAAGTTAAAGTGGGACTGGATCAGGGGTGGTGCTGTGCAACCATATGAGAATCCTGGATTTGATTCCCAGGCTAGTCTTCTGATCCCAGCTCTTGGAAGGGAGAAAGTCCAGGTCATTGTGCAACAGTGATCCCTAGTGGTAAGACTTCATGTTTACAGGGTTCCAGATGATACCCTGGTGTCTGGCCTCCTCCCGGGGATTGTTGCCGCAGTGAGAAGGGAGGGAATACAAACTAAGTAGTTGCAAATGAAGGCTGATGACATTGTATCCCAACAGAGGTTAGTTTAAAGCCCAAGACACAGGAAGAAACCGCTGAGCTCCCACCCCACCCCTACCCATACACACACACACGCACACAAAAAACACACACACACACACAAAGAGAACTGAAAGCAAGTTAGAAAGGTCTGTAAAGAAAGGTAGGAGATTGGTGCATTTAAATATATGTTTATAATGTACGAAATGAGCTTTCAGGTGAACATGTAATCACTTCCAGTAATACACTTTATTGGGAACCTGCTGCATTGAAATTCTTTATTATTTCTTCAGTATTGTACAGCATTGGGTCCTAAAACATATAGTGCTATACATAGTAGATTAACCAGTAGCTGCCAAGTCTTCCAACAATGAACAATTTACTTATACCAAATATTACATTTTATGGAAGAGTAAAGCCTTTGGATGCAAATCACCCATTTATACAGTATATGCTCAATGATATGGCTTTTTGAGAGTGGATGTGCTGATTTCAATACAGAGGTGGGATTTAAGAGTGTACATTCTGATCACAATTTTTCTACAATTTCTAAGGATAATCATAATGTCATAGGGCATACACATATAAGTCATTTTGACAGTAATAACGCCAAACAAAAATCTATATGCTTCTGGAGACTTTAGGAGAATAACATATTGTAAAAAAAGTCATGACATCTAAGGTAGAGCTCGGTCTGTATAAACTGAGAGGTCCATATTCAACCACTAGGCAACTGGCTAACTTTGGTATGATATTTAGCGATGCAGCCACATCACTGAATATACCTGTTTATCTTTAAATTAGCTGGATACATTTAATCAGCTAAATGTAGGGCTGCTCTTTGCCATTTAATTAACTTAGCTATGTAAATGATGCTGCCCAGGGATGCACGCACCCCCATTCCTGATATAGCCAAATAACTTTTTAGCTGGATAAAAAGTTTTCCAGCTTTCTCAGTGGGGATGAGCATAGAAAATTTTTGCCAGAAAAACACCATATAGCCTATCTGGTCTACTCATCCACACCAAGCACTCAGCTTTACAATCCCTATCACTTCCTCAGAGAGTCCCCTGTGCTTATCCCATGCTTTCTTGAACTCAGATACTGTCATTGTCACCACTATCTCCTCAGGGAGGCTGTTTCTTGCATCCACTATCTTCTCTGTAAAGAAATATTTACTTAAATTACGCCTGCATCTACTTCCTTTCACCCTCTACCCATGACCCTCTCATTCTAGAATCTTCTTTCCATTGAAATAGGTCCACCTCCTTAGCACAGAAACCTCTGCAATTCTACAATGTTTCTATCATATCTCCCCTATCCTGCCTTTTCTCTATGGTATACGTGTTTAGATCTTTGTCTGTCCCCATATGCTTCAGAATGTAAACCACTGACCATTTTAGTAGCCACCCTCTGGACCGACTCCAACCAGTTTATATCTTTCTGAAGGGGTGGTCTCCAGAATTCAACATAGTAAACTTAACTGATCAAATGGCATTGAATATTCCCTTCTTATTGGAATTAAATAAAATTGCAAGATGTATTTCATAACTTCTGTATGTTTCTTTTATAATATGCTATAGTGTCCATTGAAGTGTGAGGGTCTCTCTTGCCTGGAGACTAGTTAGATTATAAAGTAGTTTTCCAATAAAGAGATATGGAAATCCCCCTTCTCAGCTGGCAGGTGCATTCATTTCATGCTCAGCAGCAGAAACAGTGATGTTTTATTGTACACCCTCTTCATTAGAGAGGGGACAAGCCAATGTCACAGACTACTCCTGCTGTTGGGCACAAAATAGATGTTCCCAGAAGCTGAGAAACTCAATTTTCACATCAGTTTACCAGCAATCTGCTCTGTTTTGTAATTTGCATCCAGCCAGGGAGATTATGTGTTTGAAGGACATGATAGTTGCCTTTTAAGCACTATTCTGTAATTGGGTTGGGAAGATGCAACAGATCGCCTCTAGTCAATCAGATGTGATTGATCTTACAGTGGTCGATAATATCACAAAGGTACTGACAGTTACAACCAAACAAAAACAGCCTGAAACAGCTAAATTAGAATGAATCAAGCATTTAAACAAAGAGATATCCATGTATAGCGGAAACAGCATACAAAATGGCTTAGATGTATAGCTTATTCTCACAATTAACTCATGAAAGGAAGGTTTTCTTTAATTTTATGTGTGTTTTTTCACATGCCATCTATTAAAAAAGACTTTTATCACTCATAATGGTTAACAATAAAATATGTAACTAATGTGCAACCAATATGTATTTTGTTATATATTGCTAAAATGCGAATGACAATGTGAAATTTCTGATTGACTGAGAGCACCATCTAGCCATGGGTAATTATAGGAGCCACAAAACAGCTTGACCCAGGTCAAGCCAGTTAAGCACTGAACAAGGATATGGAGCTTAGTAGCGGCAATAACTGGTGTGCTTTATAATTTTTTTTTCCAGTTGCTTCAAAAAAAATGTGTCTCTTTCACAATGTTCAAAATGAGATTTTTTTTATCCACATGCCGAACTCCCAGATGCCCAAGATATAACATCACATATGTGACAGACACCATTCATCCAGAGTCCTTTTTTAACCTCAGTATACTTTTGCCATTTCTTCTGAAGATCAGCTGAAAAGTCATGAAATATGTATATGTGCTTGCCTTGGTAGTTGAGATCTTTAGCCTGCCTGCTAGCCTGTAGCCTCTAGTATTTTGCATTTGTCACTGTAGTTATGAAGAAAGATAAGTACTACTCTTGGGCGGCCATTTTCCTTGGGAACCAGCATGAATATTCTATGTGCCCGGTCTATTTTTACCTTTTCTTTCTTGCCAGGGAGATTCAAAAAAGGAGGAAGCCAGATAGAGAAAAAGTCAATTGGATCATTTTCCTCTATCCTCTCCGGGAGCCCCACAATCTATATGTGATTTTGATGGCTTCTGTTATCATGGTCATCCTGCCGCTCAGCCACCCATCTATGAAAGTATTCCAGGACCTCCAGCTTTTGCCGTGTGGTCATGAGAGACAGTTCTATCTCTTCAACTCGCTTAATTTATCCAATCTAGTTGTAGAAACCAACTGAGACACTCTGTCTACAACAGAATCAAGCTTAGAATTGAGGCTAGAGTGAATCTTATTACTGAGCTGGCTCATTACTGCTTTCATGGCCTCTACCTTTTCAGTGGGACGTGCACGGTTAGCCATACGTTCATCCTCCAGCACCAGGTCCTGACTACTCACTAGTTTCTTTGCAGCTGTTCAATGGCAGGTTCATTTAACTTGTTCTTCCCACATTATGGGAGGCGATTTCTTAGCAAGTTTGTCAGCCATCTCCTGCTGTTCAGAGTCAAGAAAAGTGAAAAAGAGATGTAAAACAAATAAAAAGAGTGGGAACCACAGGAATCAGCGTCCTCTCAAAACAGGATATAATTATCAGCTAGGCTAACCCCTTTAGCAACTGACTTTTCACTTTATTTCATAAATATCTTTAGCAATTGGTTCTTATTTTTATGTGACCCCACCCCCCTCTTTTGAGGTAGTTTAAGTTACCCAGGCTAAGGGAGAGGCAGCTAACCATAGAAGAAAATATGATAAATCCTTGTGGGCTCGCTTAAGTTGATGGGGGTAAGACATTGTCCCCACCTCAATATCACACCTGGTGCCCCTTTTTAAGAACTACTTACCTGTAACACCATTTAAAATCTTTCTCCACCCGGGAAAGGACAAGGCAAATCTTTTACTAAACCAGAGAAATGCATAGGTGAAGGAGAAAAACAGATTAAGTGACAAATGCACAGTACCAAATGAGCAGTAATAAAAGCAATGCCAATGACAAGTTATGTGATATTTATTTCTGTCCAGGAGGAGAGACTATCAGCTTGAATCCCTGCTTTGGTGAATCCTGGGGTGGAGATCACATTGCTGAATGCGCCCACACCTCTGATCTCATAGAAACATAGAAATGATGGCAGAAGAAGGCCAATAGACCCGTCCGGTCTGCCCAGCAAGCTTTCACACTTATTTTCTCATACTTATCTGCTACTCTGACCACTGAGTTCAGGGCCCTTATTGGTAGCTTTTTAATTCTAATTTCCTTCCACCCCCACCATTGATGCAGAGAGCAGTGTTGGCGCTGTATCAAAGTGAAGTATAAGGCTTAATGTTTGAGGGTAATAACCGTCATATCGAGCAAGTTACCCCAATGTTTGTATACTCATACTGCTCAGATCAATGCCTTGTTAGATGTTGGCTGGATGAAAATCCTATTTCTTCATTCCCCCTGCTGTTGAATCAGTGAGCTGTGCTGGATATGCATTCAAAGTGAAGTATCAGGCTTAATTTGTTAGGGGTAGTAACCGCCACAATAAGCAAGGTACTCCCACGCTTATTTGTTTACCCAAACTGTGCAATTCAGTCCTTTGTTGTTGTCTGAATTTAAATCCTCTTTTCTTCATTCCCCCATGCCATTGAAGCAGAGATTTACACTGGATATGCATTGAAAGTGAAATATCAGGCTTAATTGGTTTGGGGTAGTAACCGCCACAACAAGCAAGTTACTCCCAAGCTTATTTGTTTACCCAGACTGTGCTATCTTGTTGGTTGTTGCCTGAATGAAATCCTTTTTTCCACATTTTCTCTTGCCATTGAAACATAGGGCAATGTTGGTTGTTGAAGCATAGAGCAATGTTGGTTGTTGCCTGAATGCAAATCCTCTTTTCCACATTTCCTCTTGCCGTTGAAGCATAGAGCAATGTTGGAGTCTCATTAACCGTGTGCTTTGGTAACTGAATCATTTGGAGCTGGGATCTTCATGAACCAGAGCCTTGCCTGTTGAAGTTAAGTACAAAATTGTTTGGTTATTTACCAGTGTTTAGAACTAGGGCATTATATTTGCCAAAACTTGTGCTCTGTCTGTTACAAAAAGCTAAATTGAAATTGTAACTTATGAGAGCTTTTTAGTCTGCTTTCAAGGGTCAGCCATTAATTCAGATCAGACACTTCCTCCTCAGCCAGTGTTTGTGGGGGTGGGACTGCTTTCTAGCTAAACTGCTTTTGGCAGCAGACTTAGTGTATTGCAGGGGCATTCAAGTCCTCAGTCTGATTTGAACTTGAAGGAGGCAGCTAGAAGCACAAACTCTTAGGGAGAAATAAGGAAAAGCTCATATTAGTAGCCAAATCTGCGGGAGGGTGTGTTCAAAATCAATAGCAGATAGTGTCCAGTGAACAACCCTGGCCACGTGTTAACTGTTTAACTCTCTCTCACCCTGCCCCTCTACCCACCCACCCCTAGGTGGGTGGGTAGAGGGGCAGGGTGTTTTTCTGATATAGTCTGCCTGAATACATAATTGGCAACTAGATAAATTAGTAATTTGGTAATCCCTTAGGTGTTATCCTTCAAATACATTTACCAAAATGAAGACTATCCAATGTAACTATTGTGGAGCCTTTATTCTGAGGGAAATCATCTGGAAACTAAGGGCTTGCCCCATTTGCTCAGAACTCTCTTCCTTGAAAAAGGAGTTGGCTCAAGTTAAAGCTAAATTTGCTTCATTGAAGAAAGTCTCACCCACTCTACATTATTCAGGAATTAATTCCCCATTACCACAGCAAAACCAAACGTCAAGCAAAAAGAGATTTACAGTGGGCTCAGGTAGGATAAGACCTGTGACCCACAGACACCCATTCTTGACAGCTGTGCAGCATACAAGTCTACCCCACCACTCTCACAGGGCATTAATGAACTCAAAAAACAACAGGATTACACTGGGCTCTGGTAGAATTAGACATGTAATGTGGAGACACACACTGTATCAAGTGCAACAAGTACAAAACACCTTCTCTGTATTAAATACTGAAGAAGTTCTTGAGAAAAAGATTGAAGTGTTGTCTGAAAAGAGAGAAGAAACCCAATGCATACATAAATTCCAGATCAGTAACCAAAGGAAAAAGCTCATTGTGCTGGATGAATCTGACATCAGAGGCACTAATCTTGCGAAGGGAAAGGGTGAAGTGGATAACAAAACTCAACTAAAGTCACAAAAGGAGTCCAGGAAAAACAGTAACCTGAATGATGAAATCTGGAAAGCTATGTGCACAAATGCTCATAGTTTGGACAATAAAATCCCAGATCTTCAAGCCCTAATGGAGGAGGTGGACTTGGACGTTATTGCTGTCACAGAGACATGGTTCATGGAATCGCATGATTGGGATATGGCAATACTGGGCTATAACTTGTTAAGGAAGGACAGAGAGGATAGGAAAGGGGGAGGAGTGGCTCTCTATGTCAGAAACAATATCCAAGCATCTGAGCTGCAAGGAAGATGGGGCAATGAAGAAGCTTTATGGGCCAACCTAAAAAAAGATGGGGCATCCATTTTTATTGGAGTGGTTTACAGGCCTCCAAACCAAAAGGAAGAGCTGGACAGAGATCTGGTTGAAGACATCCAAAAGATGGGAAAGAAGGGAGAAGTGGTGATTGTTGGAGACTTTAATTTGCCGGATGTAGACTGGAGAATCCCATCTGCAGAATCTAACAATAGTAAAGAAATAGTGGATGCCCTGCAAGTAGCTTTGTTCAAACAAATGGTAATGGAACCCACAAGAGAGGGGGCTATACTCGATTTAGTGCTCACTAATGGAGATGTCTCTGATGTCCAGGTGGGTGCCCACCTCAGCACCAGTGATCATCATACGGTATGGTTTAATATCACAAAAAGGATACGGAAAAGAAGCACAAAGACCCAAGTTTTGCAGTTCAAAAACACTGACTTTGATGAAATGAAGAAGTATCTGGAGGAAGAACTAGTAGGCTGGGAGAACGAGAGAGACGTGGAACAACAGTGGACCAAACTAAAAGGAGCAATTACCAAGGCAACTAATCTATATGTTAGAAAAGTAAAGAAAAGCAAAAGAAAAATGAAACCTATCTGGTTCTCAAAGGAGGTGGCTGACAAAATAAAGGCTAAAAGAACAGCGTTCAAGAAATATAAAAGATCCCAAAGGGAGGAGCACAAGGAAGAATATCTGGTAGGACTGAGGGAGACAAAGAAAGTAATCAAGATGGCAAAAAGTCAAGTAAAAGAAAGGATTGCCAAGGAGGTAAAGAGAGGTGACAAAACATTTTTCAGATACATCAGTGAAAGGAGAAAAGTCCAAAGCGGTATAGTGAAACTGAAAGATGAAAAGGATCAATGTATGGAGAGAGATGAAGAAATGGCAGAAATATTAAACAAATACTTCAGTTCAGTGTTCACTAAAGAGGATCCTGGAGAAGGACCATCGCTAGTTAACAAGAAACTGGAGGGGAATGGAGTAGATGTAACTCCATTTACAGTAGAGAATATATGGGAAGAGCTGGGGAAACTGAAAGTGGACAAAGCCATGGGGCCTGATGAGGTTCATCCCAGGATACTGAGGGAGCTTAGAGATGTGCTTGTGGGTCCGCTGAGTGACCTGTTCAATAGATCCTTAGAAACGGGAGTGGTGCCGAGTGATTGGAGAAGAGCGGTGGTGATCCCGCTTCACAAGAGTGGGAACAGAGAAGAGGCTGGTAACTACAGACTGGTCAGCCTCTCCTCACTGGTGGGAAAAGTAATGGAATCACTGTTGAAAGAAAGAATAGTGAACTATCTACAGTCGCAAGAATTGCTGGACCAAAGGCAGCATGGATTCACCAGGGGAATATCCTGTCAGACAAATCTGATTGACTTTTTTGACTGGGTAACCAAGGAATTGGATCAAGGAAGAGCACTCAATGTCATCTACTTGGATTTCAGCAAGGCTTTTGATATGGTCCCGCACAGGAGACTGGTGAATAAAATGAGAAGCTTAGGAGTGAGTGCCGAGGTGGTGACCTGGATTGCAAACTGGTTGATGGACAGAAAACAATGTGTGATGGTAAATGGAACTTACTCTGAAGAGAGAGCAGTGTTAAGCGGAGTGCCGCAGGGATCGGTGTTGGGACCGGTCCTGTTCAATATCTTTGTGAGCGCATTGCGGATGGGATAGAAGGTAAGGTTTGTCTTTTTGCGGATGACACTAAGATCTGCAACAGAGTGGACACGCTGGAAGGAGTGGAGAGAATGAGACAGGATTTAAGGAAGCTGGAAGAATGATCGAAGATATGGCAGCTGAGATTCAATGCCAAGAAGTGCAGAGTCATGCACATGGGGTGTGGAAATCCGAAAGAACTGTATTCGATGGGGGGAGAAGGGCTGATATGTACGGAGCAGGAGAGAGACCTTGGGATGATAGAGTCTCTAATGATCTGAAGTCGGCGAAAGGCGGAAGGAAAGTTCCCTCAGAGGGAACGGGCATCACGCTCAGGGCTCGGCGCGCGCAAGTTGCACAAATGTGCACCCCCTTGTGCACGCCGACCCCAGATTTTATAAGATACGCGCGGCTTTTTCAGAAAAACAAATTTGTGTGTGTACCAGGAGATACGTGTGTACACAGGTGCCTTTTATAATCCATGTAGCATGCTCCGGCCCAAATTCTGTGTGTATCTCCCGGCTTTGGCATGGCCTGAGCTTTTAAAATTCACTTCTAAGACGGTAACTTTTAAGCATGTGCATGGGTGCACATGGGCAGGCATTCGTCAGCCCAAACCCAGGGATGCGGCCACTTTATAACATTCATGCTTATATGCAGGCATGTTATAAAATAGCCTGACCCGGGTGCACATGTGCTCACAATTCTAAGTGGACACACACCTATGCGCGTAAATGCTGCTTTTATTGCATAAGTGGGGGGATTTTAAAACACACGTGTGATGACACCACTACCAGTTTTTCCAGTTCGTTCCCAGTTCACCCAGTAAGGAATAGGTCTTCCAAACCCCCTAGTTTAATAGTCCCTCTACTCCCCTGTTAGCCCTGACTCTTAAAACCCCGCAGATCTGTCTATTTACCTTTATTTTATAACTTTCATGTTATCCGTAGCAGAAGAAAAGTTACGTGGCAGGGGACCTCAGTGCTCACCTGTGCACATAAGTATTTACGCGCTAATTTCAAGTTATAATTGAGGAACACCTATGCCACACCAAGAGCATGCCCCGCCTCTTTTTTTTTTAACTTTTCAATTGTGCGCATAGTGGCAAGTACTTGCATATCCAGGTGGCTTTTAAAATCCGCTCGTGCATGCCAGCCCAACTTGTGCACATATTTCCTAGTTTTGGTGCATGCCAAGCTTTTAAAATTCACCTTCAAACCATGTATATCTTTAAGACCAGTACTTGTGTTTTTAATAATAGCTTCTGCCATTTTATTCAGCACCAGTGTTAGGCTCACTGGTCTTTAGTTACTTGGATCACCCATGGAGACCTTTCTAAGAACTGGCATTTTATTGGCTGTTCTCCAGTCATCAGGTGCAATGACAGATTTGAATGATAGGTTACAGATTACATATTTGAGTTCATTTAGAACTCTGGGGTAAATGCCATGTTTCCTAGTGATTTGCTACTAGTTTGTCAGTTTCCTCTAGCACCTCTTCTACATTCAGACTGATTTGTTTCACTATCTCTGAATCATCACCTACAAAGAATGGTTCCGGTATAGGTATTTCTTTAACATCCTCTACAGTGAGGATGGAAGCAAAGAATTTGTTTAGCTTTTCTACTATGTCCTTATACTCTCCAAGTTCCCCTTTTGCCCTCTGATCATCTAATGATCCAACTAATTCTCTCTCTCTCAGGTTTCTTGATTTTGGTGTACTTTAAAAAGTTTTTTTTATTAGCTTTCAAATCTTTGGAAAATCTTCCTCATATTCTCTGTCTGCTTATTAATGTTTTACATCTGATTTGCTGGTGCTTATGCTCTTATCTATTATCATTAGTAGGACCTGCTTTCCATTTTTTAAAAGATGCCATTTTGGCTAACAGACCTCTTTCACAGCACCATGGCCTCAATATTCAATGCTGAATGGCTATGTAAGTTAGCTGGATAAGCGTTATCTGGTTAACTTACAAAAGATATTCAGCATCACAGCTATGCTGCTGAATAGCCCCATAGAAATTGACATTTACCTGTTATTAAGCAGGTCTAATTTATCTGTCAACTGTAGGTGATAAATCAGAATATCAACATTTATCCAGCTATGATAGATGGATAAAGAGATCTTCACTGATCTGCCCAATGCCCGCCCATTAGATATCTGACTATCTACTTAGCTGGATAAGTACTTATCTGGTTAAGTGGTGACCATTGAACATAGCCGGATATTCAGTGGCTGCCACTTAGCCAGATAAGTTGCTACTTATCCGACTAAGTAGTGCTGAATATTGGTCTCCCTATAATTATGCTAGCAGATGTTTATTATTCTTTCAGTCTTTTTTAACTTATGGTATACATTTTATCTGAGCTTCCAGGATGATATTTTTTAAACGATTTTCACACCTCATGCAGAATTTTAACTCTCACATTTGCTCTTTTTAAGTTTTTAGTGTCCTCCTTTTTACATTAAGATGCTACTGCTGTAATGTTTTTTGTTATTATCCCTCATGTGATTTTGTCACATTTCATTTCATTTATTTGTTATATATTGCAATATCATGTAACAAAAATCTGCCCAAGACAGTGAACAACAGAGTAAAAATTACATCAGAGTAAAAATTACACCAGAATTACATCTCTCCCTTCCTCATCATCTACCCACCAATCTTTTTTAAACCCATCCCATCCTCTCCTAAAATCCCTATACGCCCTTACAAATATGAGTCTGCAAGTAACCAGAAGCCCTTCAAATAGCCCTCTTTTCCACCTCTACAACCATTCTTTCACTTTTTTCCTGAATGCCAGGTAAGTCAACTCCATCCTAACATCAAGTGGGACCCTATTCCAAAGTGAGAGTCCTCCTACTAAAAATGCCTATTTCAATATTAAGCTTTCAGTACCTCCTGAAAGAAAGGCGCAGCGCTCCATGATTAGATCTTTCCATTTGCCATTAAATGCCCTTATTACCTCAGTTTATTTTGCAAATATGCTGGGTCATTTGCTTCATCATCTTAAACTGCACTTGCACTTTGATAGGACGCCAGTACAGTTTAACCAAGAGCAATCTGGCATTGTACCTATGCACCCAGCCAAAGTTGATTCTAGCTGCCATATTCTGGATTATTTGCAGTCAGCACAGGGATCTAACAGGTATTTAATTGCATTAGGATTACTATTGCCAAGGGGCTCCACTGACATTTCCCCCTGCACTATGTCCTGCATGCCTCTGAAATCTAGATCTAAAGTAGCTGCCCCTCTTGCCAATTTCAAGACCAGCTGCTTCATGATAAAACTTGCAATTTTCACTCCTAAGTTGTTTATAAAGCTATTTTGAAAACATAACTCTTTTTAAAATTTCATTTTTTTAGATCACTTCAGTATTATTTTTAATTTTTGACAGTTTATTACCATAACAGGAGCTGTTAGGAGCCGTTCACACCATCTAGATTTTGTTTCCAGTTCATGAGTATCATTGTACTGCTGCTTGCCTTATAAAGAAATAATGTATGTAACTGAAAAGCATAGATTTATAATTACAAAAAATCTTCACTTGAAAGATTTTAACTTTATCAGGAATCACAGAGACTTAAGTATAAGACTGCTGATGCCTTTTTCAGTGACGCTCTAATACACCAAGGTAGCTGCAGGGGGTGGATGTACAAGGGAGAGATCCCACCAACAGTTTGGTTGAATTATGTTATAAGAACAAAGAGTGTGTCATCAAGTGGAGCAGAGCTGGGAGCTTCTTGATAAGAAACTGGTAGCACACCACTGGGTAACTAATTGTATTCACTGAGAAACAGTAGTAATTCTCCTTTTCTGGTTCAAGTTCAAAATATCCATTGGTAACATTTTTAATGGAATCAGTAAATGTATTAATGTAATACATTTAAGTAGTTTGAATTATTTCAGTAGTATTCTCACTAGATTTAATGAATAGTTTCTTAACTTTTTTAAAATTTGGTTTAAAACTTGTCAACTCTGCAGAAGTGAACAAAGTTAGGCAGAAATACATACAGAAGTTTTTGTTACATCATTATGGTGCTTCCAAGAAGATCAGCATGGAAGCAAATTCTGGCAAGCCAGCATCACACAGATATTGTGTAAGGATGGTGTCACCATAGAGACTGACAGAGAAGCTTTCCCCCTTTCTTGTTTATTAACTTGAATCTCTCCTAAACTTCAGCATGTTTCAGCTGGGTGTAGACTGCCCACACCAAATAATAAAGAAATTCTAAAAAAATCTTTTCCTCATCAGTTGAAGGTTTCAACTTGCTGTCAATCACACATATCTGACTTGAAATATGACATTTGTAATTCCTCTTCCATTTGTCACTAAGAGGCTGCATGATAGAAAAAAAACAGGAAACGGGAGCAAAATACTACAAGTTAGGTGGGATTGTGGTGTTGAATGATGATAGCTAGAGATAGAAGGGGTTAGTCGGCTAATGCGCACCAGCTCTTTTAAAATTAGATTTTTGAACTGTTATATTTTTTATTTGTGTAGCCAAGAACTGGCTGATAATCACTGAAGATTAGAAAGAATTCAAATTGCCAAATTGTTGAAGGGTTTGGTGGTGAGATGAAGGGTACACGGGCATTGATTGTTGTTGGCTTGGAGTGAGATCTTGTGTAATCCTTGGCCTAGGATGGTGGAAACCCAAAGTTTCAACAAAAACCAACTAAGATAAGAAGCAGTATCTTGTAAGCAGTCAAGCTTCTAGGGCTGGCAGCTAGGCTACAACCTCTACAAGTTGGACAAGAATAACTGGAAAGACTACTTTCATCTACTTTGTTACTGTGTTAAATAAGAACAGTGAAAATGCTGAAGCAACAGCAGTCATCGGGCCAGGGAAGGAAAGCAATTACCACTACAGTGGCAGCAAGAAATAGATGTACCACCCAAGCTGTTCATTTGGGTAGGAGTGAAGGCGGCAGAGACCCTAAAAAGAGGAAAAAAGACAAAAAAGTGAAAAACGTTGAGTATGAAATGACTTAAAGGAGTTCATCAGCATTCCTTTTATCCATATTCAGCATAAAAACATCTATAAAATAGCAGGCTTTACTGAGTATTAGAGATGTGATATTACTGTACTCAATTCACAAAGCAGTTATGTTATGTCTATACATTACTTCTTTGAAATACTGCCTTTCTAAAGGAAATCACCCTGAGGATGTACGTTGTACTTAGATTATGGTGGTCCCTCCCATAAGTCAATAGGTATCTACATAGTTTGTCATTTATTTACCTTTTCCCCAGTAGTGCAAGGACCTATGTGGTCTCAGAAGGTCATACACTACAGTATCTTTGGAGTCTTTGTAGGCTGTAATAACTATTATTAGGCCAATCTCCTTCCCCCATTATAATTAATTTAAGAATAAAACAAAAGGATAGTGGTGGTATGAATATGGTATGGTGGTATGAATATGAATATAAAATTATATATCCATATATATTGTTCCCAAGCAGATTAGTGTGAGGGAATCTGACACTATCCCACTATCTGTACTGTATCTGCTCTATGGATAAAGAGGGGTCTTTGTTGTCAATTTGCCATGTTTGCAAATATTAAAGTTCACAAGAACTGTCTGTTACTGTTCTCTCATGGCTTGGTCTTCATATTTTTTTTTTTATAGGGAAAGTCTCTGACATCCAAGCGCCTCACAGGTCTCATGCAATCCTCCTGACAGATACAGCGAAATGAGCAGTCACTGATAACATGAAAGACATCTATTCTTGAACTCCATGGAGAATTTTTGCTTTGGAAGAAGAATGGACCACTGTGAGAGAGAGAGAAAAAGGAGATCAAGATAGGTCAACCCCATCGGAGGTGGTTCTTTTCATAGTTTACATCAACACTTTCTACTTGTACAGCTTTGTAATAATACTAAGTTGTAAAGGTATTTTTGGTTTCTAGCTTGATTGGAGAACACATCTCGCTGTAAATGGAAGGTCAACAAAGGCAGATGATTTTTTTTTTTAAGAATTCAGCAATAACAGGTAACTAGGCAAAGAAGAAACTGGTCTGAGTGAGATTGGTATTAAACTTTAATCTCCTCTCTCCCTGGTTTTACAATTGCAATTGATTCTTCCACTACCACCACTTCATTCCCATTTGCATACCATCTCGGTCCAATAAGTAAACCTCCAGAAGCTGCTACTCCTTCTTAAAAATTTATGAGGCATTTCTTCTGTGGTCTCACTCTGCAGGCATTTAATTGACTTTTTTTCTATTTGAAAGAGTTATTGAAAGCCCTTGTGTTCTGCATTTGCTCTCTTTCCAAGGTCACATAGCTAGTCCAAAGATAAAATTACCAGACCAGGTTACACATGTACATGTACAAGTTCATTGCATAAAATCACAATATATATTTTATGCTGTCTTTTGGCTCATGCTAATCGCAGTTAATATGGGTTTCAGTAGTCAGACTGGTTAAGTCCAATCATCTGGTACATTTAGATTTTACTCAGTTTTATACATCGGTGGTGCACATGTTCTCTAAGATTGGTTATACTGTAAAATCTTTCAGATGCCAGATATGAGTAAAATTAGCATAGAATAATCAGGTACCATCTGTGTTGAACCAATTGCATTCTACATACATCTTGCCATCTGGTATAAGTGTGATGTGGCACATTAGCCAGATGTGTAGAATTATATTAGCTCAAGATACCGCTGATAATGCTGCTCTAGATACTGATTTACTTGACAGTTAGAATTTCCTTAAACATGAGTCTAATTGGTTTCAAAAATCAAAGACATAGAGGAGACATTGTTCAATGATTGCTCTGTCAAGGTAATGCACAATAATACAAATTATTGTTTTAATGACTCACTTGTTGCATTATCTATCATTATTTTTTTAATGACACAACACATTATAAGCATACACCTCGCATCACATCAACAAAACAAAGGATTCCAAAGGTGCATTCCAGGAGTCACATCAAAAACACCTCTTCATCTCGACACAGTCTCACATCTATAATATGGCGAAGCGAGATATTTTTGATATGACCCCTGATGAAGGCATAGTATTGCCGAAACACTGGCCATGTTGATTAATAAGTGGGAGCACAATGAGAAAGATGATGTGTGGGAGCACATAAGAAGCAAGGAAAATAATATTTGATGAGTATTTTTGTTACTTTTTTGACACTTTATTGTTATATTTGAGTATTGTAATAAGAAGTAGTAAATGATTTGATTTTTAGTGCTTATTTATGATTCTGTTTATAGTCCATTGTGGGCAAAAGACTAAGCACATTGAGGCTCTGATACCACTTTCTTACACATAGTATAGTGTTTTGTGAAATGCACCTTTAGAATTCTTAGTTTTATAATAATGCAGTCATCTTCATACTACGCCTCCAAATAAAATACGGCAATGGGTATATGTTCAAAATGCACAGGTCAACTTGTTCTTTTCCTACTCAAGGTTTCAGTGTGGGCACCTATGTAATTTATTAGGTTTCCCCCAGAAATACTTAATTTGTAAAGAGTAATTATGTCCAGGAATGATGTTGCACCATTAGACTGGTTAATGTTGTGAATGCCATTCCCAAAAGAACAGCCTTATAGAGGTATTTCATCAGGATCTGGTTTTATAGCTCAGTTATTCAGTGCCTAGAGCAATGATGTTTTGTATGCCCGGGTGGGCAGAGTGGCTGTTTAGAAGGTACCAGTTTATAGAGTTAAATGATTCAAAAGTCCTAATACATAAGGCCAAAGGGAGGTGTGGAAATTTAGGATTCTTCATTCACTGCCACATTTTCATCACAAATCAAAAATAAAATTAAATCTTAAAGTATTATGGGATTCAGCCGTTGTTTCTCTTTTCATTAGCTTGAAAAGTTACAAAATTCCAGAGAAGCAAAGCATTTTTTTTTCCCTAAAGGCCTGGACTCGAAAAGATCAATGAATCAGTGTGAATCTCATCACTTAGCTCCATTTTACCTTAAAGAGATAATAATTAATATTTGATGTCTGAGGAGCACTATGAATAAGAGAAAATTATCTTAGCTTGCTTAGTCGAAAATAATAGTTGGGTGTGCTCCAAAACGGTACAAGTACCCAGCATCACCACATTGTGATGTTATTCTTAAAAGTGCTGTCACCGGGAGGTAGAACATCCAGACATTATATCTCAGCACTTGTCTGTAGTCGGTTTATTTTAGTTGCATCTCACTGCTGGAGTTCCCAGCACTCCCTTTCTCCCATCTTGTCAGATTCTCCCACCTCTGGGCAATGGCTGCACACTACATGTCTCTATGCTGATAGCAAATGTTATCAAGGTTTTTGACTTTTTTTTTTGGTAAAAGTCATGTAATAAAAAATAACAATGAAGAATGTGCCTTCACAGAAATAGATTGTATATATACAGCATGCAAGCACTCACGAAATGATTCCCCAAGATAACATGTAGGGAGCAAATATGAATGTTACTCTTCAAAGAAAACTGTGGGAACAAAGAAGATCTATATATGAGACCTCAGGTTACTCACAGCCTCCACGCTGAGGCGTGGAAACTGTGCATTGCAAAAGGAAATTTTATAGATGCAGAAGTGTGAAGGAAGGACGGGAAAGTTTTACTGAGGTCTGTGAACAATATTTTCACTGAGCTAAGGAGTGTCTCAAAACAAGGGGCTGCAGGTTCTGCTGGCATCATTTTTACAAAGCTCTTTCCATTTCTTCTTTATCAAATTTCTGTAAAGAAGAGGAGTATCATATATAAAACATATAATGGACTTGTTTGCTCTCTTTATTTAAGCATGATGGTATTTATATAGTGCTCTATCTGATATTTATTCTCAAGGGTTTTATGTTAGATTGCATGTTCATATCATATGCTGGTACTATACTTTGCCTGCTTAGTAGACTCCCTTCTGCTACTGCAGCAAAGTAATCCTCCTCTGCCTGATGTGTGAGCAAACTACCTCACCTCTCTGAAAAGAGGTTAGGAAGACTGTAATGAATCCTTAAAACAGCTTTCTATCCCCATGCATGGTCTAAAAGATGCTCTTTCTGAACAATGAATGTAGGAATGTGGTAAAAATGGATGACGGCAAAGAATTTACAGATCCCTCTAATAATGGAGACCATTCAAAGATCGTAACAACTTACAATCAAAAAAGTAATGCAGTGGGCCATCGGGCCTGCAGCATGACACATTAAAGTTATTGCAGTAAGGCAACAAAGTAATAAAAATTGACATAGCTACCTAATGAGGTGCATAAAAAACCAAGCTTACCCTTATCATAAAGAATTGGATACTGTATGCTCTTATTTTAGCAAACTTAGGGCAGTGTCACGTCATTTTAAATTTTTAAGAGGAAAGGGGGTGAGAGAATAAAATGAAAATAGAATAAATCATTATAAAGAAATTCTATAAAGAATCAAATTTTGCTTTATCTTGTTTAGTAGTCTAATAGGTTGGATACTGATAACATGAACCGGTCAGAACACATTTTTTGGATGGTCACCATTATGAATGCCTTTTTTGTTCCGACTAAATTTATTTAGTAGACATGAATAACAATTCTTGCTGCTATGATCTGCAAATAAACAATCTGGCACAATCTCTATCCAACTAACTTTGGCTCTTTGGACTGGGGATGTATTGTACATGATTCAGTATTTCAGAAAAGAAAGGAGCCACTGAATCTTTTATCTGGAACTGAAAACATGAAAAATATACATAGAAGAGTATACAAAAAATAGATGACAAGGTAAAGATATCAGAACTTGTGCAGTGAGCATATATCGGTAAATGTTTTCACTATTCCATTAGTATTTCAGGCTTTTTGTTTTTCGAATACTTTGAATAAAGTATAATAGTTTAATAAGTTACAACATAAGGTGTTCCACTGGAATAAGTACAATACTGTTCTATACATTATTGATAAAACACTTGGGGCCAGATTTTATAACATGCGCGCGGGTGTAGATTTGTTCACGCAACCCAGCACGAACAAATCTATGCCCGATTTTATAACATGCGCGTGCAGCCGCGCGTGTTGTGCAACTTGCGCGCGCTGAGCTGAGCAGTCTTCCTCCGTTCCCTCCGAGGCCGCTCTGAAATCGTGTGTATTTATTTATTTATTGTTACTTACATTTAATATCCCACTTTCAGCCATAGGCTTTAAAGGGATGAACAAAAAATCATCATAGTAAAATAACAAAATACAGAATTGAAACCTAGAACTCTAAACAGACTACAATACAACAACCTTAATCCCCAGAGAACAATAACTCCAAACACATACAGAACTGCCCTCTCCAACACAGTAAAGCCACATTGAACCTAACATAAATAATCTTATGCCCTATAAATCAGGGATGGTGACTTGAAAACAAGCACGCAGGTACCCGTATATGTGTGAATGTGCATGAGCACACATACTCAGGAATCTTCAATTGTGCGTGCGATTGCGCATGCAAGATTTAAAATACAATCATTGTGCTTGTGTGTGCCCTAATTTTAAGTGGTTACATGACAAGCATAGTTCGCGTATCTTTCTTAAGATTTTGTCGGCTTTAATGCTCGCAGGAAAGCATATTTTAAAACATGATCACGTGAAGGACATTTCCAGTTTTACCAGTCTATTTCGAGGTCACCCAGATCCTTCTGCTTCTTAGCCTTCATTCCCCCCAGTTTACTCGAAACCCCCCCCCCAATCCTGTTGTTTTAGGCCTAAAAAGAGATTTCTGCCTCAACAAGAACAGCAGTAAATATACAAGGCTAACAGCCCTCCGCTTGCTGCAGCCGCCAGATTTAAAATACGGATTTACAGGTGTAACTGTTGGGCCTGCCCCGGAATGCCCCCCAATAAGCCCTAACCCTGCCCCTTTTTCCCACGTGTTTGGTTGCTCATGCACGCGTATATACATGTGTAATTAGGCCATTTTAAAATACAAGTTGCTCGCGCTCAGCACAGATACTTGCATACATGGATCTTTCAACACGAGCAACTCTTAAAATTCACCCCATATTCTCTGAAATAGCAATACTGATAATAAGTCAGGTAGATAATCCCAAAGTCAAAAGGCAAGACAGTAAGTCACAACAGTCCTAGAAAATTGATCAAAGAGCCAGGCTTTAAGTTTTCTGCAAAGGTTTATATAACTTCCCCTGAGCCAAGCAAGTTCCACATATAAGTGGTATAGCATGTGAAAGCCAAATAATCAACAACTGCTGCAATGATCTTAATGGTGTAGCAGATACTAAGAGGATAACTTTCAAAACTGCTCGCATGCGCCCATATATACATCTCTATGAGTGTATGTAAATTTACTGTATTTTATAAACTGCATGAAAATAATATGCGCGGGTTATAAATACAAGTATGTATGCGTGCATACATACTCGCATATGTAAAAACCATGAGTCATGCAAGTTTGGACTTATCTGGAAAGGTACGAACACATCCGGATAGATTCCAGTTTATGCTGCTAAGTAGCAAGATAATCAGATAGGTCTAAAAAAATAAGCTTTCTTTATCCGGATATGTTCAAATTTGTAGCAGCAAAGACACTACTTAGTAGATGTAAGGTGTCTAGGACTGCCAACCCTGGAGGTGGTAGGCTGGAGCTCTGCTAAGAGAGTTATCCTACCCATGGAGAATTGGGGAAAGCACTAGTATTGCTAACTTCCCAGGTATTGTGGGCTGGGCTATGCCCAGCCAGGCATTCATTGGCTATAGGTAGGCCCACCCTGTTCTCCCAGCTGTTTTAGCTCCTAGCCAGCAGGAAGTTCACTGCATACATACATGTGTATATATAGACTGATAGATAGGGAAATAGTCTCAGTATGTTTGAGCTTGGCTGAGCTAGGATTTTTTTCCCCTTTGTTTTATTTTTGATTGAGCATCCAGTTGTAATGCCTCTGGAGAGTAAAACCTGAAAACTCCAGTGTTTCCTAGAGATAAGGATGAAACTCTCAACTCCATTGGGGAACTGCTGAAACCAAAAGCAGTTTTTTTCTTTTTTTCCCTCCCTTTTTTCCATCTGGACAATGACTACTTTATAAAATCAATAATAGCAAATTCAGTACCTGTTACAGCAGGAACAGAGAATTCAAGCACAATTTGAGGAACTTCCCAAATCTTGGCACCTGAATTGTCAGCAGCTGGAAACAATGTATATGCCCTGTGATGTAGATTTGAAAAGCATTGCTCGTGTATAAATGCCCACATATGCATGTACATGGGCTGCACGTCTGCAACACGGATTTTAAAAATACGCAAAGTGCGTGCGTATACACCGGTGCGTGCAGCAAAAATAAGATGGCAGAAAAGAGGTGGGACATGAGTGTTTCAGGAAGAGCCAACAGTTACACACATACCTCCATATTTTAAAACTGGAGACTGCAGCACAAGTTGGCTTGTTATCCGCGTAACTTTACTGCTACTCCAGATGAGGAGTAAGTCTATGGATCTTGAGTTTTAGGGTTTACAGGACAGGGTGAGGGGTCTGGGTCAACTGGGGGGTGTGCAGGATGAAGAACCAGAAAGGTATGGAAGACCTTGATATTAACTGGGCAAACTGGTACACTAATTGGAAAAACAGGATTGTCCTTGCACGAGCGTGTTTTAAAATGTGCTTAAATATGCGCTTAAAAGCCAACAAAGTCCTAGTAAGTTAAATTTAAGACCTGCATGCAAGCACACATGTGCATGCATTTGCCTGCACACGCACATGGCTATGGTGATTTTAACACATACAAGCATATAAAATCAGCTATACATGCGTACATGTGTGCATGATTTTATGTTAAGCGTGCATCTGCGTACATATGGCCACTGGAGCAGATAAGTGGGAGGAATTGTAGTTGTTATGCACACGAACGCAATTATCTGTTTCCTCAGTTTGTTTCCAGTTCAGCCCAGTAAAGGAGAGGACTTCCTAAACTCCCTAGCTAACTTGCCTCCCTATTTAGCACCAAGCCTTAAAACTCCGCTGACTAGCCTAGTTTTTTTTGTTATACAACTTACACGTCATCCAAAGCAGAAGTAAAGTTAAGTGGTAGGGGACCCAGGCGCGCGCTTCTGCATGTAAACACTTACTTGCAGACTTCATGGTGCAGTTCCATCCTGCCCATGTCCCACCCATGCCTCACCCAGACCACATCCCGCCCCTTTAGGTGCGGATAAGTTTTATGCATGTACCATGCGGTGCGTGCCAGGCTGAGTCACGTGCATAATTCCCGACTTTGGTGCGCATAGGGCTTTTAAAATTGACCAGTATGGAAGACACACATGCTTGCTGTGCTTGAGTAACCTTTTAAAATTAGGAGCTTACTTACGCGTGGTTTGTATATTTTAAAACATACGTGCATAAATGTGCGCACGATTTAAAATTCCAGTGTATCTTTGCTCGCATGCTGACTTGCGCGTGTATGGGTGCACGCCCATTCATTTTAAAATTTGTCTGTGTATGAGCATAATTGCCAACAGCTTGAGGCTGCAACAAAAAGAAACTACCCAGTTCCTAACCTATTGCTCCCTGAGGAATTTCATGGGGCTAGAGGGTGCTACTGACAGTCCCTGCATCAATGTAATCTATATTTCAGACTTTATCCAGAATACTTCACTGACAAAGTAAGACATTATACTGGGTGGTAATCTTCCTTACAGGCGATTCCTTAAAATGGGCCACCAGCTTGCTAGAATGGGACCCAAATACCATGTGAGATACCTTTCTGCAAGAGTTTAAAAGGATGTTTTCCAATCCACATTTAAAACATATAGCGGAGAGGGCTCTTACAAGGCTATGACAAGAATGGGTTCTGCCCTATCGTATGTCGCCCATTTTTACCAGTTACAGGCAGACATGGGTGGACTAAGGAATCATTATGGAATCAGTTTTGGCTTGGATTAAGGGAAGAGATTAAGGATGAATTGGCTTGGATAGAACCTCCTTCTTCCCTAGAGGACTTAATCAACACCTGCATCCAAATCGACACACATTTGAGGGAGCATCAAGGAGAAATGAGAGGAATTCTGGGATGGATGTGCCCCCTATGCGGAACTGGCCATCAGTAGTTGAAAAATGGCATGCCCCAGAGCCAATGCAAATTGCTGCCACCCCCTCCAGTGCCAGGGAATGTCGTCCAAGAACCACAATTGCAACCCCATTCCTACAGCTTGTGGTGTGGGGTTTTGGGACACTTCATGATCCACTGTTCTCTTGCAGACATTACGCAAAGAAGTAACCCGTTACCCTGAGGGAAGGGATTCCGAGCAGCAGGGCAACTGTGGAATCAGAAATATCTTCAAAGCAATGAGATAGGGGAGAAAAGAGAATAGATTATCTATGCAATACAACATCAAATGGCTAAGGTCAGGCAAAAAGACCATCTCAAAAAAATAGAAGTAATACAACAAACCCGGAAGATCTGTATCAGGGAAATGGGAGAGGTAGAGGCACCTCTCATCTCATGGTTGAACAAACTAGACACTGTAGTTCTTCCTGCCATAACTAACTAGGACAAGGCCATCTACTATATCCAAAAAGATCTGTGGGCAATTACTCATGGCCTCCAAGAGGGGCTATTAACGGAAGCGGAGCAAGGTAAAATCGAGTCCAGGGCACGCACAGATAATCTTCAAAACCTGGCACTTTTAGGAGAGGATTTTGCAACTATGAAAAAAACAAACCATCAGCAGTGGGTTGGCCAAGCTGGAAGGAAGATAATGTCATCAACGAAGTGAGCTTCAAGAATGGAGTCAAGAGATACCTTTGACATTAGTGAAGAGGAACTGAGGTACACTGACACGGGGTCAGAGGAAGCCTTGTCAGAATCTATTCTGCCACAAATAAATTGTGTGTCATGGACAGCAGGGCCACTTTCACTACCTTTGGGTTAGTGGCCCTGAGGAGTGACTTGTAAGAAAAGAGAGAAAACCTCTGACTTGTCTTTCTTTTTTATTGTTACAACCCATGTCTGTGCCTCTTATAATGGGAAGGTCAGGGGAAGAAACAGGCTGGTATGTTAGAAGACGTTCTGTGGATGTTCTGGAGTGGTCCACAGGGGCCCAGAATTCCCCCTTTGGAGAGGGGAATGCTATAAGGTATCCGGGGATTTGAATCACTAGCCCTGATCGTTGTAGTCTGGAGCTCTGCTAAGAGAGCTATCCTACCCATGGAGAATTTGGGGAAGCACAAGTAGTACTAACTTCTCAGGTATTGTGGTCTGGGTTACACCCAGCCAGGCATTCATTGGTTATAGGTAAACCCACCCTGTTTTCCCTGCTGTTTTAGTTCCTAGCCAGCAGGAAGTTCACTGCTGGCACAATGTCTTCCAAACATCTAAGACTGAGTCAGAGCAGGGTTGAAGTACATTGAATTTCTTTGATCTCCTTTTGTTTCCTGGTAGAGAAACAACATTTTTATTGTTTCTGGATTGTTCTCCTGCAATCTGTAAACAGGGACCATTGTTAGTTCTAATGCTTACATCTTTTCTTTAATTAAACTTCAGCTGAAAGCAAAGCCCCTACATTGTGTTCACTGACTCTGACATCCAGATAAGGCAGATTAGGCCAGATAAGTGTATGCAAATATACTCACATATTTGTACTTTGAATTTTGGCTCTTGGCTCTTCAGCCTGAAGACCCCCTATTTCACAGACTTCCCTAACCAGTCATTTTTTCACTTTTGAGATGTTTACAATCTCTTATTCCAGATGTTGAGCAGGAGTAAATAAATGCAAGTAAAATACTTACACATGTCATTTTGGCAGGTTGTAAATAGCAACTTATGCACATAAATGTTGGCTTCCTCCCCAGAACACCTCTGGCCATCCACTTTTTTACAAGTGCAAATTTGCTCATGGTCCCTGATATACACATGCAAGTTGTAGTTCTTAAAATATCAGTACTCGCATATATACCATTTTATGCACACAGATGATATTTTTTACGTGTGCATCTTTGAAAATTCACCTCATAATGTACAAGTAATGCTACAAGATACTCTGCTTCAGTCTGATTAAGACATTTATAAACTAGGTTCAGGACCTTAAAATAGATTCTATTTGCAGTTAAGAACCAATAAATATAATAGTGTACTGTTTAAAACAAATGACTTAGGGGGCCGTGTCAAGATGGCACCCTGAGTAGACATGTGTGCTTGAGTTTCCAAACCTTTTCCTGTATTTCTTTGTAAAGCAACTTCCTAGTTGGCCATGGACAAGATTAAAGGAATTGTTTGAACTTTTCCTTCAATGGGAATGGCCTGACAACCTACCATGCTAGAGTATTCACCTATCTTGACTTTGCTGATATCAGAGGTTGACTTAGCTGCCGGCTGGCTCTGGAGCTGCCAGCCTGTCAACGGCTGAAGCTTCGCTAAGTTCCATTGATCAGTCGAAGCCAAGGCCTCCTGGTGCTCCTGCCCGTGCAATGGCTGAAATGCCAGAATGTATTTGGACTGCCGGCACTGCCATCATGTCATTGGTCAATGCCTGCTTGTTTCCTCCTGCGTGTGAAACATGGCAAGATGTGGTGGAGGAGTGCCAACATCCCAAGGAGCCAGAGAGTCAGGCTGAAGTCTTGTTGTCAGGAGAACTTTCCTCGTCACTGCAGGCCATGGGTGCTTCTTTGCAGAAGGTTCAAGCAGTAATTTCATCTCTTCAGGTTAGAACTGCTTTGTCTAAACCCACCTCTATCATGCTGGATAGTCTCTGGTCTGCAATGGCGAAAATTGAGCAGTCTGTTTCTTCGTTGGTAACTATAACTCTTAATATTCATGCAAAGTTACAAAATCAAGATCAACATTTGTCTTCTTGTGAAACTAAAGTTACTAATTTGTAGGCTTCTGTTTCTCAAATTAAAGAATTGCAAGTTAAACAAATTGTGGACCAGTCTCGTGAAGGGTTGAAAACATAGAACATTTTATTAAGAACCTAAACTTGCATATTTTAAATTTTCCTCAGATTCCAATGATTTCTCCCATTGAGATGTTTAAATTGTATATGAAGGAAGTATTGCAAGTTTCTGAATCACTGGTGCCTCCTATCCAAAAAATATTTTATTTACTATCTGCTAAGAAGAATATGGATAGAGGAGAGCAGAACACTCCTTGTGTTTTAACTGATTTTGGGAAAATTTGGGGTCATCAGCCTTCGCTAGAGCTACTATGTTGGTTTCATTTGTGTTTCTACAGGATAGAAATCATATTCTGTGTTTATTTTTTCTACAATGAGAGGCCTTATTTAAGGGCGAGAAAATGTGGATATTTCCTGATTTAGCCAAGGCGATGCAGGAGTGAAGAAGGACATTTTTGGCAATGAGATCAGAGGTCATTTCTTTCAGAGCCACTTGTTTAGTTAGGCACCCTTGTAAATGTTTGGTAATGCTGTTAGATATGGGTTTTTTGATCCTATACAGTTGAAGGACTTCATTGACACTAAATGTAACGCTACTCCCCAGCCCTCTTAACGTGTCACTCTTTATGAAGAGGCAATGCATGCTTAGGGTAGCTGACATAGGTGCCACAGTGTGGGTAAATGAGCATACCCAGTATGTTGAGCAAACTACTTCACTGTGTCCAGGAAAAAGAAAAAGACTGACCTTATATAGGAGAATATGTGGATAATGGTGAGTATGTTGATAAAGTGTATCTGGATTTTCAGAAGGCATTTGACAAAGTCCCTCATGAGAGACTCCTGAGAAAATTAAAAAGTCATGAGATAGGAGGCAATGTCCTATTGCGAATTGATTAAAAGAAAGGAAACAGAGAGTAGGCCTAAATGGTCAATTTTTCAATGGTGGAAGGTGAATAAGAACATAAGAATAAGTCATACTGGGTCTGACCAAGGGTCCATCAAGCCCAGCATTCTGTCTCCAACAGTGGCCAATCCAGGCCATAAGAACCTGGCAGGTACCCAAAAACTAAATCTATTTCATGTTACCTTTGCTAGTAATAGCAGGGCTATTTTCTAAGTCAACTTAATTAATAGCAGGTAATGGACTTCTCCTCCAAAAATGTATCCAATCCTTTTTTAAACCCAGCTACACTAACTGCACTAACCACATCCTCTGGCAACAAATTCCAGGGTTTAATTGTGCGTTGAGTGAAAAAGAACTTTCTCCGATTAGTTTTAAATGTGCCACATGCTAACTTCATGGCGTGCCCTTAGTCTTTCTATTATGCGAAAAAGTAAATAACTGAGTCACATTAACCCGCTCTAGACCTCTCATGATTTTAAACACCTCTATCATATCCCCCTCAGGCGTCTCTTCTCCAAGCTGAAAAGTCCTAACCTCTTTAGTCTTTCCTCATAGGGAAGCTATTCCATCCCCTTTATCATTTTGGTTGCCCTTCTCTGTACCTTCTCCATCGCAACTATATCTTTTTTGAGATGCGGTGACCAGAATTGTACACAGTATTCAAGGTGTGGTCTCACCATGGAGCGATACAGAGGCATTATGACATTTTCCGTTTTATTCACCATTCCCTTTCTAATAATTCCCAACATTCTGTTTGCTTTTTTGACTGCCACAGCACACTGAACCGATAATTTCAATGTGTTATCCACTATGACGCCTAGCTCTCTTTCTTGGGTGGTAGCTCCTAATATGGAACCTAACATTGTGCAACTATAGCATGGGTTATTTTTCCCTATATGCATCACCTTGCACTTATCCACATTAAATTTCTTCTGCCATTTGGATGCCCAATTTTCCAATCTCAGAAGGTCTTCCTGCAATTTATCACAATCTGCTTGTGATTTAACTACTCTGAACAATTTTGTATCATCTGCAAATTTGATTACCTCACTTGTCGTATTTCTTTCCAGATCATTTATAAATATATTGAAAAGTAAGGGTCCCAAGACAGATCCCTAAGGCACTCCACTGCCAGTGCCCACTCCCTTCCACCAAGAAAATTGTCCATTTAATCTTATTCTGTTTCCTGTCTTTTAGCCAGTTTGTAATCCACGAAAGGACATCGCCACCTATCCTATGACCTTTTTACTTTTCCTAGAAGCCTCTCATGAGGTACTTTGTGAAGCATCTTCTGAAAATCCAAATATACTACATCTACCGGTTCACCTTTATCTACATGTTTATTAACTCCTTCAAAAAAGTGAAGATTTGCCTTGGGTAAAACCATGTTCTGTGATTTTGATATTTAGAACACTTTCCACTATTTCTCCTGGCGCTGAAGTCAGGCTAACTGGTCTGTAGTTTCCCGGATCGCCCCTGGAGCCTTTTTTAAATATTGGGGTTACATTAGCCACCCTCTAGTCTTCAGGTACAATGGATGATTTTAATAATAGGTTACAAATTTTTACTAATAGGTCTGAAATTTCATTTTTTAATTCCTTCAGAACCCTGGGATGTATACCATCCGGTCCAGGTGATTTACTACTCTTCAGTTTGTCAATTAGGCCTACCACATCTTCTAGGTTCACTGTGATTTGGTTCAGTCCATCTGAATCATTACCCATGAAAACATTCTCTGATTCGGGCATCTCCCCAACATCCTCTTCAGTAAACACTGAAGCAAAAAAATAATTTAATCTTTCCGCGATGGCCTTATCTTCTCTAATTGCCCCTTTAACCTCTCAATCATCTAACCATCCAACTGACTCCCTCACAGGCTTTCTGTTTCGGATATATTTTTAAAAGTTTTTACTGTGAGTTTTTGCCTTTACGGCCAACTTCTTTTCAAATTCTCTCTTAGCTGTCTTATCAATGTCTTACATTTTGGGGTAGATTTTAAAAAACTACGCCCGCACGTACTTTTGTTTGTACGGCTGGCTCAGACAAAAGTATGCCGGATTTTAATAGATATCTTTTAAAATCCGGGATCGGCGCGCACAAGGCTGCGCAAAATCGGCAGCATGTGCGTGTCGAGCCACGCAGCCTGCCTCCATTTCCTCCGCCTCCCCCCACCTTCCCCTACCTAACCCACCCCCTGGACCTAACTATTCCCCCCCCTACCTTTATTCCAAAAGTTATGCCTGCCCAAGGAAGGCGTAACTTGCATGCGCCGGGCTGGCTGCCGGCACGCCATGTTCCGGTCCGGGGGCTGGTCTGGAGGCCACGGCCATGCCCCTGAGCTGGAACCACACCCACGGCCCTGCCCCCGGAACACCCCCAATGACGCGCCACCGTGGCACTCTTCCGACACGCCCCAACACATCCCCCCAGGAAAGCCCCGGGACTTACACGCGTCCTGGGGTTTTGCGCATGCCGGCAGCCTAAGCAACATAGGCTTGGCACACGCAGGGGGAGCTTGGGGCAGGTTTTCAGAGGGGTATGCGCATATCCTACGAGCGTACCCCTTTGAAAATCTGCCCCTTAACTTGCCAACGTTTATGATTTAGCCTATTTTCTTCTGTTGGATCCTTCTTCCAATTTTTGAATGAATATCTTTTAGCTAAAATAGCTTCTTTCACCTCCCCTTTTAACCATGCCGGTGATTGTTTTGCCATCTTTCCACCTTTCTTAATGTGTGGAATACATCTGGACTGTGCTTCTAGGATGGTATTTTTTAACAATGACCACGCCTCTTGCACATTTTTTACCTTTGTAGCTGCTCCTTTCAGTTTTTTTCTAACAATTTTTCTCATTTTATCAAAGTTTCCCTTTTGAAAGTTTAGCACAAGAGCCATGGATTTGCTTACTGTCTTTAAATTCCAGTCATTAATTCAAATTTGATCTTATTATGCTCACTATTGCCAAGCGGCCCCACCACCGTTACCTCTCTCACCAAATCCTGTGCTCCACTGAGAATTAGATCTAAAATTGCTCCCTCCCTTGTCGGTTCCTGAACCAATTGCTCCATAAAGCTATCATTTATTCCATCCAGGAACTTTATCTCTCTAGCATGTCCCGATGATACATTTACCCAGTCAATATTGGGGTAATTGAAATCTCCCATTATTACCGCACTACCAATTTGGTTAGCTTCCCTTATTTCTCTTAGCATTTCACTGTCCATCTCACCATCTTGACCAGGTGGACAGTAGTATACTCCTATCACTATACTCTTCCCCAACACACAAGGGATTTCTACCCATAAATATTCGATTGTACATTTAGCCTCATGCAGGATCTTCATCAAAGTTAAAGCAATCGCTCATGTCGCTTGTTTATATCTGTCAGGCCATACATGTTACAGTGCACAGGGGAGCCCCTACACCCATTTCCTTGGATAAAGGGGTTCTTTGAACATTGCCCACCCTGTGTGCGGGTAGTTTCATGCAGGATGTTTATCCTGTTGGACTCTATGCCACCCCAGACATAAAGTGCCACATCGCCTCTCTGTCATTGCAATATAATTTGTACCCCGGTATAGCACTGTCCCATTGGTTATCCTCCTTCCACCAGGTCTCTGAGATGCCAATTAAGTCTATGTCATTATTCACTGCTAAAAACTATCAATGAGCACCAAAACAATTTGAGAAGGATTACTACAAACTCATGAAAAACCGCAAAATGAATCCTTCATAATAATTTTATCCCTTCACTCTATTAAATTTCAAACCTCAAAAAAGAGTATAATAATTCACAAATATTGATTGATGTTACAAAAAAATTTTTGTGGAAGGAGAGGAACGTTTCATATGCAATTATCATAAATCCCCACCAGGGGTAATATGATGGTAAATATAATCATAAACGGACCTCCTCCATCCTGTGTGAACCATCGACATGTGAAAATGCTCAAGTGGAACAATTTTTTTCAAAAAACTTTTTTTATGTCTATCTAAAATGAATTTATCTTGCTAATCACGGTGAATGAAATCACAAGTAGGAGCTTATTTTTTAAGCCATCAGAGACTGCCTATTATGCCTATCTAGGTTGTTGTACAAGCGCTTTAACAATTCTATCTATACCCCTCGTCGGGATCAAGCAATGAGGCTGCTGGGAGTGTCAGTTTGAAACAAGTTCACCGTGGGAGTGATTTCATTCACCGTGATTAGCAAGATAAATTCATTTTAGATAGACATAAAAAAAGTTTTTTGAAAAAAATTGTTCCACTTGAGCATTTTCACATGTCGATGGTTCACACAGGATGGAGGAGGTCCGTTTATGATTATATCATATTACCCCTGGTGGGGATTTATGATAATTGCATATGAAACGTTCCTCTCCTTCCACAAAAAGTTTTTTGTAACATCAATCAATATTTGTGAATTATTATACTCTTTTTTGAGGTTTGAAATTTAATAGAGTGAAGGGATAAAATTATTATGAAGGATTCATTATTCACTGCTATACATTCTAATTCTCCCATCTTACTTCTTAGACTTCTGGCATTAGCATACAAACATTTCAAAGTTTGTTTTTTGTTTGTATTTTTATTCTGATTTTTAATTGATAGGGATAAGTTAGAATTTTTTAGCTCAGGTGAGTTTTTAGTTACAGGCACTTGGACTACTTTTCTTATTATTGGAACCTCACTGTTGGGATGCCCTAATTCTAATGCATCATTAGTATCCTTTGAAGATACCTCTCTCCGAACCAGTGGAGTGCCCAGATAATTATACTGGGAGTAGTGCTTTTTAATATATTTAAAAGGATCTGTAAAAGGGAACAATGAGTGAAGTGATCAAATTTGCAGATGGCACAAAATTATTCCAAGTTGTTAAATCACAAGCAGATTATGAGAAATTGCAGAAGGACCTTGTAAGGCTGGGAGATTGGACATCCAAATGACTGATGACATAGAGACTGTAACTTTCAAACTGGCACTCAGGTGCACATTTGTGCATGTGTGTCAGCCCACACCCAGGGACTCAGCTATTTTATAACTTGCAGAAGTTATAAAATAGCCTGACCACACACACGTGCCCCAATTCCTTTTTCTACCGTGTTAGCTAGGGGATTTTAAAAGGGACGTGCGCCCATGCCATTTCCAATTAACTGCTAGGTCCTCCAACTCCCACTGGTTTGATAGCCTACCCTCCCCCCAGTTACCCCAGGCCTTTTAAACCTATCAAAAATAGCTCAGTCCTTTTAGTTTATAATTTACACTTCACGTGCCAGGGCGCATAAGTATTTACGTGTGCATTTTTTGGCCAGACCCCACCCAGACCATGCTCGTGCCCCGTCCATGCCCCACCCCCTTTTGGATACTTTTGAGATGTGAGAACCAGGATATTTATGTGTGTATGTAGGTGCTTTTTAAACTACAGTTGGCACATGTAAGCCCGACTCCTTTGCTTATCTCCTAATTTCAGCGCATGCTGGTTGTTAGTTTCATAGAGTATCCCCTTGTTTCAGTATTTTTCCAAAGGGTAAATAAACGTTTTTTATTCGTTCCACCACTGTCCATGATTTTATAAACCTCTATCATGTCCCCTCTCCGCTATCTCTATTCCAAGCTGAATAGCCTCAGTCTGTGCAGCCTCTCATCATATACAAGTTGCTTCATCAATTTTTTTCGCCCTCCTCTGCAATTTTTCTAGTTCTGATGAGATCTGTATTCAGTCAAAATCCAGATAGTAAAGATAGCCAGATAAATTTATATGTCATATTTGCTACACCAAACTATGGGGAGCATTTATCAAAATGTGTAAGGGCGTTATTGCAGGCGCTAGGGCCCTAACGCCCATGATAACATCCTAACGCATGAGAGAGAGAGAAAGAGAGATATGGTAACTGTGCTGTTTGTACGTATGATTGTGCATGTAAAATTGCCCCCCCCCCCCCCCCAAACCTCACCCAGAGTTTGTTTTTTTTATTGCTTGATTCATTTTTTCACACAAATCAAATGAATCAAAATCATGAAACAAAATTTGTGGGGAAAAGACCTCCTGAAAATGAACCGAATAATGAAAATAATTTTTTTTCCCTGTACATCCCTGGTGCCTGAGTAGTTGTTAATGAAAGCTTATGGTGCCATATCCCAGTGCTGGTTCTGATTGAGCTAGAAGCCTAAAGAAGGAGGAGGAGGAAATTGCCAGATCAAAAAAAATTCAGACCTCTCTAAACAATACAAAATAATGCCAGAGCAATCACAAAACATAATCTTAATTTAAGAGCATTTAAAGAAATGTTATTTGTCCCACAATGCAGACTGTTTGACTTTGAAACCCTTCACTCTCCTGCATTCACATGATCTCTTTCAGATTGATGCCTCCTGTCTCCATTACAGTATACACTAAAAATTGAATTTTAAAAGCCGGATTTGTGCCAAAATCAGGATATGAACATCGGTATAGAAAAACAAATAAATAAGTAAAAACATCTAGCATATGCGCATGTACACACAATTTTGTAAGCTGCCCAAATTCGCACAAAAGTACCGATGTATGAATATCTCATCTCAGGGAAAAAAAGGGACAGAATGTGGGTGGGCCATGGGCGTTCTGGGGTGGGCCAAGATACATGTGTGCAAGTAGCTATGAACCTGGGTGCATGACCAGGTATTTTTCAATGTTAATTTACTTCTGCAATGTAGGAGGTGCAAGTCTTTATAAAATTATTTCCAGGCATCTATGAAGTGTTTGAGGCATCTGGGTTAACTGGAGAGAATACAGACTAAAGAACCAGGGGGTTTTGGAGGACCTAGCTCTAGACTGGGCAAACTGGTGGACAAACTGGTGAAACTGGTTATGGGCTGGACGCATATCTATTTTAAAATTATCTTGCGTGTCCCAAAGTCAACTTACAAAGCTGTGTGCTCACAAGCTTAAAATTAGGAGCACAGATATGTGCGTCAGGGCTATTTTATAACATGTGCATATGTCGATGCAGGATATAAAATTGCTATGTATCTGGCTTTGTGCCCATAATCACATGTATATGAGCATCTGCGTGCCCATTTTAAAATTACCGTCCCTGTGCCCAGGAAAACATGATTTATGTGCATTGCATATTATATGCACAGAAAACATGGTTTATGTACACAAATCATGTTTTCTGCATATAAAATATGATTTTTCCACACAAAAATGCTTTGGAGTGAATTTTAAAAGAGTTGCTCATATTAAAAGACCCATATACATGAGTATATGGGCAGAGCATGAGCAACTCATTTTAAAATCCGCAAATTATGTCGGGCGGATTTTAAATGCCCTGCTCGCGTAAATCCAGCCAGATTTACACGAGCAGGGCCGTCGCGCGCCGGCGCGCCTATTTTGCATAGGCCGCCGGTGCGCGCAGAGCCCCGGGACACGCGTAAGTCCCGGGGCTTTTTTAAGGGGGCGTGTCAGGGGCGTCGCCAAATGACGCGGCGTTTCGGGGGCGGGCCCGGGGGCATGGTTTCGGCCCGGGGGCGTTCCGGGGGCGTGACCGCGCCCTCTGGAACAGCCCCCGGGTCGGGTCTTGGCGCACCAGCAGCTCGCTGGCACGCGCGGATTTAAAGGTGGGGGGGGTTTAGATAGGGCCAGGGGGGTGGGTTAGGTAGGGGAAGGGAGGGAAAGGTGAGGGGAGGGCGAAAGAAAGTTCCCTCCGAGGCAGGCTGCGCGGCTCGGCACACGCAGGCTGCCCAAAATCGGCAGCCTTGTGCGCGCCGATCCCGGATTTTATAAGATACGCGCGGCTACACACGTATCTTATAAAATCCAGTGTACTTTTGTTTGCGCCTGGTGCGCGAACAAAAGTACGCGATCGCGCTATTTTTTAAAATCTACCCCTGTATGTATATATGCATGCATGAGCAACAGAATGCACAGAAAAAATGGGTGGATTTAGGGCAGGTCAGAGTATTTTGGAGCTGGGCCAACATTAATAAACTGTACTCTATATTTCAGTGCACAGTTTTACATCTTTATTCATCGGCCCCTTTGTGATTACAAAAGGATAACACTGCCCTGGAATGCTGCTTCTAAAACTGGATTTCGTATTGTAGACAAAAGTGGAACATTTTAAAATAGTCCTTGTACCTCTCAAGTATGTGGGCACTTTTAGCGCTCATATTTAATACTAATTGTCAAAGATCCAGGATACAAGTACTATGTTTTTGAAAATTAGCTTAAAGTATGCATACTAAAAGTGGCTAACTGTTTTGCATCTGTTCCTTTGTGCAGGCAGCTGAGAGGGATTAAATAGTGCACGTACTTATGAAAATGTCATATACCCTTGTGTGACAGGGTATATACCCAGAAACCCCAGAACCTCTTAAGCACAGTGCTTAACTATCCAGAACCTGTCCACCTTAAGAAAGGGAATTCTGGATACAGGCTGTCTCGTCTGGCCCAGAGATTTATTGTACGCTAAGAGGAGAACAAAGGAGAGACCCTGGACTGTAGGAGAGGACAGCTTGTGATTTGATTGTGAGTAATAAGAGTGAGTAATAATACTGAGCTGGAATTTTTGAACCTGAATACTGTCATTTTGCACTTTATATAAAAGCACACAAAGAGAAAAAGTGTTGACTGTTCTTTCTGTGCCATATATGGTGATAGCAGTGGGCCTTTCTGTGCTAAGCATTGCATAGCCAGAAATCCACACCTTAAGATGGAAATTCTGAAGCATAGCAGAACAGAGCAGTGCTTAAGGAAAAAATCTTTTTTTTTTTTTTTAAGTTTGGGCCTCATTGCAGTGGTCTAGGAGTTTTGTACAGCAGGCTAAAGGGTAAGCTTGCCTGAGTATTCAGGAAACCATTGAGTGAGTTTTTGTTGGACAGGCAGGCATTTAGGGGTAGATTTTAAAAGGGTTACACGCATAAGTTATGCACGTAAACCTTTAAAACCCCCCCTGCACGCACCAAGCCTATTTTGCATAGGCTCGGTGGCGCACGCAAGTCCCGAGATGCGCATAAGTCCCGGGGCTTTGCTGGGGGGGCGTGTCGGGGGGGGTGTCGTGACATACTAGTATTTTATAATTAACGTGTGGGATATAAGTGCATTTTATAAAATATGCACATCTCTACCTTGCAACATATGCGTGTACATAAGCTTACATGCGAATACATGCAATGCATTGAAAGAATGTATATCAATGCACTGAATGCATGTACATTTCCTATCTATTTAAAAAATATGCACGCATATATTTTATGCACGTCAATAAAGTAGGACTTTCTTGCATAAATCAGGATTTAAACATGTAAGTCGGTGTATTTTAAAACATGCCTGCTTCAAGGAAATTACCAATTAGTCCACCAGTTTGCCCAGTCCTTCTTCAGGTCAAGACCCTTCTGGTTCTTCAGCCTGAATTCTCTAGCCCCCAAGTCAGTACTACACAATAAACACGTTTAATATAATTTACACCAAATAATCAGCAGGTGTAAAATTTTAGTAACTTGACAAATCTACATGTATGTCTTTAAAATAGCAACTTACATGCGTAAATGTTGGGCCTACCCCAGAACACCTCTAGACCGTCCCTTTTTTACACACATATATGTATGCATGAAAGTGAAAAAGCATGCATATTTTCAACTTTTATAAAATACAGAATACACAAGTAGAGATTACTTATATGCATACATGCTCATTTGTATGCAGGGAACGTTTTGAAAATTCACCCCTGAATTGGTAATCACCAATAGACTACTGTAATTGAAAAAGACCAAAAAAGTGTCTATCCACGGTCCCAAATAATGAAAGAAAGCAAAAACATCTGCATTAGTAAGAGCCACTGGAACTCATATAGCTGAAACGGATTAAAATGAGTCTATCCAAGGATACAGCTGTTGAAACAAACCAAAAAAGTCTATATTGGTAACTGCCAATGGACTTCTAAAACTGAAATTGACCAAAAATGTGTCTAGCCATGGACCTAACTATTGAAACAAACCAAAAAAATCTGTTTTAGTATGTGCCGCTGGAACTCATACAGCTGAAATGGACCAAAGAAGTGACAACAGCCACTATTTTGGCACTATTGTGCCTTCCTTTATTAGAGATTCCTCAGATATTATTTCTTGATTAGTGAATTACTCTGGAGATCTGTCCAATGCTCCTTTGGTTACACTGGACATTGAATCACTTTATACTAATATTCCCACGATAGTGCTCTAAGTAGTATGAAAAAATATTTGGAGTCAAGTATTTTTATAACGACATATTCTTTTAGATGTGTTAACATCTATTGCTTTACAATGGAACTATTTTCCTTTTGAAGGATATTTTTACAGATAAATTAAAGGAAATCTGAGGTGGAGTGTGGTTAGGGAGAAAACAATGGACATAGTTTTATATAATCGAAAGCCTTCAAACCATATGCACTCCCTGACTCAGTTCGTTGGCTTTACCTCCCAGCTAGCCTACTGAATCCTGACTCTTCTCCTCAGAGCACAGCTCTGTGGTTCCCTCACTCACAGGCCGATGCAATAAAGGTGCGTCCAGCCTAGTGCGTGGGTCTACTTGTGGTTGAGCATGTGTTTCGTGCGTGCAATAATAGCGTCCAATGCAGTAAGGAGATTAACGTGTCTACAACACGCATCCTAACAAACACATACCGGATAGCGCCCAACGCATTTAAAATCTACGTACATGAAGACATTAACAGTTACCACCTGATTCAGGAAAATGTGCCCAAAGGTTGGGCACCCAATGTCCTTTTTCAGAAGAGCAGGATGATTAACTAAAGGACACCTTAAAAAACCATGGGCAATTCCTTTCCTTTTGGTCAAACAACAGGCATCGCAGATTTCCATAACTTCATGTAAAAGATGCACTTTCATTAGGACCACACAATTTAGATGCCTGTGCACCCAATGCAATCAACTTTTTGAGTGCCAGAGACACTCATTTCTCCATTTGCGCACCCTTTGTTTTGCCACTTCAGTTCCTTTGAATGCTGCATCGGGCACACGGGAGATGTGGTTGTGCGTGCGTAAGCAAAATGGGTGCTCATATTAGGTGCCCATTTCTGCGCGTATTTTTATTGCATCAGCCTGACAGAACAACATAGCTCTTGACACTGTTCATTGGACTGATTGCTCACTTCTCGAAGACTGGAACTGGATCAAGCAGGAAGGATGGTGCAAAGGAGGGTAGTATGAGGACGCGCTGCTGGTATCGGTCTGGTTTTCTTGCTCAGCATATGATCTCTGAGGTTTCCAGGCTAAGGATGGGAAGTAACATGTCCACCTGTAGCCCCAAGAATGGGGAGATACCGATTGCTGAGCTGCACGACTTGAGGAACATAGGTGGCAAAGCAGATTGCGTGAACTCTCCGAGCGTGGGGCCACCCATGGCCTGAACTCTGTATACACCAGGAAAAGTGCCGCAGGATTTGAAAGCTGAGAAATAAATAAAATGTGCCTGGGATCTGGGATGGCATGACAGGGACGCGATCCAACCCTGTATAGGAAGGAGAATCTCAAAGTGAAAGATGAATTAAGCTTAATGATGAAGAGAATGAAGGGGAACGGGAGTGTGGAGCAATGAAGGGATGGATGTATCAAGCCTTCAAATGAGAGGATCTGGGTAGAAAGGAGAAAGGGAACCTAATAATTATATTACATATTGCATATAAGCAGGTTTACTTTACACTGTCAGCAATTTGTAATCTTTGCTTCCACTGGTTAAGTCTAGGTCAGGAAGCTGGGTTTTCTGGGCATTCTGAGTTCACTGTGAATCCTCCGATTATACACAGCAGCTGCCAGTTAAGCCTGCAGCTTCTTGTGTCTCTTTTTCTCTGACTCTCCACAGAAAGCACTGCTTTTCCATTTGGTTCAGCTGAGTATTTAACGATGGCCTCAATCCAGCTATGATACAATTCAGAGACTTTGTTCCAGTTATACTCTCTCTGTTTCCTCCACCAGTAAGATCTATGCCTCTCAGTTTGTTTCTTTCAATAAATATCTTGAAGTTTAAGTATGGGTCCTCCTTCCATGTATGAAGTTGAACAAAAATTTAGCTACCTGTAAGGCAAGGACAGAATAGGTCACATGACTCTTCCCCATATCAATGCCACTTGCACTGCTCTGGATATTTAAACACAGGCTGGCTGCCCACACTCATGACACTCCATGCTTTTTTCTTCTTTTTCGACCTCTGGAGGGAGATTTTATAGTGTGTTTCGCATGACCAATGATTTAAAAAAATTAGCTAATATGTTTTCTCCAGAAAGCATTTCAGCACTGTGATATGTAGCAAGGCATAAATAAATGTGATAGTTCATAGTCCATGTCAAGCAGTGCTCCAAAGAAAAGTATAGAATAGCTCCCATACTCGAGTTCATAGGTATACTAAATCTACTTTCATACTGTTGCCAAAAGGCTACAGCAAAATCAGTCAAGTCAAACTTAACCTAAGAGAGAAATTGCTGGAGGAGTGGAGGTGCAAGAGAAATATGATACAGACCTTCAGAAACCTGAAAGGTATTATGCACAAACATCAAAGCTTTTCTGTTGGAAAGGAAACTGTACAACTAGGGGTCACAATATGAAACTCCACGCTGGACCACCAGGGACATTGAGTGAGTCTTGGAGGGATCGGGAGGGTGGGAGGCTTTCCGTTTAGTTAAATTTGAAGGAGTGGGGTGGGGGTTTTTTTTTCTTAGATGTGCAGTTCCTGGAAAAAAAAAAATAGGAAAACTCACTATCGGGTTTTTTTCTTCCCGAAATGCAATGAAATTGAAAATTTCATCTTTATTTCCTATTTTGTTGCAAATGACTGCACATCTCTAGTTATAATATTACCGTTTCGTTTGGTGCGAGCCTGTATACGCGCATACATGTGCCCCACAGAATGGTATAAAAGTTACCATCTTTGTGAATTAGACAGTTAGTTGGTTACAACTGAAAATCGGTTAAGCTAGCTGACTAAATTAGTCACGACCTGGAACATCTCTGGAAGTTTTCTTTTTTATCTGGCTAAATTAAAAATTTTCCATTGAGCTGGATAACTTGTGAATTATCTGGCTAAATGGTTTCAGATATTGACCTCCCTATGTACAGAAGCATGTAACTGTGTTCATAAAGTCTATTGTTTTTCTATCTCAGTTTCACAAGTAAAGAATCCTTATTTCTGCTTTACAGGAAGAGGATACATTTAAAACAAGTGCACATGCGCCCATATATGCAGCTATATGAATGCATGCATGTACATGTATTTTATATCATGTGCACAAATCCATGCTCAACGGAGGCAGGCTGTGCGGCTTGGCGCGCGCAAGTTGCACAATCGTGCACCCCCTTGTGCGCGCCGACCCTGGATTAAGCCCTTGAGACTTATCCAGCTAAGTGGCAGCAAAGCCACTAGTTACCTGGAAAAGTAAAAATGTATCAGGAGAAGTGGCACAAATCTCCTATACATGAGTATTTTTGCTCCGAATTTTAAGCATTTACACGTGGAGATTCCAATCATGTATTTTCCTAGGCACGTCTTGGCTTTTACACATCTAAATCATCAAATTGTGTAACATGCGTGCATGAAGGAAATTTGTTTTACCAATTAGTCTAGCAGTTTGCCCAGTCTATCTCTGGGTCATCATGATCCTCCTAGTGCTTCCGACTGAACTCCCCCAGTTTACCCTGACCTCTCATCCAATCAGTATTTGGCTATAAAGAATGTTATTCTCGCTTACGCCTGATAATTAGCGGGTGTAAATATGCGCAGGCCACAGCTGTATGTGCATCTCTTTGGCAGGTTATAAAATAGCAATTTATAGTGTAAATGTTGGCCCCACCCCGGAATGTCCCTGGTCCACTTCATTTTTCATACTAGCAAATGTATTTGCACCATTACTTGCACATATAGGGGCAAATTTTAAAAGCCCTACGCGCGTAAATCCAGCTGGATTTATACGCGCAGGGGGGTTATATGCGCCGAGCCTCATGGGCCCGGAGACACGTGTATGTCCCAGGGTTTGAAAAAAGGGGCGGGGCCTGGGCGGTTCGGGGCGGGGGCATGGCCAGAGGCCTCCATAGGGCCTCTAGGCTGGGGGATCATGTGCTGGCACTCGGCCGGTACTCGCAACCTGCGCCTGCCCAGAGGCAGGTGCAACTTGAGAAATAAAGGTCGGGGGTTTTAGGTAGAGCTAGGGGGTGGGTTAAGTAGGGGAAGGGAGGGGAGGGGAAGGGGGGGGGGCGGAAAGAAAGTTCCTCCGAGGCTGCTCTGATTTCGGAGCAGCCTCGGAGGGAACAGGGAACGCCATTGGGGCTCCCCTAGGGCTCACGCGCGCAAGGTGCACAAGTGTGCACCCCATTGCGCGAACAGACCCCGGATTTTATAACATGCGTGCGGCTGCGTAGATTTGTGCGTGCTGGGTTGCATGCACAAATCTACGCCCCCGCGTAATTATTAAAATCCGGCCCATATGTTTCAGATTTATAAAATAGCTTTTACATGAATATATGCTATTTGCACGCACATCTGCTAATTTGTGCACGTGCAACACCTTTCAGTGTTTCTCCTGGAGGTATGGGGAGTCTCTTCTGTATGCACCTGGTTCTGGCCCTGAACAAGTATATTGGGCTAGACCGGTACCAGAGAAGAAGAAAAATATATCAGCTCAGGGGTGAGGGGACGGAGCCAGTTATCTGGCTAAGGGCCACATTCACTAAACTTTTTTCCCATGGACACAGAATGGGAGAAAAGCCTTACTGAATCAGGCCCTAACATAGCAGGATAAACACTTATTTTTGGCGTTACCCGGCTAATATAGCCGGATAACTTTAGGATTGCCAAATAGCAGTCCTGAAGTTGGCCGGATAAACTTATCTGACTAACTTTTGTTTCCACCATATGTTCATAAAATAATGTGATAGCGCAGATAAAAATATATGAGAATCTAGACTTCTAAAAGTTACATTTCAATAGATAGACACATTTGAAAAGGAACTAGCTGAGTATGTCTTATTTTTACTCATACTAACAATATTTCTAAAATGTTTATTTTGAATATTTGGGGCAATGGCAAGTTAATGTGAGAAAGCTTCACATTCAGTGTTAGTTAAATTAATAGCCTTTTGTCTGAAGAACACTGTTACCTAATGGGGAATCGTAAGGATGAAAAACAAAAGTTCCAGAGTCGAGTATCTGGATGGAAAATGAACTGCTACCCTGTGTATATAAAAAACAAAGTAAACATTATTCTTGTTATTATCTAACAACTTCAAAGCAGAATTCTGCTTCCTGCATGGAGGGGAGGCCAAACAATCCCCAAGCATGTTTTCAAGGTAAGTTACGATTGATAGATACCAGCAAACATACTAGCAGATATTTATTTAAAGAGTAAGGCTTTTGGCTGCCTTGCAAAAGGGAAGACTTTTGAACACCACATATCACATATGAGATATTTCCCAGTGTTAACCTGCTTAGCAGGCAATTATTAATTAGACTAATAGAAGAGCCTGTCAAAAAGACCAGGCCAAAACGACAGGTATGCACATAAACCCACTGCCCCAACCCCACTGTGCTCCCGGGAATCCCCTGTCTCTTGGACTCACGTTCAGGACACACATATCGAGCCTTGCAGCAGGTAACGTGCTTGCTTTGTTACACAGCGCACGTGGTTTTACTTGCAAAGATGCTGGAGTCTATTCCGACACATCGTGTATGCATGTACTGACATTTGCACCCATGGGAAACATGTAAAAGGCCAAACTCATTGTTATTTCCCCGTTAATTAACATTTCCAATGGACAATTTTTTTTTGGGCTGGGGGGGGGAACAGAGGAAAGCCTAAGGAACCGTAATCAAGCATCAAATGGTCTGAAAATGCACTGGAAATCTGTTGGGGGGGGGTTTCAGTGGAAAAGGTAAAACTAATTTTAATAGTATTTCTCCTTTAATTAAAATTCCTAAGGGCCAATTTAGGGTAGGTCACTGACAGGCAAGCCTAAGGAACCGGAATCAAGTATGAAATGACTCAAAAAGGAAGCAGAAATCTGCATTTTTGAGCATGACTTACAGAGTATTAATGGCTTGATTTAATTTTTCCCTTTGAAGTTAGCAAATGTAAGGTCTATGCGTCAAATGCACCTGCTGTATGAGCAGGTAGCAGAGGGCATGTGCTTTTGAAAATGCCAGGCCTACACACCGTTTTACTCCCTGGACACCGTTTTACTCCCTGCTAAAAGTAAGCACATTGTGTACCCCATGTGTACGTTTTACCTTCTCTAAGGAGAGCAATTTTCAGACAGGCCAATTGATCCTTATAAATCATTATTTACCCAGGAAAATGGCTTTGAAAATTGACCTCATAGAAATTGATGTCAGTAAAGAAGTCATCAGTAATGCTACATAAATGTAACAAACGTAGGACTAGCTTGCTTAGGAGGTGGAAGATTTGAGCCTGTTAAATGAGGCTGTGTGTTTGAAGCTGAATCGGAGAGGAAGGTTGTGTGACTGTGAACAGGACTTGGCTGTAGGAACTTGTGTCCACAAGCAAGACAGCTGAGATCAATGTCCATCCGGAGACTGTGCTCTCCTTTTGGAACGTCATTATTTCTTCTCTGTGGGCCAACAAGCCTAGCTGCAAGTGCAAGAAAATATCACTTGTTGTCCCATCTATGATATAACTATATCATTTCTGTGATGATCAAGAGACCATCTCTAATGACAGGGAAGTATAAGCAGGAAATATTCAGGAACATAGCACAAGGCCACATTTCCACATTCAACATGAAATAAATTCTTAAGGACTGCTTTTAATTGCTTTGGTCTGTTCCTTTATGATTACCTGTCCATGCTTCTTCACATGAATCTCTTTGGCTTTGCACACGGCTGTATGAAAAATGTAATGTAAGTTTAATACAGTATATTGTTCAATCTTTTTCTACATTAAATCAAAGTGATGTACAATGTAAAATCACATATATAATCTTAAATAAAACAGGACAAACCCCTGAACACAACATTTTCTTAAATAGCCTGTTTAGACTAAAATCTAATAAACTAAAAAATAAAACTTGATAGACCAGAAAGGTAGCTTAGATCAAAAAGCATTGTAAAAATGCTTAACAATTGTTAAAAATTGAGTAAAAAGCTAGGTCTTTATGCTCTTCCTTAATTTAGGGTAATTCATTTCTTGACACTTCGCAACTGGTAAAGCATTCCAAAAAAGGGGATATCTGATAGGCAAAAAAGGTTAGCTGAGTAGATTCCAACCTGATCTATATTGGAGAAGGTAGTCTCAGAAAATCCAAGTGTGAAGAACATATACAATGGCTTGGTGTATAAGTTAGAAATAAGTCCGATAGGTACAGCAGGGAACCTCTATGGACTGCTTTAAAAGCCACACAAAATATTTTGAATTTCATTCTGCTTAATACTGGCAGCCAATGAAGTTCCTAAAAATTAGTTTGGCTGCTGTGTTTTGTAAAAGCTGTAGGCACTTCAAGGATACCATAGACAAGTCCTGATGAAGGGGTTTGCAGTAATCCAAGTGCTTTAGTATCAAGGCATATGTAAATAATTTAAAATCTTGCTGATCTAAAAAAGGGTATTACCGACAAATATAGCATAAATCTGGGGTGGTCAACTCTGGTCCTAGAGAGCTACAAACAGGCCAGGTTTTCAGGATATCAACAATAAATATGCATATAAGATAGATTTGTATGTACTGCCTCCATTGTATGTAAATCTATCTCATGCATATTTTTGTGGCTATCCTGAAAACCTGGCCTATTTGTAACTCTTAAGGAACAGAATTGGCTACCCAAGCATAGATAATAAAAAAAAGCATTGTACCACTGAAGATATTTGTTTGGTAAAAGTTAGCTCAGCATCAATTTTTATATCAAAAGTGATATGTTTTACTGGTATAATAATCCCTGCCAACTGTAGGGGGATTTTGCAATATCACTCCTTCTGGAAAACCACATCACCTCTGACCAGGGATGGCAACTCCAATCCTCAAGATCCACAAACAGGCATGGTTTTCAGGATATCCACAATGAATATATATGAGATGGATTTGCATGCACAGTCTCCATTTGTATGCAAATCTCTTTCATGCATATTCATTGTGGATATCCTGAAAACCTGACCTGTTTGAGGATCTTGGCTACCCCTGACCTCTGACTTAACTGATATTCACTTTGGGGCGGATTTTAAATGCCCTGCGCGTGCTGGCGCGCCTATTTTGCATAGGCCGCCGGTGCACGCAGAGCCCTGGGACGCGCGTAAGTCCCGGGGCTTCGTAAAAGGGGCGGGAGGGGGCGTGGCAGAATGACGTGGCGTTTCGGGGGCGTGATGCGGCATTTTGGGGGCGGCGACGCGGGGCGTGGTTTCGGCCCGGGGGCGTTCCGGGGGCATGGCCGCGGCCTCCGGACCAGCCCCTGGGACCGGAACACGGAGCGGGGCAGCCGGCCGTCGCGCGCAGATTTATGTCTGCTTTTAGCAGGCGTAAATCATGAAACAAAGGTAAGAGGGGGGTTTAGATAGGGCCGGGGGGGGTGGGTTAGGTAGGGGAAGGGAGGGGAAGGTGGGGGGAGGGCGAAGGAAAGTTCCCTCCGAGGCCGCTCGCCGCCTCGGAGGGAACAGGCGGCGCATGCAGGTTGCACAAATGTGCACCCCCTTGCGCGCGCCGACCCGGGATTTTATAAGATACGCACGGCTACGCACGTATCTTATAAAATCCAGCGTACTTTTGTTCACGCCTGGTGCGTGAACAAAAGTACGCGATCGCGCAAATTTAGAAAATCTACCCCTTTAAGCTTAAGAGACAAAAGCCAATTTGAGGTATTATTAAGACAATTAGTAAAAGCAATTTATTAAGAGCAACTTAGCGCTTAATAAAACAAAACAATACCAAATTATTTTAATATTTGCATTTTTAAAATCAATTTAGCTTTAGGTTGAATCATTTTATTTTTTAGGTTATCAATTCTAGCGAGGTAGAACTATAGCTAATATGTGTACTATAGATACTGCCAAGGATTCTACTACAAAAGTGCAATAAAAGGTCTGCATTTGTTCTTCCTAATTTCTTTCCTTCTTCTTTCTCCCACTCTCATCACGTTTATTCTGGCAAACACCTCATCTTTCCTTTTCACATCCTGTGATTCAGAAGTTGCTTCAGTTTGCAGTAGCGACTGAATGGGATATAAAGGCAGAAAAGTGAATGAACTATATAAGAAAGGTGTGTAGATGCAATTAATTTCCCCTGGCAAAGAAACATGTTACGTAAAATCAGGGTACATTTTATGAGAGAGCTGCAGAAACACTAGCAAATTGTAACATAGTGTTTTGCTAGCCTTACCCTGCGCCCTGAAATCCAGACCATCAACAAGAAGCAGGTTTCAGTATCTAAATCCATATATAGTATATCAGACACATACTGTCTTTTTTCAGTTGCAATTTAATATACTATGCTGTAGGTACAGCCTGCATTGTATTTCTCAAGCAGTTTTGGTAAACTTTTTCCTGAAACACCCCCCCCCCCCCCCCCCCCCCCAACCTCACTCCTTGTTGTTTTCCAATTAAATCATTGAACACCATGTGGAGTTACCTTTCAAAGGAAACCTAAGTTCAAACTTTGAAAGACCAGAACTGTGCATGTAGTTTTCTTCTCTGACATAGGCCCCATTCCGGGAATGCCTCCACCACAATGCGTGTAAAAATCCGTGGGTGGCAGAATTACACACCTACTTCTACCCACATACTGGGGGGGCAGTTCACAGACAGCCGATTTACCTGCAGAAATCCCTTTGAAAATTGCCCTCATTATTCAGAGGATAACAACAAAAATGTTAATTTGGTTAATTGATATATTTGAATTAATAGGAAGACAAATTTCTTATTCGGATCAAACTACAACTGTGGTTGAATGACTAATCATATTTTAAATACAGCTTGTAGAGTTCTGGCAGGCACCACCTCTCTGCTTGCAGTAGAGCTGTGTTCCACTCAGAGAACCAATACTGTAGACATTGTGGTATCCTATAATAATTAAACTGATTAACCTGGCAACTCCATCTATTTCAGAGAAATAGGACATTACTGGCATGTTTCATCCAAATAATCAAAGTACAAATCTGAACCTAATATGGCGTTATTTATAAAAGATTAAAGCTCTTGAATGTATAGCATACTTAGTTTTAGAAAGCTAATTGAGATGAATTAAAATTGCAGTCAATTTTTATTGATCACAAACATACCTTTCTGATTTTAACTGATATTGGAATGCAGAAAAAATGTATCTGTTAAGCAATCCTCCTGACTTTATCAGAGTGATCTTTTTAACTCTTCCCTCATCCCTTTACTTTTAGGCTCTGATTGTACATGCAGCAGTTGCAAATGTTTTAGAAGCTAGTTAACATGATTTCCAAGGCAACGTTTAGGTGCTAAACTTGGTCACGATGAATTGTGTCCTTATATTGGTTGTGACACAGATTTGCTTTGCTCTTCAATGAGGTGATTCTATAGGAGCAGTAACTTCTTTGCATGTATACAGATAATCTATAGCAACAGTTTCTCGAAATACATTTAAAAAATGTACCAGAAAACTGCAATAGTTTATTAAGAAGGTAAATAAAATCCTATACCAATTTCATTAAACTGTGAGTTTTTCATTTTTGATGTGGTCAATGGCTCTAGATTCATGTTCTCTTGACACCAGTTTTGCTATGATAGCCCAAAACAAATGTTGGCAATTATTGGAGATGAGGATGTCACATAACCTGTTTAAAGTGAAGCTATTACAGGTAATATTTCTAAATGTTGGATGAGATCTTCTTAAATCTACCCCTTACCATTGTGTGCTAAGTCTGCCTTTTCTGCTGTGCAGTAGGAAGTAGTAGTGTTAATTAAGGTACCAGTCTTTAAAAAAAAAAAACCCTACAAAAATAAAATTCCTAAAATAAAGTAACAAACCTTAAAACTAGATAGGGAAGATTGATCAGATAAATGTTAATATATTTATTTAAATGGGCAATCACTTTGTATTTTGCCCCAGTAGCAAGCAAGACAGTGTCACTTTCCCTTCCTTTTGCTGCCTCCCTCCCTCCTGATAATACATACAATAGGAGACATATCTTCCTCCCTGCTCTTCACATACACCCAGAGCTGACTCTGCACAGGCGGGAGGAGAGAGGGTAGTGGAGCAGGGCTCAGGACGATTTAGCCAGAGCGTACACCCCCCTCCTATCACCAATTGTTGAACAGGAGGAGGTAGGGAGTCCCCCTCATCCCCCAAGATATTGAAAAGCAGAGGGTGGGAAGGAGAGGAGGTGTCACTGTACCTGTTGGCCTGGCACAGAAACCTCTGCCGCGTGAGCTGACGATTTCTGGCTGGCCGGCACTCCTGAGTGATATCAGACGTCAGGCATAGGGGGCTACCAAAGAAGCATTGGGTCTGGGGCAGTTGCCTCATTGTGTGTCCCCCTTCTAAGGACTACTAAGCATAAACCCTCCCAATTTTGACTCTCATCAATCTCACCCAAGTGCTTGAAGTTTCTATATTTAAATAATTTTCAAAGAAGGAAGTCAGAAAAAGAAACAAAGTGGGATAAAATAACTTGCAATTTAAGTAAAATGAACAATATGGCCTGGAGGTTGGAAACATCAGTAATTTCTGATTTTATTGATTCCTAAGTGTAATCCCAATTCAGTGGCTGGGCTGAATCTCGATGGGGCAATAAAAAACTCAGGGCTAAGTCCCAATAGTATAGTTACTATTCCTTTTGCCCTGGGGTATAGATTCTTCGTCTCTTGTGGGGAGGGATATCCTTCAAGGCCCCAGGGCTTGAGTGGAATCCCTTCCTGGTGTTCCAATAGCTCTTTGGGGCAGGTACACAGAAAAAACAGGCTAGACTCACTAGCTGAGAATGATTTATGAATAAATAATAAAATGTCCAGTTACATCCAGGTTTGTCTGCCATGTGCGTGTCAGGTTTAAAGTCTTGTTACTTCTGTGGAGATGTCCCTCAATGCAGGGACTTGAGACTTGCTTATCCTCCATGGGATGAAATGCTAATTGTCCCAGGTTGGCTGGAGTGTCCTAGGTGTGGATGAATTCCCTCCCCACAGTACCTGAGGTCCAAGGTAATGCTGGATTTTCAGCCCTGGTAGTGTCCTATCCCAGAATGGAAACTGGGGGTCCCCAGCTGTCCTTCTCCTTTACAAACGCTCATTAGTGGATGGCTTTCCTTGAGGAAAGGCCTTCTCCTGGAGACAGTTGCAAAGCCTTCCCAAAAATGAAGTAAGGAAGGGTGGCAGGAAAGAAAAACATCCTTCCCAAATACAGGCAGAGAGAAAAACATAAGAAAATAAAATCCTCTCTTCATCTTAATGGTTATTGCAACTCTCCTCTTGGATAAAGCAAAGAGGTATACAGCTCCCTCCTGGCTTCCTAGGCAGAGGAAACAGCCTTCCAGAAAGATACAGGTCTTCACCAGAAAATGACTCAAAACTCAGAAAAAAAAAGGCACAAAACTCTTTCTCTCTTAACTTCCTTCCAAGCCCTAAACAAGGAGCTGGCAAGGCAATGTCTCTCCTCTCCTGATTAAGGTTGTGGCCTTAATCCAGGAAAGCACCAAAACCCTCCTGATCCTCAAAACTAAAACTCCAGACTGCCACACTCTCGTCTGTCTTAGTCTGTTCCCTGCCCCCCTCCCCCCCCCCCTCTGCACCAGAAGCTCATCATTCCAGCAAACCTCTGGAAGGGGAGGGGGGATTAAAATGATATGCCCCTCTTCTGCCCTCTAATCCAAGGGCTGGGAGCTAGGGCCATCTAGTGGAGACACAAAGGATCTCTATGTAGGTGTATACAGTTCCCAGCAGCCATCGTCAGATCTGGTTCTGGTAAAACCCATATTCTTTGCACATCTTTTATGTAACTAATACATGGTCACATCTAATGAAGGGACATATTGGTCTGAATGCTCAGAAACAACACCTTTCTTTTCTAGGAATACTCTGGTATAGCTGAGTTAAAATAATGCATGGGCTATTTAGATATTTCTTCTATGTTCCAGTTACATTTTTCTACATTTTACACAGAAAATAATTTTTAGACATTCTAGTACATTCTGCGTATGCCACGTCCCTTCATCTGTCTGTGTCCTCATATCAGTGGTGAAACAATGGCAGCTATGGGCTTGTGCTTTGGAAGATTTAGGCTCTATCCTGTCCAATTTCCACATCTGAAGTTTCATGGTTGTCAGTAATGTCAGTCCAGTGGATGGATGTTGACAGTCTGCATTATAAGAAAAATTCACTGCAGCAAACAGAAGGAAACTCCACCGGAGACAAAGCACTTCACATACCGCAGATTTCACAGTGGATATGAGTGGACAGCAGCTGGACAGATGGACAGGGGTGTGGACAAGAGTATGCACATAATGCCATGAGAATAAGAACTCACATATTCTTAGTGGGAGACCACCTTCTTTCATTGTTTTTCTTATGTTTATAATACAGTTGATGCCAGAATAAAAAATCTAGAACATTTAGGATAGAGATGCAAATCTGGCCCATTCTGTGTTTTAGGATCCTCTGCCTACCCTTTGTCCAGCTATTATCAGAAACGGGAACATATTTATGATAAATACAAATCAAAATAACATTCACAAAAAGCACAAAATCAATTCAAATGAACAGAGAGTATATTTTAAGTTTTATCTTGCGTTCCTAATGATGGCAGAGTCTGAACCATAGCCGTGTGTGTATATTCATGCATCCGGGTTAATGAGAATGTCTACAAATTATATTCCAGCAGCAAAGCTGCATGAGTTACCCTCTCCAAGAAAAAGAGGGCCTGGGTTTATTAGACATGGACTAACCTGATTTGCTGATATGCTCTTTTACTTTATAAAAATTCATAAAGTGTGTCCTTTGGGAGGGCATTCTATTGATAACAGAGCTTCAACTGATTAAAATGATCAATAAATGAAGGAAAGCAGTGGATAACATTCAGCCTAGTGGATAATGGAAAATCCATTAAGCAATGGAACTTGTGATGTGTGAACTATCTGTAACAGAAAGTCTTACAAATTAAGCTATCCCTGACAGAACATATTATTTTACAGGTTCAAGCGATATAGTATTCATTAAAAATATTATGACTGATTTTGCCACCAATGAAGTCTTTCAGAAACTCTCAATGACTTAATTAAAGTTTCTATCATACTTATTGATCTACACTGAAGCCAAAGAAGATTGGATTTAACCAAGCAAATAGGAATAGGTCAATAGCAGACCTCACAAGCAGTCTGATTTTATTATGATGTCCTAGCATCAGACCTCTTCATCCTTGTATGCAAAACTGGGGTCCAAGTCCTGGTTCATCATTATTCTGTTGATCACTGCTGGCTAGGAAGCTGACATGAAATGCCACCTGTTCACAAATTGCAGCCAGACATTTACTTATTTTGTCTGTCCAGCAGGCTGCACTGCAATAAATTAACTAGCAGCTGAGTTTGTCTGGCAGGCTGCAAATGCATAATGACTAGAAGTCTGAGTAGAAATGCAGGCATTCATGTTGCCAGATATAACTAGCAGATTATGCAGGGGACTAGTAGGCTGCATATTCAGGCAATTGCTACACTACTATTAGTGACTGCTTTGGTCCTCTCTTTTGCGTTATAAGAGGTCTTTGGGTTATTCTTTAAAACCTTCCAGTTCTGGCAACATTTCTGGTCTGGCTCCATGTTTGCAGATAAGCCAGTTTTTCTATTATGCTCAGTTTGTTTGGGGGATATTTGTGCCACTAGGGAACAGAGGCATACAGAAGGCCAGAGTTTAAATTCTAGACTCACTTCATATTTTTCAGGCCAGCTGGGAGCACTGTGGAGTAGAGTTTCCATCCATTGTGTACAATGGTGACACCTAGGGATGGATTTCAGAAATCGCCTGTAACTGCTTCTGGGTTATAAAAGGATGAGGATTAAGCCTAATCTGTGATAAATGCTTGGTGGCTAGAAATGAAAATCCATGCTGTCTCAGTCTTGGACCTCTTCCTGACATAAATGGCACTGAGAGGACCTTAGGCAGGTTCCCACTGAGCTTGGATGCTCAAGTATGCAAGGCAGCAAAAAAATATCACCCATCACCCCTATCTACCTCATAAATGTGTGTGTATTCATGTGCCAGATGTATCGTTGGCTGATTGTTAACCAAAAGGGTCAGAGGATGAGAATTGATAGACACATTTCTTTAAAGAATAATGGCAGGCACGGGCATGCATGGATGTAGGTGCAAAGCAAACCAGAGATTACATCACAGTCATCTTCTTTTACCCTAAGGGAGCACTTTAATGAGGCTCACAGCTGTTATATCACATGGATAACACCAACGATAGTAATTGCCTCAAGTTTAGCCTGTCGAGAGAGAAAACCTCTGCTATGCCTTGAAAACTGCTTGTTATTTTGTCCCAAATAATCTGTTGATAATATTAAACAGAAGTTGGGCATGCAAATGTTTACTGGACAGGATGTCAGGCAAGAAAATGAACCTTCATGCGAGTAGTGTGCTAGCATTCACAAAGTGCTGTTTGGAAAGAAGGAGGACTTGAAATCTTATTATAAAAGATGCATTTTATAATGATTTTTTCTTATATCTTTGTTTCTTCTTGGGTTTTAGTTTAGTTTAGGAAACAAAAATGATTTACAAAGAGAATAAAGCAGAAATGGTGCTTAAATTTAATAGTACTAGTAATAATAATAGTATTATTCCTTCCCTCCTAATATTTTTGGAAACCTCATACAACCTAAGTGCCAGAAATGTGCTGCCACCTCACTCAGTGCTAGAGTTGGCTGATTCCATGTTTTTGAAGTATTAAATTGTAAGACAGATTGGAATCCTGTTTGGGAGAAGAAGTCCACATTAATTTAAAATATTAACCATGTTCACCCAGGCTCATGACAGGGTTGCATGTCTTGATCTTAAAATTTTCTAAAATTAGTTAAATATAGTAAATCAGAAAAATGTATCTTAACCCCAGTCTTGCTCTATAGTTGTATTAAATAATTAACAAGAAGAGAAATGGTAATTCGGAAAGAGCTCAATTTAATTAACTCACTAGATGGAGACTGGAGTGGAGAAGAAGCTTAGAGGTTATGACAGCAGGATGCAAACCAGGGAACCAAGAGTTTAAATCCCACTGCTGCTCCTTGTGACCTTGGGCAAGAAACTCTAGCTTCCATTGCCTCAGATACAAACTTTAGTAAGCTTTTTTCCCCATAGACATGTAACCCTGGCTAGGGTCACCAATCAGTAGGGAAGAAGTTTCTGGAGGGTTCCAGCTCTCCAGGTCAATTAAGGAGGGTGCTCATTGGGTTCTTGCTCTCAAAGAAGTCATCTAAAGGACAGAGAGTTCTGCTCTGCAGAGCTCTTTCAAGCTGCAAGCCTCCTCTTAATTAGGGAGGGGATGCAAGGGAGTAAGTAGAGGAGGTAATTCCCTGCCAAGGGGAATGGAAAGTGGGATGCGAGGTTTTTTAAGATGCTTCCTGGCATCTGCTAAGGAAGAGTCTTGGGAATCTGAGTAAGAGACAAGATCCCTGAGGCATAAGAAGTTGCTCAAGGATTGGACATTCCTACAAGCCAACCAGAGGGAGGAAACCATGAGATCAAAGGGTGTAAATCTCTGCTGGGGAAGCTCCAGGAAAAGATTTGCTTGGAAACATGCTGCCCCCAAAGACCTTGGGGATGAATGTTGAATACTGGATTTATCATTTTCCTAGAAGCTGATTTGAAAGTGAAGAGTTATGAATGTGTTTATTTTTGGACTGTGTCAAGTTGTCTAATTTAATATTTTTTGACCTGAAGAATCCTGTTTCTTTTAAGTTTACAATAAACTTCTACTTTGGAATCAACTTTAGGTATGGACCTTGGTCTTTGTTACATGTTATGCCTTTCCTTGGGCCTCCCAGAGACAGTCTGGTCCCCAGCTGGCGATCACTGGTGGACTTTCCTTGGTTTCCAGGGCTGCAGTAGGGGCTCTCACATCCATCTGCAGCTCTGAAGGTAATCCCCAGGGAAAGGGGGGTTACAGACATAAAATGGAAGAAGCCCCTTCGATTGTAAGCTCTGTCAGGATAGGGAAATGCTTTGAAGTACAACAAAAGTTGGAATATAAATAAAACGTTATGGAAAGATTTCTTATGAGCCAAGTAGTTCTCCCATCTAATCATTGAGGAGGCAGTTTTCAAAAGGATTTCCTCAGGTAAACAGGTATTTATCCATTGGAAAAAAAATCTTTTAAAAATTGTCCCTTCTGCGGAGAAAAGGTGCAGAGCCAGGGGGTGGAGTTAGAACAAGCCCACAGAAGTACATGCAGGGATTTAATTTAGAAATCCCTGTGCATTCTTTATTCCCATGAACTCCTCACAGCACCAGCCACTACAGGATTTTCAAAAAGAAACTCTGTAAGGTTCCAAGACATTTAAAAAGAGCAGATGAGGTATTGCACCACAAGAGTGGAAACAAGGAGAAAGAAGAAATGTTATCTTAACCTCAATAATAGGGAAAGTAATAGAAACAATACTGAAGAACAGAATAGAGAAGTACCTTGAAGCTAGTGCAGGGACTGACAACCCACAGCTCCCAAGCCACATGTGGTTCTTTGAAGATGAGAATGTGGCTTGGGCCTGCACCATTGTGCACTGACATCCCTATGGCAAAGACAGAAAATGCAATATCAATGGACTGCACCAGTGTGGGAGGAGGCAGTGAGGGAGAGTTGGCACCCCCATGGCAAAGGACAAGGAAGCAGCATTAACTGCAGAGGCCAAAAAAGAAGGAAGTAGTGTCGGCCAACTTGGGTAAAGGGCCTTCTGGTTGAAGACAAGGTAAGGATGGGGTAAGAAAGAATGCAGGGGATGGGAGTTGGGACAAAAAAACTGATTGAGCAGCAGAACTTAGAGAATGAAGTCCACTCAGAAGGAAAAATGGCCTGCAGTGTACCACTAGAATCCTTGTTAAATCTAATTCTCTTTAAGATCTTTATGTGACAAGTTAAAAGGGAAAGTGTACCTGTTTGCATATGATATGAAAATTTGCAACAGAGTAGATATGTCAGAGGAGGTAAATAAGATGATTAAAAATAATTGTAGAAATGGTGAACAATATGGCACCTATGCTTTGTCCAAAAAATACAAAATTATGGGGTATATTTTATAAAACTACGACCGCGCAAACAAAAGTATGCCGGATTTTATAAGATACGTGCGTAGCCGCGCGTATCTTATAAAATCCGGGGTTGGTGTGCGCAAGGGGGTGCATATTTGTGCACCTTGCGAGCGCCGAGCCCTATGTGCGCTGCCCGATCCCTCCGAGGCTGCTCCGAAATTGGCCTTGGAGGGAACTTTCCTTCAGCCTCCCCCCACCTTCCCCTCCCTTCCCCTACCTAACCCACCCCCCCAGCCCTATCTATACCCCCCTACCTTTATCGCGAAAGTTACGCCTGCCCTGGCCGGCCGCCGCCGCATGATTCCCTGACCTGGGAGCAATTTCGGAGGCCTCGGCCAAGTCCCCCGAAACGCCCCCGGGCCGGAACCATGCCCACGGCCACGCCCCCGGAATGCCCCTGAATGACGCACCGCAGCGATATGCCCCCCCCCCCCCCCCCCCACGACACGCCTCCTCAGGAAAGCCCTGGGACTTACGCGCATCCCGGGGCTTGCGCGCGCCGCTGAGCCTATGCAAAATAGGCTCGGCGCGTGTAACCCTTTTAAAATCAACCCCTATGTGTGGAAACGAGTGGTGATTCCCACAGGCCTGGAGGCATAAATTAGTCTGTCTCCAGCCTTTCTTAAAACACTTATCTTTATTATAACTTCACAATCACACAATAGAATGTATTCCTTTCAGAACAGCACAGTTCAGCTTCATCTCAGCTCAGGGATTGGACAGCAATATTCTACAGGAGCTGCCTTCCTCTTGGAGACCGGGGCCTGGCCTGCTGATCCTAGCTAGGCTCAGACCTCTATTCTCCAGTCTCCGGCTATGCCCTCTGAGCTCCCCCTGCCCTGCAGGATCCCACCCACAGAGCATACTCTCCTTAGGGGATTTAAGGTGGACCAGACATCTAACCTGGCCCTGCATAGGTAAATAGGGGAACACTAGGGGCACTATATCACATCATGTATTTGCGATTTCTTCATCTACAGAAGGATATTTGGGCTTTTGATTTTTGCATCCCAATCACTAAACAGGAAAGGCATCTAGTGGTCATCATCTTTGATGACCTCAAGGTATCCAGTCAGTGTAACAAAGCAATTGAAAAAGCTAATAGTGTTGTAGAAAACCTTACGGGCGGATTTTAAAAGCCCTGCTCGCGTAAATCCGCCCGGGGGCATGGTCCAGGCCTTCGGACCAGCCCCCGGGTCGGAGCACGGCGCGCCAGCAGTCCACTGGTGCGCGTGGATTTACTTCTGCTTCTCGCAGTCGTAAATCTATGGACAAAGGTAAGGGGGGGTTTAGGTAGGGCCGGGGGGGTGGGTTAGGTAGAGGAAGGGAGGGGAAGGGGAGGGGAGGGCGAAAGAGAGTTCCCTCCGAGGCCGCTCCGATTTCAGAGCGGCCTCGGAGGGAACGGTGACAGGCTGCGCGGCTCAGAGGGCGCCGGCTGCCCAAAATCGGCAGCCTTGCGCGTGCCGATCCAGGATTTTAGAAGATACGCGCGTATCTTATAAAATCCAGCGTACTTTTGTTTGCGCCTGGTGCGCAAACAAAAGTACGCGAACACGCTTTTTAAAAAAATCTACCCCTTAGTTTCTCTTGAGACTGTTAACAAAAGAACTCATATAGTTTGTCAGATAGCCGTCAACCACGTCCCTTTTATTTAGGAATGGGTACACAGATTTTTGCTACTATCAAAAATCCATAAGTAGTGCCTGGTTATGCAGATACAATGCAGGCTTAAATACATCTTTTAACTTCTGCTTTTTACAAAAAAGGTAAATAATTGTGATTTAACCTATACCGTAAGGGATTGAGACTGATCTTATAAAATGTCAGTTTCTATACCCTCTTATTAATTATTCTCTGTTCATTGGTTAACAAAAAGCGGAACTGCAGTACTTTGCTTATTAATATTCACTAATCACTGGTGCAGCGAGACTTATGAAATCCTAATGGTTTCCTTTGCAGTAAACAACTTGGTTAACTAGTTATTCCTTACTTTATGCCTACATGCTTGCTGCATAGCCTTCCTGTCACATATTCAGCCTTAAAGTAGTTTCTGCATTATTTAATTATATAGCTAACTGAGGAACTTCAGCTATTTCTAACTGCGTAGTTCTGGCCTTGTCAGTCTCAATGCATCAGATCAATTGGGATCTTAACCATAAGTTCTCTCTAGATCCGACAACTCCTCCCTTTTGATGCATTCAGATTGACCAAGGCCCTAAAAGGCTGTGGATGGTGCCATTTGCAAGCCATGGATTTCAGGGGGTTCAGACATATCAATATCAGGAACAAGGGTGGCCTCTGAGTCCATATTGGTGAGAGGTTTCTCCCTGTAAAGGCGGGTACAAGGTGGGGTTGAAGGGAGAGTGATCAGAGTCATGAGGTTGGTAGTCTTCATGGGGATACTCTTCCTACAATGAGACAAAAAGCATTGGAACAGGAAACAAAATGACAAAAGGAACACCATAACAACAGCTGCAATAATGAAAACATAAGCAATCTGCTTGTCCAATCCTCCAAACCATGAGCCAATTCCCAGGAAGTCCCAGCCCCACACCCCTGACCTTTCCCCTTGGCTTAGTTCATGAGCCTGCTTTGTCAAATCTTTTAAGGTAGTAATGCTGCATTGGATTTCCCCACTTCAGTCCACATAGGTACAACAGGAAGTATTGATGATCTGGCATACTTCTCCCTCATTGGCAAGTAGAATGTCAAGGGCCATTCAGTTCTGTAACACAACTCCTGATAATGAAGTAATCTCTGATTGCAAAGTCTGAATGGAAAAGGTGGTTTCATTGGCAATCTTTTCTACTATTGAAGACAAATTGAGAACAAAGGGGTACATTTTAAAACCCAGCGCGCGCGTACTTTTGTTCGTGCACCAGGCACGAACAAAAGTATGCCAGATTTTATAAGATATGCGTGTAGCCGCACGTATCTTATAAAATCCTGGGTCGGCACACACAAGGGGACGCACATTTGTGCAACTTGCATGCGCCGATCCCTGCGCACGCTGCCCATTCCCTCCGCCTCCCCCCACCTTCCCCTCCCTAACCCCCTGGCCCTATCTAAACCCCCCCTACCTCTGTCGCACAAGTTACGCCTGCTTGAGGCAGGCGTAACTTTGCGCGCGCCGGGCCAGCTGCCGCACGCCATGTTCCGGTCCGGGGTTGGTCTGGAGGCTGTGGCCATGCCCCTGGAATGCCCTGGGCCAAAACCACGCCCACGGCACCGCCCCCGGATGACGCGCCGACCGCGACACACACCCCCGACACGCCCACCCCAAGAAAGCCCTGGGACTTATGCGCGTCCCGGGGCTTTGCACATGCCGGAAGCCTATGCAATATAGGCTCAGCGCGCGCAGGGGCCTTTTAAAAGGGTTACGTGCATACCTTATGTGCGTAACTCTTTTAAAATCCGGCCCAAAGTGTTCCAGTTCATTTATTCCAATGGAGGGGAAAAGTCTATGCATGTACCACATAAACACATGCTGCTTCAGAGGGGAGTCTACGAGTTCAGCTAATTCCTCCTGTGGAGAATCCCTCTTAACTTTCCTTTGTGGATCAATATCATAATGGTTAAAATAATTTTGGTATTTCTCAACTGGGTAAATAGTATATTTGAGATAATTTCCACCTGCCTGGAAAGAACTATCAAATGATAAATGTCAATTGGAGTATAGCTGCAAAGTTATAATGGTGTCCATTAATTGCCACTGGGGAAACCACATCATGCAGGTAGTAGTCTTAGTCTATCCATCAGGGAATATATACCTTCCATTCGGGTAACCATAAACAGTGTAAAGGCAGGATAGATAATCATGAGTTTACCCGAGTAGGAGGAGTCTGCCTTTAAGGGCTTGACACACTACTCAGCATTCTCTGAAATTTCAACCAGAATGATTGATTCAAGGGAAACAGGTTTTGGGTGTTCCAGTCATCATGTTTCCCATAGAAAGATCCCCATGGATTAGGAAGGGCAATAAAAGTATGTTGAGACATCTTAGGAAGACAGGTGCAAATCCAGCAATGTGTGAGATTAAGACTCCCATCTATTAGACAGTGTCAGTTGAATATAGTGATTCTCATGATTATTGTAGACAGACAAGTCCACCTTCTGACCTGGGCTTCCCAAAGGTGGAAATAGCAGGGGTATCAGAACCAGGCAAAGCAGTACTATTCACCACATCCTGACTCCAGGGGACACCTGGCTATGTCAGGGAACTAGTGAAGACTAGAAGACGCACTGGATTCTTCTGCTTACGGGGGTTCCGGGCGTGCTTCACTTCCATTGATGAGGATCATTGGCTCTGGTTCATAAGTCTTTTTGCAATGGCTAGTATGCATCCAGTGATCAAGTACTTATAATTTTAAAGCTGAATGACTTACCAACAGTACTCGATAAGGGCCCTTCTACCTAGGCCTCAAACAGTTCTTTTGCTGAAATACCTTGTAATAGACAAAAATCTCCAGGCTGAATGTCTGACAGAACCTGGTTGGATGGCTCTTTGAAGACTGGAGAGACTTTCTGATGGATTATTTTCACCTGTTCATGCAGTTGAGAGACAAAATGTAGGATCAATTCATCTTGGGCAAAGTCTGTGTCCACAGGCAGCTTTAGGGATATCCTGGGTCAAAACATTCTATCTTTTAAGTTATCTGACATCCATCTAAGAGTAATGCTCTCAAATATAATGGGCAGGAGTATTTGGAGGAGGCTCTGGGACCTCTTTAGAACTTCTGAAGCCCATAATCAAAATCTAACCCACTCAAATGTGTCTTTATCATATCTCAAAAAACAAAAATCACTCGCTCGTCTCTGCCACTAGAATTCCCCAAAGGCAATAGTATAGTTCAACCTGAACTATGCCTGGACCCATAATAGAACAGACAAAACAGCCCCACAGTATTTCTCACAGAACCTGAAACTAAAACCACCACAAAAACAAAAACCTGTAGAGACTTAATTCTCCCTAAAATCACATATAAAAGAAGCTTTACAGACTGTTTCTCTGCTAAGACCATAGAATCAAGAACCTAGTCCTGGACTTACTCATGGGAGAAATCCAGGATTTGTACTTTTTCAGAACCCTGTACGCCTTATGTAAACCAGTTAGAACAGCACAAAACCAATTCCAAAGAGTCAGATGCCACTGACCACACCTAAAGTATTCACACATCTGTGAATATTACTAGTATTCCAAAAAGCTTAATTTCAGACTAACAGCTGACAAAGACCGCAGAACACCCCCCCTCCCCTCCCCTTGGCACTGCTGATGAGCAAGAGAGCCTGGAAGTGGAGCCAAAAGGAGAGAGGAAAGAGCAAAAGAAAAGATAAGAACTCACCTGGAAAGCAAAGGAAAAGGTACCAGGAAAGGACCAGAGGGACACACCATAGAAAAAGGGTCACAGGCCTAGCAAGGTGCAAATACAAAACCAATACCAGAAGCCCCAAAGGAAAAGTAACAGGATGTCAGACATGTAAAAGAACAATAAAAGGGAGAAACCACAAAGAAAACCCCAGGAGGGAGATAAAAATATTAAAAGTCTCCTCCTGGCCGGGTTTCGAAGCACCAGTTGTAGAAAACCCTGGTTTTTCTCTTTAGACTATTAAGAAAATAACTCATACAGTTTGATTTCCTCTAGATCCAACAGTATACTTTGCTGAATAACTGGAGGCATCTCTACAGGTCTCTGGCGAGACTCCACTTTGAGAACTGTGTTCAGCTCTGGAGATCACATCTATAAAAGGATATTGATAAAGTAGAGGCAGTTCAAAACAAGGGCCACCAAAATGGTACATGGACTGCACTGTAAGTCATACACAGAGAAACTGAGGGAAATAAAGATGTACCTCTGTAGAAGAAAGAAAGGAAAGGGGAGATGAGATACAAACATTCAAATATCTAGCAGGTTTCAATAAAGTACCAGAGAGAAGCATTTTCCACAGAATTAAATGTTCAAGAATGGGGAGAGGGGGCGGATTATAGGAGCCAAAACAGTGGCAGAGCACAAACATGCATGAAATAGACAGAAAGGGATCTTCATGACTGATGGAGCATAGTAGGCAAGTGGACCTAATGGTCCTTTTCTGCTGATATTGTCTATGTTTCTCAGTCAAGCCAATTCAATTTTTATCTGACTTAGCTCTAACCTCCAAAATTCTGAACCACACCAAAAGCGCCTCCTCCCTTCCAAAAGCTCAGACATAGTTCAAAATTAAATCTGAATGAACTCACCTTTATCTGTCATTAAATGAATGCAAATAATAAATTTGTTTACCTGTAACACTTGTTCTCCATGGACAGCATGACAAACCATCCACACAGAGGGTGTCATTTCCAACAGAGCATATAACAGAAAAATGCTCTCTTTTCAGCTTAGATAAACTGAATTCTCTGAGCATAAACGAGACTTTCCCTAGGTAGCCTCTACCTCACTAGCTTCCTCAGTCCCTTCCCTTCAACTACAGGGGAGTTGGGAGAGATTGTGTGGATGGTTTGTCATGCTGTCCACAGTGAACATATGTTACAGGTAAGCAACTGTTTTCTCTGTGAACAAGCAAAGCCATGCACACAAGTGGAGACTCCCAAGCTAAGGGTTGCAATTATTTTGTGCTTATCATTTCCTTCTATACTTTCTTTTTTTTGCAAACCAAGGATGGCAAGCAATAAAACTCTATTTAAAAAGATTTCGCAAAACTGCTTGTCCAAAACTACTATCCCTACATTAATCCTCTTCTAAACAGTAATGTTTTGTGAAATTGAAGACCAACTAGCTACTCTACAAATATCTTGTATTAATGCTGACCTTAAATGCATTACTGTTACTGATGTAGCTCTAAGCCAAGTAACAACAAGGGCAAGCAGTCCAACCAAAAATAATCAATGAAGAATCCAACAAGGAAGGACAACAAAATTATTAATGTCCTTTATAACTTCAAATATTTTTATTGTATGTCAGGCAAATGTGTCAGCATACTAACGTGGTTAACAGAAGCTTCACAGTCCCCCTGACATGGGCCGTGTTTCAAAAAAACTGCGTCAGGAGGGAACCCAGGACAATCAATAGAGATAAAAAGTGTTTAGGAAACAAATTATGTCGAGGCTGAAAATCCTTAAAAGCAGGCAGCTTCACCAACTCTTTAGAATTTTAATTCAGGATAAATCAGCACTAATCTTGCCAGGAATATGGGAAAACGTTAACAGGATTTGCGGACACAGTTTTTCGAAACTATTTGCGGATGATACTAAGATCTGCAACAGAGTGGACATGTCAAAAGGAGTAGATAGCAGGAGATGTGATTTAAGGAAGCTTAAACGGTGGGCGAAGATATGACAGCTGGGATTCAATGCCAAGAAATGCAAAGTCATGTATCTGGGGTATGGTAATCCAAAAGAGCTGTACATGATGGGGGTGAAGGACTATTGTGCACGGAACAAGAGAGAGACCTTGGGGTGTTAATGTCTAGCGATCTGAAGATGGTGAAGAAATGTGACAAGGTGACAGCAAAAGCCAGAAGAATGCTGGGCTGCATTGAGAGAGGAATAACCAGTAAGAAAAAGGAGGTGATAATCCCCTTGTACAGGTCCTTGGTGAAACATCACCTGGAGTATTGTATTCAGTTCTAGAGACATATTTCAAAAGGGACAGAGACAAGATGGAGGTGGTCCAGAGAAGACGACCAAAATGGGGATGGGTCTCCATCAAATGACTTATGAGGATAGGTTGAAGGTCTTAAATATGTATACCCTGGAGGAGAGGAGGTGCAGGGGAGATATGATACAAACCTTCAGATACCTGAAAGGTTTGAATGATGCACAATCATCAACAAACCTTTTCCATTGGAAAGGAATCAGTAGAACTAGGGATCACAAAATGAAACTACAGGAAGGAAAACTCAGAACCAATGTCAGGAAATATTTCTTCACAGAAAGGGTGATGGATGCCTGAAATGCCCTACCAGAGGAGGTGGTGAAGACAAAAACAGAAAAAGATTTCAAGAATCATGGGATAAACACTGTGGATCCCTTAAGGTTAGAGGATAGAAGTGAAGAAAAGAGTGCATGGGGGTAACTAGCTGGTGTGGCAGTTACTATCCTTAACCAATAAGCCTTTATGCTGTTGATGCATCATTGCTCTCTGCTTCAGCAGCAGGGGGAAAAGAGGAAAAGAGGAATTAGATTCAGAAGCAACCAACAAGGACATTGAATTGCACAGTCTGGGAACAAATAAGCATGGGAATAACCTGTTGATACAGCGATTACTACCCTTAATCAATAAGTCTTAACGCTGTTGATGCAGCTCCAACATTGCTCTCTGCTTCAATGGCAAGAGGTAATGGGAAATTGGAATCAAACAGCAACCAACAAGGGCCCTGACTTTGACAGTCTGGGAAACTGATAATTATAAAGGTGGCTTGTATGGTCAGCAGTTACTACCTTAAGCTTGCTGGGCATGGATGGATCATTTGATCGTTTTCTGCCATCATTTCTATGTTTCTCTGTTTCTTTTGATTTAAACTGATATTCACCTTGATTTCAGGCTGATTAAAGAGCTGCTCCAAAGCTGCAGATGCAGAATTTCAAGGTTTCCAGCCAGGGGTAGTTCTACCATTAGGCAGAGTGAGGCAGTCGCTTCAGGCGGCACAATTTTGGGACAGCAAAAAGTGTTCCCCAAAACAGCCCTCTGGTGACCGCCTCATAACCCTGTCAAAAAAGAACTAAAGGTCCACTCAGTAGCATGTATAGATAAGGTGTTGGAGAGCTCCCAACCCTAAGCAGGAGGAGAGCGGTGCCATCTGAGGAAATGCCGGTGGCATTCCCACCCCCACCGGCAGGAAGAGAGCAGCGCCATTTGAAAAAGTGCCGGTGAAGTTCCCACCCCCACCAGCAGGAAGACAGCGACACGGTTTGAGGAAGTTCTGGTGCTGTTCCCACCCCCACTGGCAGGAGGAGAGCTGAGCCGATGAAGTTCCCACCCCCACCGACAGGAAGATAATGGCGTGGTTTGAGGAAGTACCGGTGGGGTTCCCACCTCCACCAACAGGAAGAGATTAGTGCCATTTGAGAAATGCCAGTGAGGTTCCCATCTTCCCCGGCAGGAAAACAGTGGTGCGGTTTGCCAACATATTGGCAACAGAGAGTTCCGCACGGGTGCAGCAACACTTTTTAATGACATACAGGCGGAGGTTCTCATGCCCCATCAGCAAAAAGAAGAATGGCACACTAGTGAAGATGGCAGATGGCAGATGGCGGATGGCAGCCTTAGAGAAAGTGGTGCTGGAAAAGGACGACAACATTTATGATTTAGAGAATCGCAATCGGCGGAATAACCTGGTTTTTCGGAATCCATAGCAGAGGCTGACCTCCCGCATACTCTGGAAAATTGGTTGGTGGTGAATGTTCCAGTGCTAGCTGGCTCCAGCGTGGGCCTACTCGAAAGGCCACATCGCATGGGCCGCAAACCAGAGGGAACAGAAGATACCAGACCACGTGTAGTCATAGCCCGGTTTCTTAATTATGCGCAGAAAATCCTTGTGCTCCAGCAATACCGGAAAACTAGAGATCTTATGTTCAAGAACAAAAGAATTATGATCTTTCAAGATTTCTCAACGAGGGTCTCGCTTCAGCGCAAAGAGTTCTCCCTGGTATATTCTGACCTAGTAAAAAGGGGAATCAGATTTGCATTGATGTATTCAGCGAAACTAAGAGTACAATACCGAGGTACTATGCGGCTTTTCGAGTCGGCCACTGCAGCAAAGGAATTTCTGGTGATGTCAGTGACCAACGATCAGGGAAAGTCTAGCTTAAACAAGATCTCTTTTCAAGTGCAAAGTCGAAACCAGCATGATTGACGAAATTCTATTACATTGGGACTGCATCATCGGAAGTACCAGTTATATATTCTTTGGTGCTCTGGGATCCCATATGTAGTCTGGTTTAAATTGTGTTCAACTTGTGTTTTTGTGACTGCTGCTCGGGGAGAGAATTGTTCAATATTTACCTGCACAGAGGTGGGTGGGGAGTGAGCACACAGATTGACCATCAGTGTGATCTATGTCCCGGAATCTGGGACTCTTTCGAATTAGGGGAATGGGGGGGACATTAGTTGAATGCATTCTTTGTGCATTTGTACATATTTTTCTGTTTATTAAGCAATTAGTTAAGGGAATGGGAACAGGGGGGAAGGGAGGGTTAGAGTGGGCAAACCTAAAATATTTATTATTACAAACCAATGGTATATATGGAACCAAGCATGCTTCTGCATATGCAAAGAACAGGTAGTTCACAACTCAAGTCGCCACGGTTGGCGGGTCCTCCTCTGGGAGTATAAATTCTTGCGTGTTATAAACACAACCTGCATGACAAGTATGCAATGGAATTTAAATGGCGCTTGAAATTGTAACATGGAATATAGCTTGGGGATGCCTGTAAAAAGGGGTAAAGTGTTAGCTCGCTTGAATAAACTTCAGGCAAATGTATGCTTTTTGCAAGAAACATCTGCTAGAGGGCAAAGCTCTAAAATTAAAAAAGCGTTGGGTGTCCAAGGGTCTTCAAAAAGCCATGGGGGTAGCAATCCTACTTCATAAAAACATAGCCTTTCAAGCTAACCAGATTGTAAGAGATATACAAGGGCATTATGTATTGGTTATGGGGAACTTGATGGGATCATAGGTCATTTTAGTATCTGTGTATACTCCAAATTCATATAATCATACATTCTTTGTAGACCTAGTGACAATATTGTCCAGATTAGGAAATTACCCAATTATATTGGGGGAGATTTAAATTTTGTAGTTGATCTAGTTTTGGACAGGCAACCCCCAAGAGGGGGACATCAGCTTAGTAAAAACAAGGGCCCTACCTTTTTATGCCAACTTCTCAAACTGATGGATTTATGGCGAACCTTACACCCTGGGGAAAAGGAGTTCACCCACATGGCGAAAGCACATTCCACTTGTTTATGCATAGATTATTTATTAGTATCTGAGTCTATTTTCCCCAGATTTCAATTGGCCTCTATTCAAGAATTAATGGTATTGGATCATTGTCCTGTGATGGGAAAACTAGGATGTGAGGGACCTACGGGGAAAACCCAGTGGAGGCTGCCTAGTTTTCTGGGGACTGACCCTGATGTCCCATCCTTTTTGCATACACAATGGCAAGAATGTATGACATTTAGGGCCGGATTTTAAAAGGGTTACGTGCATAAAGTATGCGCTTAATCCTTTTAAAACGGGCCTGCGCATGCCGAGCCTATTTTGCAAAGGCTCGGCGGCGCGCACAAACCCCGAGACGTGCATAAGTCCCGGAGCTTGCAAAAAGGGGCGGTTGGGGGCATGGCCAGGGGCGTGGTGTTGGCTCGGGGGCGTGTTCAGGGGCATGTGGGCAGTCCGGGGGCATGGCCGAGTGCCAGCAGACAGCCGGAGGCAGTAGTAACTTTTCGAATAAAGGTGGGGGGGGGGGGGGTTAGATAGGGGAAGGTGCGGGGGGTGGAAGGAAAATTCCCTCCGAGGAAACGGGCAGCGACCCCGGAGTTTATAAGATACGCGCGTATCTTATAAAATCCAGCGTACTTTTGTTTGCGCCTGGTGCGTGAACAAAAGTACGCGCGCGCGTAGATTTATAAAATCTACTCCTTAATGCGCAACATGTGGACCAGCCTTCTCTCCTATGGGAAACAGCGAAAACAGTATTGAGAGGTGACATCATTGGATATGTGCGTTATAAATAAAAGAATCTGGATGCGGACGTTCTTGCTCTTGAAAAAAGAATGACTATCTTAAAACGGAAAATCAATCTAAGAGGTGAGCCAGCTGATAAATCTCAATATAAGTTAGATCAGGTGGCATTAAATACTCTCCTACAAGAAAGGGCTTCCCGCTTTCTTACACATCGTCAATTTAATCTATTCCAATATGGGAATAAGGCGGGAAAATTATTAGCTACACTTTTAAAAGCTCAGGAGCCCTCTAAATTTATTCCTAATTTAAAGAACTCGCAGGGGCAGATAAAAACAGATTCTAAAGATATAGCGCATATTTTTTTTGGAATATTATCAGGCCTTATATTCTGCGCATCCTATAGAGGAAAGGGAGATAGAGGCCTTTTTAGTTGGAGTGCCACTGCCACAACTCACGCCAGATATGAAGGTGACTCTTAATCATGAAATCCAGGTAGAGGAGGTTACCCATGCAATCCAAGCATTACATGAGAATAAAGCACCAGGTGCAGATGGCCCTAGAGTCATATTTTATAAGTCTCTTGGGTCAGAACTAGCACCAGTAATGTGTTCACTATTTGAATCTATGTCTGGGGAAAGGTCCATGCCCCCTACTAGGTCTTACCTAAACCGAGACAGGATCCCTTGCAATCTTCTTCGTATAGGCCAATCTCTTTACTGAACCTAGATATAAAAATATATGCCAAGATACTAGCCAATAGACTGAAACCATTTATGTCATTCTTGGTATCGGAAGATCAAGTGCAGATGGCCTTACAGCCATATTTTATAAGTCTCTTGGTTCAGAACTAGCACCAGTAATGTGTTCACTATTTGAATCTATGTCTGGGGAAAGGTCCATGCCCCCTACTAGGTCTTACCTAAACCGAGACAGGATCCCTTGCAATCTTCTTTGTATAGGCCCATCTCTTTACTGAACCTAGATATAAAAATATATGCCAAGATACTAGCCAATAGACTGAAACCATTTATGTCATTCTTGGTATCGGAAGATCAAGTGGGCTTCGTACAAGCCGGAGATCCATGATTAATATCCATAAAGTGTTGATGGCCCTGGAAACCTGTTATATGCTAGCCACACCGCAGCCACTTCTAGTTACCTGTGATGCAGAAAAAGCCTTCGACAGGGTGGCATGGTCTTTTCTTAGATGAGTTTTACAAAAAATGGGATTTGAAGAAAGGTTTATGACTATATAACCCTTCTTTATACCAATCAGATGGCAAGGATTTTGGTTAATGGCATGCTATCTGAAGAATTTGAGTTGGCTAGAGGTACCTGATAGGGCTGTCCCCTATCCCCACTTTTGTTTATTCTCACGGTGGAACCTTTGGTCCACAAATTGAGGAGGGCATCTACGGTAAATGGCATTTTTGTGGGGAAACACCAAAACAAAACCTTGTTATTTGCTGATGATATTCTATTATTATTAACTAATGCCCGGCAATCCTTACCAGCAGCTATAGAAATCTTTACATCTTATTAGCAAATATCTGGCTTTAAGTTAAATTTAAATAAAACAGAGGCACTGGACTTGATGGGAAACCTTCAAGCCGACTGGTCAGATTTCCCAGTAAAATGGGCCACTGATTGTATCAAATATTTAGGAATATGGATACACAAACTTCCAACACAATGGTATTCTTTGAACATACCTCCCACGAAAGAGAAAATTAAGAAGAAATTAAGTGGATGGAGGGGCCTTCCATTGTCCTTATCTAGCCGAATAGCGGTCATTAAGATGGTGATACCTCCAAAGTTTATTTACCTCCTTCTTTTTTAGGGCAAAAGACTGACAGAAGGTGCAAATAATCATTAGTGAATTCTTATTTCAAGGCAAAAAAGCCTGCATCTCTTAAGCTACGGGGAGGGGGGGGGGAGAATATGGGTTACCAGATTTTCGTCTATACTTCTGGGTGGTGAATCTCAGGTTTTTAGGGGATTGGTGCTATAGCACCTCAGAGTATACAGATGGGAATCTGGTGGTAAATATTTGTGACCCCTTTGACCCAAGTTATGTTTTACATGCTTCTGCAAAGGACCTACAATATAAATTTCAACACTATACATTGCCGCAGGTTATTAGATGCATATGGAGAATAACCCAAAACATGCTGCATTTACCTGTCCATCTCTCACCACAATATCCTTTAAGAGGGCCCTCGAAGGAATCCATATTAATATTACCCAAACAACATAGCTTTCGGGTATCTCCTAATTGGAAGCTAAAATATTTACTCGACCCGATAAATGGGGACATTTACTCATTCAAGCAAAGACATGAAGCAACGTGCCTTGCACATCAGAAAATATCCACGTATACAACGTGCAAGGAAATGGTAAATCAAGTCCCCCTTCAAGTTATAATAGTTTTTTATTTGAATTTTCTCAGTATTGTTAATGGCAACTCCATATATCTTCAACAACAGTCATTTAAAGTCCCCCGACACGGTCCGTGTTTCGCGGTAGCTGCATCGGGAGGGACCCACAATCAATATCATCTAGAATATAAAGACAATAAAGCTGATGGACTTGACAGATATGGCTATATAATTTCAAGTTTCTTACAAACATACCTTGTATATGCATCATGGAGCGCATCGGCTCACACGACTAAAGGCCATTTTAAAAGGTCGTTTGGCGCCAAAAGACAGAGGCTATCGCGATAGATTCATTGGTGTAAACCACGCCCACCCTGTACACGGTTCACCCAAAGAGGTACCATTCTACGTCCTTATTCAGACCCTTGGGATGGACAGAAGAGAGCGTGTAAATCCATTTCTGTTCCCGTCTTCCCAGAATCTCAGAGTAATTCCCTCCCCTATACGGGGGCACGACCACCTCTAAGACTGAGAACTGCACTTCAGCAATGGTGTGTTGATGTTGAACCCAGTGCGTAACCAGGGGTTCATCCATCCTCAGGAGACGGATATTTGAACAGTGTTCTATAATGCAGGTCTTGACCATCCTAGAGGTCTTACCCACATACAACATGGAACACGGGCATTGTATTACATAAACGACGCCCTTGGTGGTACAGTCTGATGAATTTCGCAGATACCCCACCCACATTGGACATGTCAGTGATTTCAAAGAGGTCTAGATGGACCCCTCCTGGTCCAGTAAACCCTTTGTTGGGAGCCTTTGAAAATTTAGTAAGTACAGAGGCTCAACTCTTTGCTACTAGAAATCAGTATGCCCGGTACAACTTATCCCAACAAGAGGCTAAAGCAGTCAGGGAGCTTTCCAATGATTCCTCAATAGTCATAAAACCCGCCGATAAGGGTGGTGGTATTGTAGTGTGGGGCAAAACTGACTATGAAATGGAGGTATTGCGCCAGTTAAGCGATACCTCTTTTTACAGACTACTTCCAGGAGATCCCACACAAGACCTCCTAAAAATGATTAAAGACCTTGTCCAGGAAGCCCTTGACTGCAATATGCTCACCAACAGGGAAGCTAAATTTTTGGTTAACTCTACTCCGACTATGCCCTTATTTTATCTTTTACCGAAAATTCATAAGACCCTGGTGCACCCTCCAGGACGCCCCATAGTTTCCGGTATAAACTCTTTGCTCGAGCCATTGTCCAAATTCGTTGATATTTTTTTGAAACCGTTTGTTGCCCAGATTCGCTCATATGTTAAGGATACTACACATCTTATTACAATTTTGTCCAATTCCACTGTACCACCGGGTGGGTTCTTCTTTGTGACCCTAGATGTCATCTCACTATATTCAAATATTCCCCAAATGGAAGCATTACAACTTATTGAAAATATTTTAGACCAGCGATCAGCCCCACATCGGCTGTCTACAGCTTTTTTGGTACAACTTGCTACCTTGGCTTTAACAAAAAATTTTTTTATGTTTGACCAGAGCTATTATCAACAGATAAAAGGGACGGCAATGGGGGCCACTATGGCCCCCTCACTTGCCTGTTTGTACATGGATCACTATGAATCATCTTTAGTATATCCTTCAGAATGGTTTTTCCATGTAGCTTTGTGGTTACAATATATCGATGACATCCTAATCATTTGGACTGGATCAGACATCCAATTTTTTTGTTTTTTTGATTGGCTTAACTCACTGAACCCACACATACAGTTTAATTTCTGTATTCATGCCTCAAAGATTTCCTTTCTTGACATTACGATTTCAGTTGAACAGGATCAATTTGTTACTTCTTTATTTAGGAAGGAGACAGACAGAAACACTTTATTAGCCTATTCCAGCTGTCATCCCAAGCCCCTTAGAGACAACATCCCCACGGGACAATTTTTAAGATTGAAACGTATATGTTCATCTCGGAGTGACTTTTTACAGCAAGCACGATTGATGTCCCAGCGGTTTTTGGATAGGGGTTACCCTTTACGAGTTGTAAAAAAGGCTTTTAAAAGGGCATTATATGCCAACCGAGACTGGCTGCTCCTCCCGTCAGTAAATGATGACAGTCAAAGTTGTAATTGTATTTTGCCGTTCTCGATAGCAAGTAAGGCCATAGCATCAATGATAAGAAGACATTGGGATAATCTCTCTTTATCACAGCTGCTCCAGACATCGCTACGATTTACATTCCGGAGAGCTAGCAAACTCCGTGATCAATTAGTACACGCGAGCTTTAATAAACAAGCGAGGAATATCAGGGGTGGTCAACACGGCCCCTGTGGGCACTGCACAATGTGCAATCACACTTGTCAATCAGACTCATTTACTCATCCAGAGACTGGGGTTCAGTTTAACCTTTGTAATTCATCAGACTGTACCACCAAGGGCGTCGTTTATGTAATACAATGCCCGTGTTCCATGCTGTATGTGGGTAAGACCTCTAGGATGGTCAAGACCCGCATTATAGAACACTGTTCAAATATCCGTCTCCTGAGGATGGATGAACCTCTGGTTACGCACTGGGTTCAACATCAACACCATTGCTGAAGTGCAGTTCTCAGTCTTAGAGGTGGTCGTGCCCCCGTATAGGGGAGGGAATTACTCTGAGATTCTGGGAAGACGGGAACAGAAATGGATTTACACGCTCTCTTCTGTCCATCCCAAGGGTCTGAATAAGGACGTAGAATGGTACCTCTTTGGGTGAACCGTGTACAGGGTGGGCGTGGTTTACACCAATGAATCTATCGCGATAGCCTCTGTCTTTTGGCACCAAACGACCTTTTAAAATGGCCTTTAGTCGTGTGAGCCGATGCGCTCCATGATGCATATACAAGGTATGTTTGTAAGAAACTTGAAATTATATAGCCATATCTGTCAAGTCCATCAGCTTTATTGTCTTTATATTCTAGATGATATTGATTGTGGGTCCCTCCCGATGCAGCTACCGCGAAACACAGACCGTGTCGGGGGACTTTAAATGACTGTTGTTGAAGATATATGGAGTTGCCATTAACAATACTGAGAAAATTCAAATAAAAAACTATTATAACTTGAAGGTGGACTTGATTTACCATTTCCTTGCACGTTGTATACGTGGACATTTACTCATTCCCCATATGTCAAGAAAAACTGGATTTACAGCCACAGCATTTTTTATTGTATGGATACCTGAGGGCAACATGCAGGGATTTACTGAAGGGGGCAGATGGGGAGATAGAGAATTCTGATTATAGGGCTTTATTTGCCTGTTTTGAGGCTAAAGTGGGATCATTATCGACCCTCTATAAGTTCTACATGTCTGTTATTCCCTTCTCTATATATTCCAAACTGGTTTCTAAATGGTCCAGGGACTGCCAGGAAGAGCTTGATATTGCCATGCTTAAGAACAGTTATCTTTCCATTCCAAAAATAACAAATTATATGAGCCTGAGGGAATTGCAACACAGAGTTTTCCATAGAAGTATATACTTCCCAGCTAGAGCATATAAAATGAATGTAATCGCCTTGGCCTCCTGTCTTAAATGTGCTACCCCCCCCCCCCCCCCCAAGCCTCACTAATTCACTGTTTGTGGGATTGCAGGGTAATTCAGGATTTTTGGGAGGATATTTGCTCTTACTTGTCAACTGTTATGGGAACGGAAAGTAAGTGGTCATGTTCGATTTGCATCCTACACATTGATATGGGAGAAAGTAGTCTAAATCACGATAATCTGGGTTTTTTTTTCTAAAGTGTGTTTGATAGCCAAGAAATGTATTCTAACCTGATGGATAGAGGATCTCCCGCCGTCCAGGGAGATGTGGAACACTTTGCTTCTGGAACTGTTTCAATTGGATTATGGATCTATGTATCCCCATTTCTCCAGTAAGAAGAAGCATTTGCTCAAAGACATTTGGTCTCCTTTATATGGACATACGCTGATCTCTGTTCGCAAAATAGCCCCATTAAGGGACATGTAACATAACAACTATGATCAATAGTTTGGGGTAGGGGAGAATGGGGGGGGGGGGGGAGGGAATTCGTTTGGATAAATAATGTTAAAAACAAAAAACGAGGAGACTGTAGAATATTACTTTATTAAACTTGTTTATTTGTACTATGTTAGTCTTCACAATAAAACAATTTAAAAAAATAATTTCACATACACGTGCATGGCCAGGATATTTTATAACATGAGTGCATATGCGTGCACATGTTATAAAATGGCCCGTCCTTGGGCGCGGGCTGATGAGCACAAATGTGTGCACGCACGCCAGTTTGAAAGTTAACATCCCTGGTAGCTAGGCATGGAAAGACATTTCTGTGTGGAGCTGGCTTACAGTAGGTTCTAATTTTGTGCTTTGTTTATATACTAGGAATATAATAAATATTTTAGTATCACTAGTTGATTTCTCCTGTGTCTAAATCCCATGCAGCTTCCTGCTAGTCATGTTAGTGGCTCTTACAATGTCAGTGCTCGTCACACCAGTCTCTTTGAGAAGAAAGGGAAAGCTTGTTTTTCATTGGTGATGCAAACAGATCTATCTTCATAGTTTCCCAACACAGAGATGCTTGGCAATGAATGGATATAGTAATCACGCATGAGGGGGTCTAGATTTATTTATTTGTTTGTTTTATTTAGAAATTTTATATACCATCGTTCTATATAAAGATTTACAAAATTATCATTCATATTATAAATCAACAAATGGTTACAGTTTAAGGAGATAGTATTCATAGACAGGAATTAATATAAATTGAATGGAATGTTCAAATACATGTTAACTAGAGATCTAAGACTTAAGGTGAGTTGTACAGGAAAATAATCTGATAACAGTTTTCACATGATAGTCAATATATTATATTGACATTCTTACCATCTCTCGTTAATTTAATCCTAATACCTCATTTAATTTAGGTTATAAGCAGTTTTGAATAGCCATGTTTTTATCTCATTATTAAGCCTCGTTCTCTCTGGAATCAAGCGTAAATTCTCAGGTAGAAAATTTGCAAAACTTTGGTCCAGCTATGGAAAACACAAGGTCTCTTACTTGCGTCAGATATGTACTTCGTATTGTAGGAATGGTCAATAGACTTTTATTTTGAGATCTTAGTGTTTGCTGATGTAATGTCCCGCCCATCAGACTCATGTTACTGGCGTGAATAATTCTGAATATTGTCAATACTGTATAATAGATTCAAGATTGTCCTGGCAGCCAGTGCAGTGAAATCAGTAAGGGTGTGATGTAATCAAATTTCCTTGATCCTAATAAAAGTCTTGCTGAGGCATTTTGTAATAATTGTAATGGTTTTAGGAGACATGCGGGAAGACTGAGTAATAGGGAGTTACACTAGTTTACGTTTGAGAGAAGTAGAGTTTGCAATACAGTATGGAAGTCTTCAAAAGTTAATAAAGGTTTCAGCTGATGTAATATATGTAACTTGGCATAGCCTGCATTGATTAATTTTTTTATGTGCTTTTTCATTGTCAGGTTTTCATCTAGCTGGATACCTAAATCCCGTACTTGGTCTCAGGGAGTCATTTGAAAATTACCCAGGTCAAGAGCTGGAGGTTTAATTATAGAATTTCTGCTTAACCAAATCATTTCTGTCCTTTTTGGGTTTAACGTTAGTATAAGTTGAAATAGTTCATTCTGTATTGCTTGCATATGTGTTGAGAATGTCAATGCAGTATTTTCAAATAATTTGGAAAATGGAATGTAAAACTGTATGTCATCAGCATACAGGAAGAAGGTAATTCCTAAATCAGCCAGTAATTTACACAGTGGGGAGCATATAAATATTGAATAGTGTAGCTAAGAGGGCTGAACCTTGAGTGACACCTGTATTAATATGGAAAGTATCAGCTATGTGATTGCCCAATTTGACTTGGTATGTCCTATTAGATAGAAAGAAAGAGAACCATCTGAAGACACTACTGTCGACCTCGATATTGCTCAGCAGATGCACAACAGGGTATGATCCACAGTGTCAAAGGCGGCTGTTAAATTGAATAGCACAAGAAGGTAAGATTCCTCAGCATCAAACCCTCGTAGAACAGAGTCCATTAATGAGAGGAACGATGGATATTGAACATTAGTTGTCCCAATTGTTGATTCTGCCATTTTTATTTTTTAGGATTGGATTAATCACAGCTTGTTTTAACCCATATGGAACAGATCCTTCTGACAGAGAATGATTAAGTAAGACTGCAATTGTTGGAGTGATAACACTGTGTACACTGTGAGGATGCACTTTGACCACATAAAAGATTCACTGGATGCACTCACCAATCTAAGGAATCCAGGAGAGGATGAGTAATCCTGATTTTGAAAGTTAAGGGATGTGTCTTTTGGTTCCCTCGTTGTTTTAGATACCACTGAATTTTCCACATATACAGATAAGCTAGAGGAACTATATGTACCATAGCTGCCATGTGGCTCAGGAGTTGTTGCCAAAGTTGTTGTTGTCCATTATTTGTAAGGGTGAGTAAGCTTTGTTCTTTTCTGTATCTATATAGGTCTCTATAAACCTCCTTTGACATGCTGGCTATAGGTTGGATTTACTGACTGGAGAATCTGCAACGCGACTAGTTTTGCTGATTGTGCTGGTGTTTGGTTGGATAGGAGTTAGTCATCTAGGCATAGAAATATAAAAACATTGTTTTTCCTGATGTAAGTGGCTACTAATGCTAGGCACTTTGTGAAAGCCCTTGGAGCTGCTGAAAGTCCAAATGGAGTATGCAATTTATAAATCACATTTTGCACACACACACACATACACAAAAACAGACATGCCACCAGCACTTTTTTCTCATACTTTTTAATCAATATGCTATCAAAAAAAGAAAATATGCATACAAGTTCTACGGTCATTTCTTTAGTCATTTACATTTTCTCCACACTATGTAACAAAGTATGGTGAACAGGTAGTCAACACTGCTAGCCAAACCAAACTACAGTACAAGATACTAACAGCAGTTGGCAATGCCTTTAATACGCTCATACAAATACACAAATATCAAAGAAGAAATGTTGTGGCATCTGAAGCAGAAGTAATTATCAAATCACATCTCAGACACGTGCAAATATCTCATTGTCTTATTATCTAGTCAGGATTCTTTTAGGGGAAAAGTGTTAAATTTGCACTGGTCAAACAGATTTCAGTGAGCACATGAACTGTTATTAAATCTAGAGCGGAGCAGAAGTTACTATAAGCTGAGCAACGGAGCCAATGTTTCTTCTCATTATTTCAAAATAAATGATAACATAAGGTATTACATCAAAATGGAATACAAATGATGTAAGACATGGGGGAGGGAGGTTGCAGGATGCTGGATTAAGTGTGAAAACCCAGGATGGCAGAGAACCAAAGAACTACAACAGAAACTGAATTGGATAAGGAGCAACATCCTAAAAGTGATCAAGTTTCTATGGCTTGCACCTGGGATATATATCTCAGCAGTATAGAGAGGGAATAAGAGGGCTAATTGATCTTTACTAGCATCCTCTACAATATTACAATATTAATATTTGTCAAAATAGTCTGTTATATATAATACTTAACCACATTTCTAAAGTAAGATTGTTTTACAGAACTGGCTTGTGTGAATTTCTTGAATTTACCACTCCCTACTCCTCCTGGAAGTATCTTTACAGTAATAGAACTTCATGGCACCACTCTCAGTGATTTGATATTACATTTAAACATTTCTGACACCGCCCATGATTTTGTCAGAGTGTGATATTTTATTTTCCATGATTTCTACATAATCACAGAGTTCTTATACTATTGAAACTATCTGGAAAAATAATCTTTGGATCTTATCATTTCAGTACCTTCCGAAGGAATGTTTAGTAGCACAATAACCCCAGAGATTATTTTTAAAATACTGTATTTTCCACATGCCTCCATTTTAAAATGTTTGAAAAGATGTCTTTAGAAATTCCTGTAAGAAAAAGCCCTGGTTTCTGTGAGCTTTTAACTTGGCTAGTCAATTTATCATGACAGATCTACAGTATTCCCTTAGTTTGGCTATGGTAAGGTAGTTTCACTCCCACAACAAAAAATTACAACAGGACCAATATGATTTTTTTTTATTTTTTATAAAGAGGTTTATGAATGTTAAGAATTTATGTTGCCTTATGACTAGACAAAGGAGATCAGAGGATCTTGGTCGTCTAGGTCAGATCTCAGTCTCTAAAGACCCATCTTCCCACACATTTTAGCCTTTTAAACTACATAAAATGTATAAAATGAAAGATTTTACAAACACAATACCTTCCCCCCTCCATGGAGCATATTAAAGTGATGCTCCAGTTATGAAACACTGATATCATTAGAGAGTTAGGGTAGCCACCTCCTGAAAGAATCAGCTTTCGTTTGTTACACTGCTTTGTTGTACAACAACTTCTGACCACCGATCTGAGCAGAAATTAACTGAAAGCCATAGAAGAGGCACACACAAATAACCAAGGGTCACATTTTTTGCCGAGTTACTTATCTTAAGAGGGAATCCTTTAATGAAAGCCTGAGTGGTCATACCAGAAGGCAGCAAGCACTCAGCTCTGGCTCCAGTTCAGTGCATCCTGGAACTAGGGTTGCCACCTTTTCCATGGAGCAGAACCGGACCCTTGGGGAGGGGGCGGGGAGCTGGCCGCAGCTCCCCCCCCCCCCCCCACTTTTTTTTCCCTTTTAAATGGAGTATAGATTTTTTTCCTAGGTAGAGTCTTCCTGCCTGTCTTTGGGGCTCAGTTCGACTCTCCTCTCTCTCTGTGGACTCCCAGGAGCACAGCAGGAAGTAGCAACAAGGGTCACACAGCTGTGGGAGAGGCAGAGGAGGAGGAGGAGGAGAGTCAACCGAGCCTTGAAAACAGGCAGGTGATTGGAGCTCTGCCAGGCTGCCACCACTGATTGGCTCCTGGCCTTGCCTGACCGGGTTTTACAGTGTCCGGTTACCCATGTAAACTGTCCATCTGAAAATCACCCATCTTCAGTGCAGCGACTCCCAAAAGTATTTGTATTTTAGCCTCACTGAGAGGAGGCACTGCAGGGCGGGGAGGCAAATAATACTCACCGGTTGAATTTGCAAATCTGCATGCGCTATTTTCCATTAAAAAGGTGCCCATAGAAAAAGTAAGTGCAAATGCAAGTTTCAAAGCAAAAGATAATGTATACTTTTCCTTTGAAATTCGGGCAAAGTTCACTGGTAAAAAAAAGTACATTGGGATCCCAAAATGCATAGTTTGAAAATTGCCCCCTTTTTACATAGCAGCTTATTGTATATATTTACTTGGGATCCATATAAATTTAAATACTGTAAATTTTGTTTGAAGAGAAAAGAGTTTTCCAAAATTGGCAAGGGCATAAATCTATAAAGATATATGATTTCCAAAACTGAGTTTGATAATCTACGGGAAAAAATGTGATGGTGCCCAGATCACCCATTCACCCAAGTTGTCATCAATAACTGGACACTGGTCTACTTTACTGAGGGGGTATCTTTGCTATCTGAAAATGGAGTATTATCTGGAGATGATGAATCCTACAGCAAATAAACATCACCTAAAAGAAACATAATAACACCATAGCAAACACATTTTTTTTAAATGTAAGTATTTATACTGATGGATATTTTGTAAATGAGGTACGGTAAATAAAAAAATAATTTAAATAAAGCTGTCATATCATAAGATTACCAACCATGAAGGCCTCTAACTAGCTCTTTATGAAATATAGCACCAATATGGCTAATTTTGTTTTACAAAAACAGAAGCGCGACTGAAGCTGTGACCAGCTCCAACTGTGGGTGCAAATGGAAACCTGCAAGTCTGAGACATGGGGACTACAATACAAGCAGTCAAAAATACTACAGATATCCATGGGAATCTGGTATAAAATCTACTGACAGCTTCATTCATAGTAACAGAGATAGATGCATGCTGTGTCTATCCACTAAATCCCCAATGTGATGTGTGATGAAGTGGATATGACATTCTACAAAAAAAAAAAAGAAAAAAAAGTGAGGGGTTTTTTTCATGGTGCAGGACATCCCCATGATAACATAGTGCAAGGTGTACACATGATCTGCAATATGAAAAAATACAAGACAGGGAAAAGGACAGTCTATTACTGCACGCTCAAGATTTACCTACTGAACCACTGGTGCATGTGGGAGTTCTAACTGGCTCTATTTGTGTTTTTTTTTAATAAACAGGCTGATCTAGTTCTGGTTTTATCTAGTTGCATGAATGGACTTATTCTGATTTCCTGATGGATTTCCTTAAGAAAGCAAGAGAAGTCAATGTATGCAGCAGGATAAAACGGGTCTGGATCAGTCTGTTCTGAAAAAAATGGAGCCAGTGCTAACTGGAGTATCTGCCTTTAGAGAATTGCAAGTGGCAATTGGATTATCTTGGCCAGCTGCTGCAGTTCTAGACAAAGAATCAATGCAGATATTCAGCTGGCTTGTAACTGTACAAAATCTTCTTTCCACTGCACAAGCAAAGCACAATAGATAGCAATAAAAATATTTGCACCACTCTATCCAGATGCCTCTACCGGATTTTGATGGGAAAGTATAAAAAGGCAGCAAAATCACCATGTGTATATATTATAGAGCGAGAGAGAAAGAGACGAGATTGTTTTCCTGCTACAGAGGACACATTAGAATGCCTGATCTTGATAATTATGATATTAATATCTATAACTTGAAGGCTGGACTGGAGCACTAATTATCAATACAGCAACTGTTCTCTCTGCTGTCAGCATTAGACTATCTTGCCAATTTATAAATGCCAAATATTATTCTTTACTTTTATAATGGATCTGGACATACTAGGTATAGTCTGTTAGATAGCATTACTAGATTTTTATAAGTGCCTTGCAAAAGGCTTCACACTTGTATACTTTTTACATCCTATAAAAATATAGACCAAATGCATTAATGAGGGAATTTGTGTCACTGATCTACACAACATGCTCGACTCTTTCATTGTGAAAGAACAATTATATAAATATTTCAAAAGTAATTAAGAAGAAACATCCAAAAATTCTTGATTGCACAAGTCCTCACACACTCTGTCATAGCAAACCCAAGATCTGGTTCAAAACATTGCCTTAACAAGGTCCAAATAAGTTCCAATAGAGCCCATCTGTGTCCAGTTACAGTAGGATGAGCTGAGTCAAATACTCCTGGATGAAGAATCAAGCAGTTTCTACTGTATGACATGAATTTGAACAAAGAGCTACTAAAAAATACTCCAGGGTAATGTTATTCAAAGGCACAGATTGGAGGAAAGATCTGAGAAGATGTCAATGTGTTTGAATATCCCTTGGGGCACTGCGAGGTCCATCACTGTAATGTGGGAACAGGTTGGCACCCCCAAGAAACTGGTATAACAAAACAAATGATGGATCAAGGTGATACAATCCCAGATTCAAAAAGGTTTATACATCCAAAAGTTCTTTATTCAAAAAGCGGCAGCTCCACAGTGTACAATCAGCATGATCTTGTTTTTTGAGATCATGCTGATTGTACACTGTGGAGCTGCCGCTTTTTGAATAAAGAACTTTTGGATGTATAAACCTTTTTGAATCTGGGACTGTATCACCTTGATCCAGCATTTGTTTTGTTATACCATAGTATGTTGAGTGCTGGTTAGTGCTCGTTTGACTGTGGATTGTACCCCCAAGAAACTGCCATGATCAGGTCCGTCCCTTCAAGTCAATAGCTGTGGATTAAGGAAACTGCAGCAGTAGGTCACTGAGAGCCTTAAAATTACTTTAAAAGAAGGACAGAGGTCTGTGGCTGAGATTGGGGAAAATGTTGATTGCTCAACAAATTCAAGATTACTCCACAAACAAGGCCTATATATGGGAAGGCGGCAAGAAGGAAGCCACTGCTGGAAAAAAAAAAGCCTTATAATGTGCCGCATAGCATTTGCAAAGAAACACTTAGAGGACACCGCACATGGAAGAGTTTTGAGATCTGATGAGAAAAAAGTGGAACATTTAGGTCTCCCTGCTAAGCGATATGTGTGGCATATAACAAACACAATGCGGCCCCCTGCTAACACCATCCCTACAGTAAAGCATGGGGGTGGCTGCATTATGCTGTGGGGATGCTCTGCAGCGGCGGGGACAGGAAGCTTTTCAAAGATCAAGAGAAAGACGGATGGTACAAAGTGCAGGCAGATCCTGAAGGAAAACCTGTTCCAGTCTGCCATGGATCTTGGACTGGGGAGAAAATTCACCTTCCCGCAGGACAATAAACCTAAGCACAAAGGAAAAGCAATAATGGAGCGTCTCAGCAAGAAGAAAGCAAATGTCCTTGGAGTGGCCCAGATCTGGATCCAATAGAAAATCTATGGCAAGATTTGAAGCTGGGACGTAGCCAGAACTGAAATTTATTTTTTTTTGGGGGGGGACCCAAAATTAATATGGGTGGGCACTTTGGTCAGCCCCCCCCCCCCCCTGCCCCCTGCCCCTAATCCCTTACCCCATCCTATGCAGGTCTTCAAGGCAGTGGCTACCTAATCCTTTTAATTTCTGGCAGCACAGTATCTCCTCTCTTTTCACTGTTTCCCACTCTCCCCTCCTCTGTGGTTAATGCAGCCTCAATGGTAACTCTGAAGAGCAATATGTAATAGACTTCCAGCCAAAGCAAGCATTCCTGAACTTTAAAGGTGCTGAGAGGAGGGGGAATAATTACCTGCCAAAAGTAAACAGAAAATCTTCAATGTCATCAAACTTTTACAGGTCTAGCAGTGATGTTTCCCCTTCAAATTCTCTCTCTCTCTTAAAGAAGCAGAGGATCATAAACTGGCAGTGATTCCAGTGCTTCCAGGCCTTCTAAATGCTGCACATTTAAGAGCTGACTCAGATGGGACATGACCCTGCTGCTAGGGGTGGGAGTCCAAGCCGAAAGTGAGAGGACACGGGCACCCCCCCCCCCTGCAGCTGCCCCCTCCCCCCCCCATGTCCAATCCAGTGGCTATGCCCCTAACTTGAAGGTTGCAGTCCACAGAAGATCCCCAGCCAACGTGAAAGAGCTTAAGATCTTCTGCTAAGAAGAATGGGCAAAATTTGCTCCATCCCGCTATGCAAAGTTATGGCTCATGGCTGTTTTGCTGCAGAAGGGACTTCCACCAAGTCCCTTCTTCTGCAGCAAAACAGCCATGAGCCATGAAGACTTATGCAAGCACACAAAACTTTTTTGTTTTTTTATTAATTACTTTTGGAATATTTCTATAATTTTTCTTTCACAATGGAAGTGTGCAGTATGTTGTGTAGATCAGTTTAACAAACTCCAACTTTAATAAATTTAGATTTGTATTACGGTATTTAGGCAACATACTGTGAAAAATATACAAGGATGTAAAGTGTTTTGTAAGGCAATGTATATGCAGCAATTACTTTGATTTATTTTTCCATTGTAAACTTAATCTGCTGTAACAGGCTTTGAACTCTCAGGCTTGAAAATTGTGATATAAAGAAATGATGATGATGATTAAAAGGGACCGTTAAAATGTACTACTACTACTTATTTTTAAAAAACTACTAGATGTATGCAGCACAGTACAGATACATACAAAAGACATGTGACATACTTTCCAACTTATCTTAAGCAAATATCTAGGATACAACTTTAAGTAATTTAATTTACATTTCAATCCATTGTTCTGAACACCTGACTGGAGCGCTGATCAGGGTTTAAATCCAGCCAGAGATGGCTGGAGCCCAGCTCCGGGAGATATTTTCCAACCGAGGCTGGGGATGAGCTCTCTTCACCTCCCTGCTATTGGGCATTAGCACCACATCCACACGCTCTCCTGCCCTGCACTCCATGTCCTCTCGTACAGACAGCCTTCCCAGTGGTGTCTACCATCTTCCCAAGCTTCTTTTTTTTTTTTTTTATTCCAATGCATATCCCGCCGATACCTACGGCTCTAGGCAGTTTACATTCTCAAACATACATATTATTTGGTTCAGAAAAAGAACACGCAACAGCTGAATTAAACAAGGTAAAAACTCACTACTACAAAGGAACCCGCTTAATTAAGCAAATGCTTGCCTAAAAAAAGAAATTCTCTAAGTAAGCTCTTGAATGTCTTTGTGGAACTAGCTAGCCTTAATTCTACTGCCCAGGCTTTGGGTCCTCCATCTGAACCCGAGCAGGATACTATCCACTGGTTGGTAAGTTTTGGTGGGAGAGGAGAGCAGTGTGTGTGTCCTGTTCACTATATGCAGAGGCGGGGGGAGGAGCTAAATAGCTTGCAGCATTGTAACCTGATGCATAGGTAAATCTGTTCCTGCTCCTGGCAGTGGGTCTGACAGGCAGAGAACTGGGGGGAGGGGTGGAAAGGGCTCCAGGAAATACTGGACAAGAAATGTAAAGGCTGCTGCTGATACTGCAAACACCAAGGCAGAGCACCTTTGAATACAGAAAGTGATATCTGCTCCTGTCAGAAGAAAAGGTCCTATTTAGGTAGTATTGGTATTAGCCTTTTTTTTTTTTTTAGAATGTCCTTCCCCTCCCCCTCTCAAAATAAAGCATAAAACACAAACATAGTAAAAGAAAAATAGAAATTCAAATTAAGGTTGGGTCCAACATGCATGCTTCACAATTAGCCACAGGAGAGCAACAAACCACTTTCTATCATCACTTGTAGAGCATTTTTCCTTCTTTCTCGTGAAATCAGTTTGTCAGAGCTTTGCAAACATACAAATTCCCTGAAGGACAAACTCTTGGATTTTTCTTGGACATAAACTTAAAGGCTGATTTATTCGCTGCTGCATCTGAATCAGCACTCACTTAAGTGCCCCACAGTATTGGATTTTGCCATTGAAATAACCCAGGGTGATTAATTTTCAATTGCAATTTATTTTTATTTATCACAAAACTGTCAATTGAAATTATCGTGTAGCCTGCCCAGCCGTGACTTTATGCGCATCTACCTATCCAATTCCCACATAGAACCCAACCCCCAATCCCACTGTGTGCCCTTAAGGGTTATAACTGCTTCTCTGCGCTTTGTCCTCATGCCTGCAAAAGCAGCAGTATTCTGCACACTGAAAGAAAGCATTCGGGAGTCTTCCTTACACGAAACTGAACATGGCCTTAGACATTTTATTCGGGAATATAAATGAGCAGATCTATTTTTCAAATCAGCCGAGGTGCCTACTGTTCCTTTTTCAGATCTTTCTGTAAGACAGGCACTTCAGCTGCCTATTCTGAGAGCTCTGCAGAATATTTTCAGTTTAGTGTTTGCTATCACTTTACTGCACCACAATTTTTTCATTGTAAAAAAAAAAATAAATATTGATCTAAAGATGGTTCTTTCTAGTGTAACTGCACTCAGTAGGATTGCCTTCCTCTATTGATGTCACTAAATTGTCTATGGCACCCGCTCCAGAGAAGATATGAAGCTCAAGTGGTCTTCTTTCTGGAGTTGATGTCATAATTCAACCGCCTATCACCATTAGACAATGACAATCCTATTATCTGGTGACAGCAGCTCCAGAAAGAACACCTTCCAAGCTGAGTGTTCTATGTGGCTGGTACACTGTGTAGATAAATGATGTTAACTAGTAAGCTAAGCAGATAAAACTCAATGGTTATAAAGCTGCCAGACACACAGGCCACCCAAAAGCCCAATTTTTCCACAGCAACATTTAGCACTGAAAAGAGAGATTGGGCCTTATTCAGAAAGGATTCCTTCCCATTCTATGCCCATGGAAAATTAAAATCTCTTTCTTGAATAAGTCCCATTAAGAGATGTCAGTCCATTAAGAGATGTCAGTCCATGAAGGTGTTAAGAAGCAGGTTACTATGCAAAATTATTTTAGTGTATTAAGCTGTATATACTGATACTTTTCCAAAAGGCAGCCATTTTGGCTCCCTGCCCACCTGTTGGGCATTAAATCCTGATACTCTACAAGGAATGATGACACCTGTGTGAAACAACCAAAACTCAGATGAGCTGCTGCTGCTATAGTTACAGAACAATGGTATATGCGCTGTACAGCAAGGCTTGATCTCTAGAGGCCTCACCTTAGTTAAAGGACATGCACACAACATCCCCTGCCTTTCTCATTCCACTGCCAAAGACATACACATTTATTTATTTATTTGTATTATAGAAGCCGTACAGTTCATTGTACGCTAGTCCTGCAGATCCCTCCTGATTTGAAGAAGTTAATTACCACACCCTTTATATACTGTCCTTAAGACAATGTGGCTGCCTGCCTGGCTTATTTTCTACCCTTCTTTAATCAAAACAGGGAAGCCTGCAACTTTCAAGTAAAAAACCCCAAAAAACCCCACCTTTTCCTTTTTCAAAGTTTGGCTTTTCAATAGGAAATGTGCAAAATCTATTTGAGTTTACCTACATCTACATTTTGCTTATATAATTGTCCTGAAAAGGAAGGCATTTTCCTAGTTTCATGTCTCATATAATGTGACAATCTGCTTGAAACTAACTCCAGGAAAATATAATAATGGTCTCATTCTGTTGAGTCTAGTACTGATGCTTTCAATGCCCAATGCATGCATATCAAAGCAAAAGTTGTTATATGCCAATTCATAATTTGGTTTAAGTCATCAATGGCACCACAACAAAGATCTCCAGGCAAGCACACTGTGAGAGAAGCTAAGAAAATCAGCTTCATTAGCTCAGTGTTACAGAAATGTATTTTGCTCAACTCACAGCTTCTATACATCATATAGCTAGCTCAACATATGGGACAAATGACCTCTTTCTCATTGCTCAGGCCGGGTCAGATATGCTAAGCATTTTCCCCGCAGTCTTGAAATGGAAAAATCCTTTAGTACATCTAGCTCACTAAGGCATAAGGACCTATTTTAAGTATTGATTTAGGGTCATACTGTAGACTTCATGGCTGGCTCAGGAAAGAGGATAAATGGTATTTAACATGAGAGAACTCTACCTACACCATTCACAAGTTATGAGCTGGCACTGTCCAAATACAAACACGGATAAAGGATGGATGGATAACTAAACAAGACAGATGGATACAGCTTACAAAACATTACCAAAAATATAATTTGGATGTGTCAAATTAAATAGTAGTACAATTACAATGAATATGAAAAATTTGTGTAATAAATTAATTATTCCTGGAAAACCAAAATTTTATAAACTGAAGTCTTATTTATTTATTTATTTATTTGACAGGCTCTAGGATGGATGTTAGAGAGGAATCAATTTAATTTTTCAATATTTTATTTACTCAAAATTTAAAACCATGAAATGACTAAAGTGCACACAACTAATTAACTGCAACTCAATCTGCAAGTACACTAACTAAATTCAAACAAGTCTAAGTGCACAACAACCAGGGAAATATTAAGAGTAATACTGCACAATACAAAACAGACTGCCCACTTAACAAATACATTCAAACATCTCATTTAGAAGAAAGAGCAGATGGTCTAATAGTTCGACTAATGATGTAGGAACCAGAAAACCTCGATTCAAATCCTACTTCTGCCACCGTGCTCACTGTGACCTTGAGCAGGTCGTTTTATCTCTTTTTGCTTCAGATACCCACTTAAAATTAAGCCCTCTGGGGAAGGAGCTCACTGTACCTATATATAATTTATTGTAAAGTGCCCTGGATTTAGGGCAATCTATATATACTGAAATAAAAATAGTATGTGGTAAAAGGAAATATGGTAATTTTCTATCAAACAAAATACGTTTAAAATATGTAAAACAAACAAGTCCGTGCATGCAATTATAGGGATAAAGACAGTAAATTAATTCCAAAAAGAAGCAAAACAGAAAACAAGAAGCCCACCTATAATGTAAAAAAAAATGTAAAAGACCTGTTTAAACATTAATTTTGATAACTCATAAAGGGGAATTTTCAAAAGTTACCTGCATAATAAATAGCACTTATGCATGTAAAATAGCATATACATGCGTATGCTATTTTATAAACCTCAAACACACACATAAATTAGGGTTTACGAGTAAATTTGCAACAGGCCAGGGATGATTCGGGGAAGGGCCAACATTTAAATGAGTAAGTTGCTATTTTCTAAGCAATTTATGAATGTACATGTGGCAGCTTACTCGTGCATATTTACTCCTGAGCAATATCTTGAATAAGTGATTGTAAACATCTTAAAAGTGAAAAAAGGACTGGGGAGGGGGGGATCTTGGTGAAATGGTGGGGACTTCAGGCTGAAGGGTCAGCAAGGTATTCATGAGCTGGAGATAGAGTGGGCAAACTGGTAGACAAATTGGTAACACTGGTTATTTCATTGCCGCACCCAAGTTAGAAAATTCCCTAACTTACACATGTAAAAGTGTCTAAATTGTGCGTGTAAAATCTGCTCACGTAGCCCTTTAAAATTGAAAGTAAAGATATGCATGTATATTATTTGCACACACTTATCTGGCTAAATTCCAACTTATCTGGCTAAGCAGCGACTTTGTTGCTACAAGGACAAATTCCGACATATCCGGATAAGTAGCGGCACTTATCCAGGTAATTAGCAGCAAGGAGCTATACAGTCGGATAAGTCTGAAAAAAAAAGTACTATTTAGATGGATAAGCCTAAAACTACTACTTATCCGGCTAAGTTAAATAGCCAGATAAATCTAAAAATCACTACTTATCTTGCTTTCTGATTTAGCCAGATAAGGAGAAGTTTTAAACTTATCCAACGATCTGACTTAGCTGGATAAGTAGTGTTTTAAGACTCATCCATCTAAGAGGCACTTTTTTTTTAGATTTATCCAGCTATCTTACTTAGGCCTGGATTTATCAAAATGCTCTAAGTATCGCATGCGATCGCAAAAGGGGGGTGTTTTATGCTAATATACAGTTTATCGCAATTTGACTCTCTAACTGGGTAACATCAAGCTAGGTGGAGAGAACATTGCCCAAATCTCATCTTTGGGTGAGTTTCCTCACTCCGAAGGCCATCAAATCTTCACAAGAGACCACTGTTCTGTTTGTACATCTCATGTTGAATATCAAAGTGGCCCCTAACCCCCTACACTGATACCTAACCCTCACCTCGAGTTACTAGGTGAGCCTACCATAGGTATACAAATACCTATCTAGGGAGACAACATTATGGCCAGTCTCTCTCTCTCTCCCCCCCCCCCCCCCCCCCCCCAGATGGCTAGGCTGGTGCTCTGGGAGCTTCAAATCTACTAAAACAGGCCTTTCAGGAGACATCGTGAAATGCAATAAAACCGTAACGCAAGCTATCGCATGGCTTAATGCTACTGAAAAAGGTGTAGTTAAAATTGACATTAAGTCTGTGCAATAGCACTTCACAGACTGGCTAACCCAGCCCACACCTAACTCCTCCTGTTTTTCAAATTTGCATCGCACCATACGATATGGTGCTATCGCATGAGATAAGCCCTTAACGCATGCAAAAACGCCTTAGCGCATTTTGATAAATGAAGGGATAAGTCTGAAAAGCAGTCAGTAATCTCAAATATATCATCTGGCACTATTCAAAATATCAGATGGCTTTTTTAGTTAGATCTGGTGTTCATGACATCAGGACAGTTATTGTAAAGGACAGAAAGCAGAGCTGCCAAGTGACTCAGTTCCTGAAAGGAGAATTCAGGTCAGTCCTAGCTTTTGATTGTACATCCCAGTACATTGTGTTATGTGCAGTCCTTGCTCTTGTTATTTGAAAACAGCACTACAGGTTCCAGAATGCATCAGGATGGGGGTGTCAAATTCAGGACTGGCTTAAAATCTCCCTCCAGAAACTGGGACGCTTGGTCGCTAAAAGAAAGTAAGATCCTTGTGCACAAGGGTTAATTCACAAATCTAGCAGGATGGGCTCCCAGTCACACTTTGGAACTTTCCCCTTCCTTTTACTCAACTAGTTAGCTTTCTTGTTGCCTCTTTAGAGATATAGAAATTTGATCCAGAGGCAAACAGCTACATAATACCAAATGTATGTGTTCTCTCTATGTGTAGGTCGGGACTCGCGTGTGCACGGGGGGGGGGGGGGGGGTGGGGAAGAGATTTAAAAAGCTACGCATAGTGATGCGAGTAGGCCTTCCCCAGTTCCCTCCCAGTCCGCTCCAATTAAATGCCCAGGCTGGCACTTTGGCGTGTATCGAGGGATATGTGCATGGCCCCCGAAATTTACGCATGCAGCCTTTTTAAAATCGGGGTGTAAATGAACACCGTCTCCACTGTTGACTTTTGGTGAGTGATCCAAATGATTTAATGGTTCTGACACTTTCAACTTCTGAAGTGGCATTTTTACAACCTCACTATGGCATTCCATCTCTACTCTTTGTGACTTCAGTTCCACAAAATCCCCAAGTGCTATGTATTGCTAAGTATTTGTTGAGATACAACTGGTGTCATTTTTTCTCATGTTGCAACAAAGATACTACGGTTGATTTTAGAGCTATTTCATGCAGTCCCATGGAAATTCCTGAGCATACTTTTTTGTAGATCTTTAAATTTCACAGATTAGAGGCCCATATGAGTAAATTACTTACTAGTTGAAGACACAGAAGTGCTAAATATAATTTTCTTTTCTTCCCTCTGGTTTAATGTTTGACCCAGTAGAATCAACTTAGACAGTCCACTTTCCTACATGAAGTAATCACTTAAAACGGTGTGTTCCCCTCACCTCTCCCAAAACCCCTTTGTCTTAAAACACATTTCAGCAATTTATAACTCAGAAAGTCACATACAGTAATAAAACACTGTTCAAAGCTACAGGGAACAAGTCCTCTGTAATCACTTTCAAGAAAGTAACTCAAGAGTCAAGTGTACAATGAGTGAGTTATTCAAAATAGTTCATGAAACAAGACCACACAAAAGTTAACTACTGTGCTCACATACCTATTTTACCCTTGAACATACAGAAAAGGTCCAGTGTCATCCTGAAGCAAAGAAAATGAAAATATGCCCAGTAGGTTGCTTGTTGGATTCTGGACATTCAAATAAAATGTCTTTCTAGCAGAGACAGTCAGGACATCTTACACAGTGAAATCTACGCACCAATGCATTTGTTCTTGTTTTGTTTTTGGATGTGAAATGGGCACTAGGACATTGACTCAAGTAATCAGTTTTGTCTCATTTTGCAGAACATTTAGGACTTTCCAGTGTTGGCAGATGCTTTTTCCTTTAGCTCGCACAGACACAAATGACAACTCCAACTCCCTGTAAAATCAATAATAGACGTATCAGTGTCAGTCTCTAACTTCTATCAATTATACCCTATATATTCTAGGGCTCTATTGTGAAATCCAAACGTTCCCTTTTTCCTCTGAACCTCAGCAATATGTTCAAAGCACATAAAATTCTGCAAGTTATCACATTCTTACAAAATGTATCTTGTAGTACCTGCAGACACAATGTGCTAGTTAGACACCATACTGCATTATGCCAGTTCAAGAGACAAAAAAATACAAGATTTGAAAGGTAAGGTCCACGGAGTACACAAAATTTCCTAAGACATTCTTTATCTCCAGCACAAGTGATTTTTAAGGGACGATTTTCCAAGGAGCGCGCGGGCACACTTTGACGCATGTATATCAGCATGCGCCCAGAGACACAGCTATTTTATAACATGTAGAGCCGGGTTATAAAATAGCATAGGTGCACATATGTATGTCCTCTATTTTGCAACTGTGTGCATAGCCACGCACATTGGGGTGCTGCATTATGCCAGTCAAGTCGGGGAATTTTAACAATAGGCGTGCATCCAAGCCATGACCAGTTTCACCAGTTCATCCAGATTAGAGCTAGGTCCTCCAAACCCCCCTGGTTCTTTAGCCTGCTCTCTTCCCCCCCCCCCCCCCGTTACCCCATATTCTATGTTTGTTTGGTTTTTTTAAGTTACACTTAAAAGTAACGTTACATGGCACTGGACCTGGACATGCGCCCAGGCGTGTATTTGTGTGCACATTTCTTGGTCATGCCTCGGAATGCACATGCACTGCTCAAACCTCGCCACTTTTTGAATTGGCTTGAGATATTCGCATATTGGGAGATGCGCGTGCATTTAGGCGGCTTTTTAAATCCAGCGCATGCATACATGTCCTACATGTGTGCACATCTCCTGATTTTGGTATGCACACAGCTTTTAAAATTCAGTGTAATGTAATACAGTGTGCTCAGCTGAGCACACTGTATTACATTGGCCCCCTAAGAGCGCATTCCACCACTACCATCAATTCAGACACTAAGTTGAAAATGCAAATAGCAGCACATCAGAGCAGTGTGGGCGGGACATGCCAGTGCAAGGCCACCACTGATTGGCTGTGTTATGCATTGCTGAGGTTAGTATTGCTTGTGCAGGTGAAGCCATTTGGGCCAAAAACAGGGAGAAAAGATTCAGTAAAGGAGTTTTTGGTTGCTGTAAAGGGAAGGTTGGTTCTGCAGGGCTGCCAGGGAAAGCCTGGTAAGGATAGTGCTTCCTAGAGCTCCCAACCATGCTGCCATTTCTTTGGAAATGTGGGGGAGAGGGCATGGACATCATCTCTTAAGAATGCAGGCTTATGAAGCTCAGCGTGAAGAAATCCTTATTAGTACAACTCATTACCAAGTCTGAGCATCTCTCCCTGGGCTTCTAGAGGGTGTTTTGCTCACAAACACAAATCTGGCATATTGCAAGAGAGGGGAGTAAGAGGCAGGGAAAAGGGGAAAGAAGCAGAGAAGGGGGCAAGAGTGCATAGTGGATGTGAGCGAGCGTGCACCCCCCCCCCTCCCCACACACACACACACTCTCTGCATCTCGCCAACCATCCACACTCCCAACCCTCTACTTCTCTTGTCAGGCAAATATTGTGGAAGGGGGGGGGGGTTGGCTGCCAACTTTGAAGAAATCTAGAAATATTATTACTGACATTCTATTTTCTATATCCCTTCACTCCTGGGAACCCTGCCCCCTGCCTCCCCTTTTCCCTAACATTTCAAATCACTGAAGTGTTCCGACTTGGTCCCCTCCCCAAAACCTCTCTCAGCAAACTCTGTCCCTACCCTGCTCAGCAAATTTCAAGGAGGAGTTTTCACAACTTGTCCCCTGGCCCTCTCGGAGATTTGGAAATGTCCTATGTGGCCCTTCTTTTGAAAGGTTTGGGGATCAGTCACAGTGCTTTTCACCTCTAGGTCACCATTTCAAATCCTAGTTGAGGTGACTTATGTGAAATGAGTTGGTGATCTCAGTCCAGTTCTAGAGGCCACAGTAGACGTTACTTACATTACAGCTCCTGTTGAATATTTGTTAATTCTGTTGCACACCATGTCACTGATTTATGACAAGGACATGGGAAAATTGCCTGTCTTTCATGTTTTGGACAGGTGTCACAGTCTGTGCTAGTATCAATGTAGTGGGTGATTTTTAATCTGCATGGCCTTTTCTTCTCATCTTTGTTTTGCTGTGTGCTTTTATAGCACGATTTTTATTTTCTTATTCATAAATTTATATCTATGGGAGGCAACGGTGCCTCTAAAGCTTATATCGGGGCACCAATAGCCTGAACAAAGAAAAAACCTCAAAACAACAATATCCCTCTTAGCTCCTGAAAGATCTTCCTAACTACATTTTTTCCCCCTCATCAGTGATGGTCTTAATTTACATTTGGCCCAAGATGACCTGTTTTGGAGGAGAAGGTCTCTAGGATCTCAAAGTTTAACTTATCTTTTTGTAGTTACATTAGATTCATCTGACTGTATCTTAAAGATACAGCAACAGTATAGCACAAGGGTCATCACTTTCATAGGTATTATACATTTTGAAGTTAACGGGAAGACAGCAGTAAATCCTACGAGATTACTGCTTTCTCTACTGGTTGCAGTTCCTGTTTCTGGATCTTTGCTCTGGAATGCATATCTGCCCACTTCCTACTTCTGGAAACCAGTGAGAGGTGAGATACCTTTACACGTTTTGCATAAAGCATCAGCGCATAGCATCTCAGGTGGAAGATGTGTTGCCCCCATAAATGATTCACCTACACAACTGGCGTTCCCTCCTGTCCAATCCCCAGGGAATCATGAGCTGGCAACAAGCAATGTCGGCTCAGTCTGGAGACTGCCTAACCGCTGGTAGGTTGACACTGCACAGAAAGAAATCGTTGTGACTGGAGCACCACTTGAAATTGCCATAATATTACCTTCTGGAGGTTCAGCCATCGGCGGATTTAAACAATACATGTGATAGCCACGGTCACAGTCATCACAGAACAGCAGCTGCTCCTGAGGCAAAACAGAGAGGGAGGGAATGTTGCAAGTTAAGCTGGGGACAAATATCTTACGTGCAGAACACCTTTCATTGAACCACTAGTAGTCATATTAAAGTGAATTAAACTACTGTGAGGTTTGTCTTCATTTTGTTTGATTCTGCATTCACAGAAGATTGAAAAGTTGAGTAGTGCAATGTTTGTCCTTTACCCTGGGGAGGGGGGGGGGGGGGTGAATAATGGAAATCCTTTTCACTGAGGAAACCTTCCACATCATATCAGTGTGATCTGAAAATAGCTCATGAAAGTTAACCAGTGAAACACTGTGCTCTAAGGTCATATACCATGCTGACACCCACAATTATTCTCTCCAGCTTTAACCATAGTACAATTCTACTAAACAGATGTCTATTCCTGTTAAACTGTGTTCATGGTAAAACGTCTTTTGGGGGAGTTTTAAGTAACAAGTGGCATGCATTTGGAGCAGGTGTAGTGCATGCAACTTCTGCTTTAGAAAAACAAGTAAAAAGTTGGTTTTACAAAAAACTGTGTTTTACACAGTGTCCACTATATTAGACGTTGCCTTATACCCTCTGACTACCTATTCGGGAGTATTATTACTTAATTTTGTGACTGAAGCTCATTTGCATGCTACAATCCTCTTGAACTAAAGGTAAATGAGTGCAGTGGTTCTGTATCATTAACCTCTGAAGAGTCAGGAGTAACTCATTTACCAATACAATTTGCATGATGGTTATTGGTGAAGTCAATTATGAGACTGGTGCTGTTAACAACGGAAATTCAATGATTATTCATGTGCCATTCTTAAGCAACTGTCATGTGCCCAGAAATGTCTCAAGTAGGTCTTAAACCAGTTACCCACCAAAACAATTACAACTCACATCATTCTCTGAGGTACCACAGAGAGTGCAGGATTTGCACTCAATGCACTGCCACTGATAGGTTTTGACAGCCTCTGTCATGTTCACTGTAAACTGCAGACATGTGGGGTGACCTGGATGAAAACAGGAAATAGAGATGGTGTATTTTCCCCACACTAGTATATTTCTAACACACAGACATGTAGACTTATCACAACAGGGACTGCAGCTAAGTCATACAAAAGAAGAAAAGCAGGCATTAACCCTTTCGCTGCTGGGCACAAGAAGTCAGTCATACTCCTCCCCTCCCACTGATGGGCAAAAGCAGTTTTGCTGAGAGCTCTTAAGAAAACTCAGAATGGTCTTAACTGAAATGGGGAATACTTTCATTATCCAAAACAAATTCTATTGGCATGAAAGGTACTGCTGAAACAAGACTGTATTCCCATTTCAAATATCAGTGTTCATGTAAATACAAAAATCATGCACTTTGTAACCAAAGTAAAAAGGTTTGTAACAGATATGTAGTATTATGTTGCATTACATTTTTTTATAATCTTTTGAGTTTATGGAGGAAAGTATTGTTAAGAGCTCTTTATTACTGGAGCTGGGCGCACAAACCAAATCACACAGTTAGCCTTTGAAATACTAAATAAAATGGGAGAAAAACAAACCCCAAAACCAAAACAGAAGGAGAAGGAAGCTGGGCAGAAAAGCCACATCTATTGGAAAATGACAAATGCCAGATTATTGTTTCCCCCCACCCACTACATGCTCTGTTGATTCCCGTTCTGTGTAGAAGCAGTACCACATTAGCAATCAGCAGTGAAGATTCTGGGAAAAAAGTCAAACTTCCTTCTGCAAAACAAATCAGAATAGGGAAAAACACAGGGAAAATGACACACATATTCTCTTTGCACGCTAAGGCTGTATGCATAGTACCATGGATTTATATCTATAGATAGATAGATAGATAGATAGATATATTAGGGAAATGCATTCGTTCATCCATTCGTTTCAGCAGTGTGCATGTATCTCATAAACAGAAGGTAGGCATGCAAAACTGATGGTATGCAGCATGTAGGTGGCCTCCTACATGCATGCACACCATCAGTTTTGTGCACCTACCTTCCATTTGTGAGGTACAAAATACCGCCGAAATGAATGGACCAATGAACGCACATCCCTTATATATATACATATACAAACACACACATATATTGAATGTATAGGTGTTTATATATATATATATATATATATATATATGTATATACATATACACCCACATATTAGTGCAGGGATGGCCAACTCCAGTCCTCAAGAGCCACAAACAGGCCAGACTTTTAAGATACCCAGAGTGAATATTCATGAGGTAGATTTGCAATCAATGGAGGCAGTGCATGCAAATCTCTCTCATGTATATTTATTGTGGATATCCTGAAAACCCAGTCTTTTTGTGTCTCTTAAGGGCTGACCCACCCCTGCATTAGCGTATATAAAGCCATGATACTATGCTTATGGATTTAGCGTGCATACAAATAAATAAATAAATAAATAAATATATATGTTTGGATATGAATATATCTATATCCACAAATATATACATTCACACAGTATTTGCCAGGAAGGAAAACTTTTCTGATTGACTAAAAGCACTTCCTAGCCATGTATATCTGAATGACTGCATAGTTTGGATATAATTTTCACTCATCCTTGTATCTGGTATCTACCAACTATCTAAAAAAAAAAAAGAAAACTCCTGCTGGTCAAACTAGATATCAATCAAAATGAGCAAAAATGCCATAACTTCAGTTTTCTTTCAACAGTCATCCTTAAATGTCAACTGATTAAAAAGCAAATATTTAGGAGTTTTCACAGTTTTTTTAAATTCCCAACACACTGAAATATTTGGGTTTGGGTAGAGAATCACTAGGGACCTTAGAAGTAAATGTTTGCAACTGAGAGCATATTCTCATTTCATGAATCAAATACAGATCTTAGTATTACAATATCCTGATGCCCAATAGCTATCTAAAAGATGGCAATATTAGGTGTATGTTGGGTTGAAGCAAACAGGTTGCATTCCTGCAAGATACAATAATATTTTTGTTCGTTCAGTTTCCGTTTCATGAAATGCTAGGGTAGTTGAATTTGGAATAATTTATCAGATGTGGTTATTGTATGGTTAGTATATATTTTTGTTTGTTTGTTTGTTTTAAGATATTAGCGGTTCTTTCACCTACTTTATTAATATCCAACTCAAAGGTACCCTTGTCCCAATATATCCAATGTGGGCATCAGAGCTGATTTGGGGGTAGCTTGGTTTTTGGTGAGCAACATCAAACTGGTCAGTCCACATCGTCAAAAAGTCAAAATGGTTTGCATACAACAGAAATCACTAAGCTGAGAGCATAAGGGAATCAAACATTCCAAGAAGAGTTGTAATGTCAAGAGAAAACAACTGAAATATTTTAATATTATTATATCAGAGTTCCATTTTTATTGGTTTTCTTGCTTTTAGTGTTTTGTGATGTCATACTGGGGATTCCACTAGGCACTCCAATGTGGGCATAGGCTTAATGAAAAAAAAAATCCAATTAAACTTCTGCCTTGAAGACAAAGCATCCAAAGTCAGACTACTATGAAGTAATGAATTCTACTGTTCAGTGCTGACAGCCACTGTGTGATTTACTTTTACAAGCAAAGTATATTGGTTTGATTTTACACTCTATTAACCAAGATCATGTATGCTCAGCAATCAAAATGCAGAGATTATTTGAAGACAACGTAAGAACCATACAGTTTATTTTACAAATTAGAAAATAGTTAGGCTAGGCATACTTTTTTTTCTTTCCAGTTTTCAAGGAACATTAATCATAACATTGTACAGCAGTAAAAAATGTTTCTCATTTTTATCAACCCCTTGGCACCCGGGTTCCTGGTTACCTTTTGATATATGTTACTTACATTAAAATATAATTCAAACAAAAATATCATACGCTTTTTACATTATTTACAAGCTTTGTTTTCATAAACCTCTAAAGAGCTTTTTCTTTTACTGCACCTGGCCTCTACCTGCATATCTAATATTTAGTGAGCCGCGGCTTGTACACTAGAGTACACAAACTTATTTTGAGTACTGACTTGCTTTCCTTATAATGATAAAGTTTTACTGTCTTATTTGATATTCTACTGTAGATGCTATCAAATATGACTGATTCAGTGGTACAAGAGGTCAAGCTGCTTATTATGTCTGGCAAAAAGATACAAGCTTGAAAAATCAACTGGCACAAAGAAGATAAAGACCTACTATACTGATCATCAGAAAATACTAGGGAATCTAAAATATTTATACAAATTGAACTAAATGTGTACATTTCCATCCTTGTACTATAATCTTTCTTGTCTTCATGAGTGAGAATGTCTGCATGAAAATGAGAGCTTTGCCACCGATATTCATCTATTCCTTCTTTAATCTATCTGAGATTATAATTCTCTGCTTGTGACATCACCAATACATCCACTACAGCTGGCTAGGAGACATGTGCAGACTCCTATTTTCATACTACAGTTCTGGATAACAAAAGAAAGCAAAATGCTGAAGGAAATAATAAAACTTTACTAGCTACTAAATAACACAGGGCTATGCTTTTAAAACATCCAAAACCAAAGCAAAACAATAAGGGGCGGATTTTAAGAGCACAGGCATAAAGAAAAGTAAAAAATATCATGAGTGCTCATCCATAAATTGGATGCATATCAAGAAAATTGGACTAGAGAGAGAGAGAAAGCCCTACTGGGTCTCTACTAACGGAGCATACCAATTAATTAAGTGGGTAGAGAAAAGAGTAGGTTTAGTTGGGTTATAGCTCCCTCATGTGGGAGAATTTAGTGGTGGAGCCCTATAAAAACCCAAGGCACCATTTTGTTGGTGTGGATTTTGAGTTGCCCTTTCCAAAGACAGCATTCCATCATGCTTGCTCCCAACGTGTTTTGTTTTTGGGAAGACCATTGGATTTCATGGAAAGAAACTCGGGGTATGGACTAGAAAAAAAGGTGCCTTTCTCCCATTTTAATGATTCCAGCTTTTGACCTTTTATCCACTCTTCTTTTCCTAATTTTTGGGTTACTCTTTGAAATTGCTTTCATTTTTATCTTTCTCCTAAGTTTCTTTTGGATCCAGGAACTCAAACGTTCATCTTGAGAGAGTGTAGGAGTTTCTCATCTGAAGAGACTTAATAACCCTTCAATTCTCATTCATTCTGAGTGGGGTGGTGAGGACTATAGAAGAACAGTGGCACTATTGGGGTATGGATCACTATGCTATCACTTGGATAGTGAAGACAGAGTTAAGAAATATATTCTATTCATTTGGAGAAAGGTATGCAATATGGGACTTTATGGTGTATCTTATTAATTGAGCTACATCTGTCTGCATCCTGACATTTAGAAGGAAGCTTCTAAATTACCTTTATAATTTGACAAGGATCAGGATTGAATTAAGAAAGTTAAGAAAGAATTACAAAGTCACAGATTTATTGAAGAGGCAAGCATGTAAATGGACTGGATAGCATGAAGAGTTATAGTCATTTTCACTATTTCATCATCAATTATGGGTAAAATCACAATCAGCTTCCAGAGTGATTATTCTTGATGTATACAAGACTGTCTTCAAGTTCAGAGTAGGCAGGGTTCTCTCCCTCCCACCCCCGATAATGAAGTATTTAAGAGTTGTAATGGAAGTGTGACTAGCTTAAACCCTTAGAACTGAGGATGGCCCATGAACTCCTCAGTGAGGACCTCAGCCCAGGAGTTACATATATAATAATAATTATGGCTGCAAATGTTTTGGTTTATTCTAAAACCTTCATTAGATCATATATCCTAATAAAAACTTTGGTAGAAACTGAAATGTTGATGGCCAGAGAAAGGTTAAGGGTTTTTTTTAATGGATTTAATATTATAGGGGTGTCATTGTCATTATTAATTCAACAGCAGGATAAGTTTTTGCAATGTAAAAGTAAATAATTATACGCAACAAGTTTATATTTGACTGTGAGCACCTATCAGTAATATATTTAGGAATGTGCCTTTTATTCATCAGTCATAATCAGACAGATTATGTATTTTTTCAGTTTATCTATAATAGACCTTAGAATAACATTTGACAATCAAAAATGTAGTATACAAGGAAATTGTGCTTTTTCCCCTATTTCCTATCTGAATTAAAAATATTTAGAAAATATATAAACTTCAAATCTGCACAAAGTAATAAACAGATGAAGGAAAAATCAAAACAAAATATAAACCAGAAGTTACTATTAACAATTACATTTTGTATGAAATTCCATCTTGTATGTGTTCTGACAATGAAATTTGTTTGTATGCTAGGTTTTAAATCTTTAAAGATCTAAAATAAGAACTTCTATGTATACCTTATTGATAATATGGTTGTAAAATACTACAGTCTAAGTTAATGCATCCCAAACCACATTTTGGGGCTAATGTACTAAAGCCCATTAACTGTCTCACAAGGTTTAAATGCATGTTAAATGCTTGTATTATCAATCACAAGTGGTTAATGTGTGTTGGAATTGTTAACATATTTAACCTAGTTTCTATAGTGTTAACACAAATTCTATGTTAATGAGGTCATGAGATGTAAAAGTATGCAAAATAGGTCATTACTTATTAGAACAGCAAAATAGTTTGTATGGTAAATGCATAGATGGTAACACAAAACTATACCTCTAGGTAAGCTTTTGTGTTCCTGTCTGCATTAACACACATGCTTGTAAGTGCATATTTCAGAGTGTAAGGTAACATATGCCTCATTTGCATCTGATTAACATCAGCCAATATGGCATGCGACAATGATGTTCATGTCAATATACTGATGGGAAAGGACTTTAATTCATCAGCCGCATGGTGGCAAAATTCACAGCATATTTGCTGGACAGAGTCCAATAAATCCCCTGTTGCAATTGAAAATTGTAGTTTTGCTACATGTTTCTTCAGTTTGCATTGGCAACTTTAGGAAATGGTATTGAGGGCCAGTCCAGTGTCTCTGTGGCAGTGCTTCCATGCAGGAGACCTGGGTCTGATTCCCAAACTTGACTTCTACTCCTTGGTGTGGCAGGGCCCGAGGATGTTGCACAGGCAATGTTAACAGACCCAGGGGGAAGTTCCAGCCACTGTTCCAAAGTGACACTGATTAACTGTCTCACTGCACCCATAGGAGCTACATTTTGCTGTTGCTGCAATAGGTGTGTCAGATAGTAGGGGAGAGTGTAAATGGGAAGGAATAGCCAGGACAACTATGAAAAAGTTTCACAGACCTCTAGCTCCAGTTGTGGTAGGTTCTGACTTAGCCAAAGGCTAAAGATACCAGGGAAATCATTAACTGCTGAAGTATTTAACAAAAAGAGGAGCAAATTAAGCATATAGGGGTAGATTTTAAAATATAAGCACATGCATTCATGTGTACACAGTTCCCGGCACATGGATGTGCCGATTTTATAACATGTGCGTGCATGTTATAAAATCCGTTGGCCGCGCACATTTATGGGCAGCACATGCAAGGGGGGGGGGGGGGGGAGATACATTTTCACAAAGTCCGTGCAGTGATGCAATCAGGCCTTCCCCAGTTCCCTCTCAGTCCGCTCCACATTGACATTCAGAGTAAGACATATGAACAGAACAGTGCTCTCTTGGAAAGATTTGATATCCTTCGGAGTGAGAAACTCAACCAAAGATGAGATTTGTGCAATGTTTTCTCAACCTAGCTGATGTTACCCAGGTAGAGAAAGTCCATCAAGCTAGGTTGAGAGAACACTGTACAAATCTCACCTGTGTGAGTTTCCTCACTCCGAAGATCATCAAATCTTCACAAGAGAGCACTGTTCTGTTCATATGTCTCACTCTGAATGTCAAAGTAGCCAGCAAAGATACCCTTTACTTGATTCACGAAGGCTTTTTTTCTATTTTGGGTGTAGGGGAAAAGGCCCCGGTGAATCAGGTTCTACTCTTGTCGAATCTTTATTTAAGACAGTGTTGATATGCAGTGCCCAGTTCCATCCCAGTCCGCTCCAATTATGGAGCGGACTGGGACGGAACTTCCCTAGCCCCCTGCCTAATCTTCCTTCCTCTTCCACGCTCCTCCCCGCCCCCTAAACCTAACCTACCTTGCCTCAATTATTATTATTTTTTTTTTTTTATTACTTACTACTCCTTGGCAGCAGAAGTAATTTACACACGCCGGCCATTTCCAGAACGTGCTTCCCCAGGACAGCAGTTAATGGGCGCTGTCCCTGTCGGCCTCCGCCCCGCCTCTTTCTCAGGGCCCAGCACTTGTGTGCATATTACCACTTACGTGCATGGCTGGGCCCTTTTGAAAATGCGCGCAGGGCCCAGTCACGCACATAAGTGGCGAGTTTTACGCCCGTGGCAGATTTAAAATTCAGCCGATAGTGTTCAAATATTTCCTGATGTATCACTTTCAATGTATAAGATGTTTCTAATTTCTAATGGCACTGCATATCAACACTGTCTTAAATAAAGATTCGACAACAGTAGAACCTGATTCACCTGGGCCTTTTCCCCTACACCCAAAATAGAAAAAAAGCCTTTGTGAATCAAGTAAAGGATATCTTTGCTAGCCACTTTGACATTCAGAGTGAGACATACGAACAGAACCGTACACTCTTGTGAAGATTTGATGACCTTCGGAGTGAGGAAACTCACACAAAGATGAGATTTGTGCAATGTTCTCTCAACCTAGCTTGATGGACTCTCTCTACCTGGGTAACATCAAGCTAGGTTGAGAGAATATTGCACAAATCTCATCTTTGGGTGACTTTCCTCACTCTGAAGGATATCAAATCTTCACAAGAGAGCACTGTTCTGTTTGTATGTCTCATTCTGAAATTCAAAGTGGCCCCTAACCCCTACACTGCTACCTAAACCTCACCTCGAGTAACTAGGTGGGCCTCATATAGAGGTATTAATACCTAACTACTATGAGGGCCTTATAGCCAGGTGCTCTCTCCCCGTAGTTGTAAGTAGGAATTGCAATATTTGTGGTACTTACCGCAAAGTGCAAAAAAGTTATTGCACTCTGCAGTAATATCTATGCAAAGCGCTAAGATAGCACACTTTGCGATAAAGAGACTATTATCATAAATCACACCCCTTTTCCTATTGCATGTGATATTTACTGCATTTTGATAAATCCAGGCCTTAGGGGGTCATTTTTCAAAGCGATCGCATGTGATCACTAAAAAGGGGCAGCATCAAGACCGGAACAGGAGGAGTCGGGGCGGCACCAGGGCAGACGCCACAAAAACAGCGTGGATGATGAAAAGGTAAGGAGCCTTTTCACTGCCTATTTCGCGCCCAATAGCACCACCTTTTATGATGGCGCTATTGGGTGCGAAAGTTGGCAGCGATCGCACTGCAGAGGTGCAATCACTGCCGGCTTTCGCAGGCCCGCCCCCGCCTCCCTGTACCGCGCGATTCACGATGCCACGGTGTCTTAGAAAATCTAGGCCTTAGTTTGCTATAGCAATCCATCTTGATTTTACCAGGCAATGGAGTTTGTTTTTGCTGTTTCTAATCTAACCTGATGGTCTTGGATTTGCCAGTGATGTATACAGAAAAATAAAATCCACATTTTCCATTTATAGCATTTAAATGCACTTCCTGAAGCAAATGCCCTTCTTTTAGCTTGAACTAGCAGGATTCCCCTTACAAATATAACACCAAAACTGTACTCCTGCTATTCTACAAGAAGTCTAAATGAAGACTAATATTGGTTTTCGGATTCAAAACAATTAGCACAGCAGAAATTCCAGGAAGCAAATTAGAGAAAATGACAGTGTCACAGCAAATCAGGACTTACATTCAAATTCTTTGAGATTGTTTCTTATGCTGTATAATTAAGGACCTTTATTTTATTTTATTTAGGAATTTCCATGATATAGCTAAAAAAAAAAAATCACATTTCCACTGATTTGTTTTTGTTATAAGTTTGAAATTTCAGTTTTAGTTTTTTTTTCCTGGGAAACAGAGGTCCCTATGTATAATCTAAACCACATTCCTCACAGCATCTATTGTGTACGACAGTATAAGGGATTATTTCACATGGTGAGTCACAACTTCTGATAAAAAAAAAATGTGCTGGAAGAATGAATGAATCAGCTGACAGCAGTGTGTGTTGGGAACATTTTAAACCATCCTTCCTCATTCATGCAAAAAGAACATACCTTATTTCCTAACTGTTATCATGAAGATGATCAAATGGATGGACAGATGTGTGTAAGGAATGTTATTTCCTCACTTCTGGCAGACAGAGAGGTGGTGGGGAGGGTTTATTTGATGACAATTACATTTTGTTTGCAACAAACAGAAATTCTCTGATTCCTCCATCAAGTTCAGCCTACCATCACAGTATCAATACAGTCTGCCCCTGGCGTTGTCAGCTTACACAGGTTTCAGTTTTGGGGATTATTTTTTACTTGCCAAAATGTCTGAAAGCCAAACTGTATGAAAGAAAGTTGTGAAACAAAACAGTGCCTGCGAGACAAAACTGAGCTTGCTTACAGGTTTAGTATATGGAACCTTTTTTCTAAGTATTGTGTCCATGACAAAAAGTCATTTTGAAAGTAGGGACTATGGTCTCTTAAATATAAACTCTAGTGGGCAGGAAGAAAAGGAAGAATCCCTTGAGCTACCAACTTCTGAGATAGTGCAGTAATGTACTAATAGCATTCTGGACCTGAATTACATTATAATGATTTCCACTCCTCCTCCTATTCCACAGTACTTTACAGAAACTGTAATTACTTTTTGTGCACCAATGTAAAACATGTTCATACAGTGAAGATACTACTTTATCAATGGCACACAGTGAACCTGCCTTCTGTCACCAATGAGCAACAGCATAAAAGAAAGTCTATGGTTTCATATAAACAATAAGGTTAATATTATGAATACAGAAAAATGAGACATCTTCTCCTATCTGTACTACCTATAGTCATGCATAGGGCATCACTGCTAAATGGGTCCTAACTTACAAGAATGAATCATGCCAAGATCAAACTTATGTAAAGCCCAGAGCCTGAGACATTATATGTTGTCTTTGGACCCTTGGGCTGAGGCAAGATTGGCTCTACCTGCAGGGAGGAGCCCTGTAGATTCTCACCACCCAGGCGAAGCAGAGACCGGTCAGGACCTTCACCCATACCAACCCATGTTCCCCTCAGGTTGAGCCTTTGGGTGCTGGGGCCAGCAGGACATAGGTGTGAGTCTCTGCTGATCACAGAAGAGATGGTCCAAGCTCAGGCTAGGGCAGGGCTTCCCAAACCTGTCCTGGGGACCCCACAGCCAGTCGGGTTTTTCAGGATATCCACAGTGAATATGCATGAGATAAATTTGCATATCATGAGACTAGGTGTATGCAAATTTAGCTCATGCATATTCATTGTGGATATTCTGAAAACCTGACTGGCTGTGGGGTCCCCAGGACAGGTTTGGAAAGCTCAGGGCTAGGGTCATAGGCAGGCAGCGGTCAGATGGGTTGAGGGTCCAGGCAAAGGTCAGAGGCAGGCAGCAGTCAGGCCTATCCAGAGTCCAGGCAAAGGTCAGACTGGGTA